>NC_051863.1:10815422-11161964 GCF_015732765.1 Culex quinquefasciatus | reverse complement strand
GAGCCAGCGCTTCATCGACGGTGTAGAAGTAAAACAGTTCAATCTTACGATCCGTTCCGTGACAACCCAGAATCTGGCCGCCACTTTCCGCGATCAAGTTGATGGTCCTGCCAAACCCGGACCGCTGAATGTTTCCAATTTGCGAGCATCGAAACGGGCTGGACGATTCCGACTCCAACTCTCCAACCGCCTCCTGACCACTGTTCTCCACGATTTTGTACACCGACAGCTGGGAGTCGTTCGACCCAGCCACCAAAAAGTCATCGTTGCGCATCAACACAACGCCCCAAACCTCCGTGCGGTGATCCACGATCGTCTTGAAGCAGCTCTGCGTCTCAATGTTCCAGAACTTGATCTGGGTGTCCTTGGAGCACGAAATCACCACATCGTGGTAACGCTGCATGAAGCAAGCCTCCGTAATGGGCGCGTTATGCCCTACCAAACGACACTTGCCAGCCTGGGCCACCACATCGGACACAACCACGTCGTTGTCCAACCCCCCGGAAACCAACTTCATCCCAATCAAGTCGTAATTCATCGCACTGATGGCCGACCGATGCGCGGCAAAGGTGCACACCGACTGGCGACTCTCCAGCTCAAACACCTCAATCACACCGTCCGTGTAACCCACGGCCAGGTGCTTCCCGTCCGGACTCGCCCTCACATAGCTAACCTCCTGCTTGTCCCGCGTCAACTCCAGCACCTTCTCGCCAAGTCTACAACAAAACAAAATCATTTTACCAACAAAAATCAACCGGTCAAGAATCAAACCCGACCTGGTATTCCAAACCAGCACCTTCTCGGCGGCGGCCACCGCCACGAACCGCCCGTCCACGCCGCCAACCGAGACGAACGAAACGTTGGCGCGCCCACTCGCAATCAGGTTGAAGCTGGCCACCGGCTGGAACGCCAGATACTGCTTGGTGAGACCCATGGTTTAGAGGTCGCTTTTTCACGGCTCGATTTTCTTCACACCAAAAAAAAAAAACTAGAATTTTATTCGGCATCCATCCGCGAAGCACGCAGAAAAACACGCCGTCGCCGTTCCGCGAGTAAACAACAAAAACATGCGCTGCCGCGCAGAAACGTCAAAACTACACGGTAAATTGGAAATGTCTTGAAGGTGGCGAGGTTCGGCTGGAAACGACTTTGTTTGCAGTGGCACCCAACTTAAATGATCAAAATCAAGTTTTGCCTAAACGCAGGCTATTCTTTATTTAAACATTCAAAAGATGATGTGATTCACAGAAAAAAAAGAGTCCTCTACTCGCTACAGAATCTAACTCCTCACAATATGAATATGAAATGGCCGACCTTCTCACAGCTCCGTGTGCTGCGAGGGAAATTTCTTCAGCACGGCGTGGTACAAATTGTAGAACGCGTACACGGACACCGACAGAATGACCAGCAGCGCCCCTCCGAACGCCATCGACAGGAAGTTCCCATCGATGATGCCACTGCAGCTGGACCGCGTCTGCGGTGCCCACAGATCGGACGCACTGCCGGTGGCGCTCGTCTGGTTCTGCCGTTCCGCAATCAGTCGCTTCATCTGGTTGAGGCGCTCGCGGAGCACTTCGACCGATTCGGACGAGAGGTCGTCTGGAAATTTGATTGACGCATGAATTTGAGAAGCCGTGGTTGTAATGTTATCCACTAAACTTACCGTCGGCGGCTTTCTGCTTCGAGGGCATCTTTGCTTCTTAGTCACAAACTGTATTGTCTAGTTTGGGTTGGCACAATTTGGGGTTATTTTGTAAAATTTGAGCAATCGAGACGGGGAGAGATATGGATGCTGCCAAGTGGTACAGCTCAAGTATTGATTATTTTCCTGTCATCGTTTGCGAAGATTCGAATTTCGCGCAGGCGCACAGCTTCGAAACGAGAGGGTCCGTTTTCGGCATACAATAACGACCAAGAAGTTGCCCACCGGACATTTCTATATTTTCACCGTACACAGACACAGATCGTTACGAAAATTGCTTAACTTCTAAGTTGTAAGAAATATGGTTGAAAAAAGAAAATAATCAAACTAACCTGACCCCGCGGCTTACGTGTACGTGTTGGCCAGACGGCGCATTCGTCGCGTGTTCCGGTCCTGGTCGCGAATCTTCTTCTCCATCTCGGCGTCGGTCAGCGTCTCCAGGAACGGAGCCCACTGGTCGGCATCGCTCGGTGTCCGGAACGGAACCTCCACCGTCGCCAGCGGAGTCTCGCTAAAAGCGTACGTGCGCTGGTGCCACGACAGCTGGCCCCGGATCGAGTACGAAATGGCGGTCACGAACTCACCGCCCAGTCCCAGCTCCGCGCACAGCTTGATCGCAAAGTCCTCCGGATTGTTTTCCTTCTCGGCCATGTCCCACTCGACCTGGTCCACCAGCGAGGTGTTGCCCACGTGAATGTTCAGCTTGACCAGCACGCGCTGGTCAGATCCCTCCTCCAACACAACCGGCTCACTCGGATAGGCCTCGATCTGCTGCCGGATCGCTGCCGCAATGGCCGGCACAAACGGCGTCGGATTCAAATCCAAATCATCGCACAGAACCTCCGCAAACTGCTCCGGCGTAATCATGCACTCGTTCCGGTTCCAGGTGAAAGTGTCCCGCAACTTCTGCCCTTCAATCTCCATATCCAACCGGATCGGCACCAACACCTCCGTTTGGGCCGAGTTCTCCACATTCACCGTCGGATCCGTATCGTCGAAACACATCGGAAACGTGCGAACCTTCTTGTTGTAAACCCGGTTCCGATTAATCGGAGTGGCTTGCGGAACCGCGTCCAAATGGCTCGAATTCGGCATCGTCGGAACCCACGGCGGTTGCTTCTTGGTCGACTTGCTCTCGCGAGGCGCCGGCGGCTCCGAAGCCGTTACGGCCACCGCCTTGTACTTCTCATCATTCCCCTCCAATATCTCCGCCACCTCGGAAGCCCTCAACAGCGAAACCGAACTCGCCAAAAACTGATTGCTAATCCCCGAGTCCAGCAGCTTCTTCCTCTCCTCCGGACTCAACGTCCTCCGCAACATCCCCGGGTACTTCTTGTACAGCAACCCTCGGAACAGCCGCAAGTAGTTCCCCACCTAAAAGTAAAACATCAAAAAATCAAGAGGGGGCGTAACGCTGTGTCGGCGGCCATCACCAAAAAACAAAAAAAAAAACTCACCTCGGAACCGATGCAGAAATACTCGCCCCCATCCTCGATCTGGAAGCTGACCGGCTTGTCGCCGTACGTCTTGAGGGACATCGTGTCACTGTGGACGGTAATCTGCCGGGAATTCAGGGTTCTTTCCGGGGGGAAAAATCACGGTAGAAAATGTCGCCGGAACGAAACGAGTGCGCAAACAAGCGTCGCTGGAGCGGAGTTTTGTTGTTTTTCGCATCACTCGCGAGAATGACAGCGCGAGGTTTCGCCCGAAAAGGATTTGGGCGAACTGGTCGAAAAGCAATTTCGCCTTGAATGATAAAGTTTGGAAAATGGAGAAAGTGTGACCGGTATTTTTTATTTGCTCAGAATGGAGAAACCAGAAATAATGTAAAATTACAAATTTAAAAAACCAAATATTTAAAAACTATCCAAGTTTTTAACAACATGGACGAATACCGAAGGTAACGCTTGTAACGGTACGGGGGTACGTTATGGTACGTTCGTTTGATGGCTAGTTCCACACTGAGTGCCGCACTCAGAGCTTGCTCAGAGCTGTCAAAGTGTTTCTTTGAAGAAACTCGCGCTAGTTCCGCACGAGTATCGCCGCCATCTTGGAACTGAAACTCTAGTGCCGCACTCGATATTTTTTCAGTTTCATGCGAGTTCCACGCACACTGAAAAATGTCGTTCGATTGAACCAGAACTGGGCGCCGACGAGTGCGGCACTCAGTGCCACACCGGCTCTTCAAACGAACGTACCGTTAGCCACGGACACGGTTCCGGCTGGCGGTTAGCAGGAAGCAGAGGTTCTTTCACGAGCTTCTTTCTGCCATTCTGTCTCGGGTTTATTTCTGGCACTGTGGTCACACGGACTTGTTTCCGGCCAGCGGATCTGCCTCGGGTTGCTGTGAAACGGGTTGTTTCGATAATATTCCGGGCAGCAGCAGAAAATGTTTTGTTGTGTGTGGTTGGTGCGGAATGGGAGCAAAAATATGTGACGACATCTTGGTGAAAATTTTTGACAGGAGCTCAAGAATGACGTGGGCGTGCGTTACAAAATTGGTTTGACAGTACCCCCGTACCGTTACAAGCGTTACCTTCGGTATTCGTCCATGTTGTTAAAAACCGGGATAAGATTTTATAGATTTATTATTCAAAAATTCGAAACTTTGAAAAAATGAGAATTTGAGAATGTAAGAATTAAAAAATTTTGAGAAATTTGATAATTTTGGAAATTTCCTAATTCTAAAAATTTTAAAGCTTCACGAATTTTGAGAAATCTTGAAAAATATATTTTTTTTACAATTTTGAGTATTTTGAGAATTTGGAGAATTTTGAGAGTTTTGAGTATTTTGAGAATTATGAAAATTTACAAAAATTGTAAAAACGTTACGAATTTTGAGAAATTTTTAAAGAATTTTTGAGAATATTAGAAATTTTAAGAATCTAGAAAGTTTTAAATTTTTTGAGAATTTTGAAAATTTTGAGAATTATATTTTTTTAAATTGAGAGTTTTGAGAATTTATTTTTTTTAAATCTCATTTTTTTTAAATTTTGATAGTTTTGAGAAATTTGAGAATTTTGCGTTTTTTAAGTTTAGTTTTTGCAAATTTTAAGAATGTAATGAATTTTGGAAATTTTCAAAACCCTACAAATTTTAAGAAATTTGAATTTTTTTAGATTTTTTAGAGTTTTGAAAATTTTAACTTAAAAAAAAATAAATTGTACAATTTCTTTTATTTTTTTTGAGAATTTTGAAAATATTAAATAGTTTTAAAATTTTACAAACTGTACAACATTTTGAAATTTTGATAATTTGAACATTTTTAAAAATTTGAGAGTTTCGAGATTTTTAATTTTAATTTTTTTTTTCGTAATTTGAGAATTTTCTTTATTTTGAGAATTTTGTAAACTATGAGAATTGAGAAAATTTAAAAAAGTGTTGATTTCAAGAATGTTGGATTTTTTTAATTTGAGAATTTTAAAACATAAAGAATTTTGAAAATATTGGGAATTTTGAAAATATCGGGAATTTTGAAAATTTTGTAAATGTTGAGAATTTTGAAAATAAAAAAAAAATTTGGAAAATTTTGATTTTTTTTTAGTTTTGAAAATTTTAAGAACATTAAGAATTTAGAGATTTTGAATTTTTGAATAGCCATATAGGAACAAATTATGAGAATTGAGAGCGATCTTTTATTTCTTAACGCTCTTATGGAAGGGGGTGGGGGTGGAGAGGGGTGTTGAGCCTGTATTACGCTCCATACATTTTTTATTTGTATGGATTTTTTTTAAAGAGAGAGTGGGGTCTATGAATCCGTTAATAAGTAATAAAGGAACGTTCCCATTTAAAGAAATTTGAGAATCTGTTAATTTTTTTTAATTATGAGACGATTAAGAAATTTGAGAATTTTTGTGAATGTGAGACTTTTGAGAATTTTGAAAATTTTGAGACGTTAGATATTTTTGATAGTTGATAATGGTTTTTTTATAAAAGGGTCCTTAAAACCTATGTCATTTATTTTCACTAAACTGTCAAGAAGGAAATTTTCCGTGAAGAAGCACGGGCCAATACGCACATCCCAAGAAAAGGGGTCAAGAAATGGCTTTACGAAAAGCAGAACAAAGGAGAGGGAACGTTTCCTTGGGGCTTTTCTTCACCCTATCTGGCTTGCTTTCGCTACCGCTGTTGCCCATTTGAAATTTTTCTTGACCGGTTTCTTCCGAAGTGCATACACTGTAACTGAAAATCGCACATTGCTGAGTTCGTTTTCGCACTTTTTCATACGATTTTTTCAGTTCGACTGTGATTACACAAAAAAGTGTAATCGCAGTCGAACTGAAAAAATCGTATGAAAAGTGCGAAAACGAACTCAGCAAAGTGTGATTTTCAGTTACAGTGTACCTTACATTCCCCTGGAGTTGAGATTTGCAGAAATGTTGTTGGTCGGTGTTTTTCTCTGAATTTTAAAAAAAATTGAGTTCTTTTTTTATTAATTTGAATGAAAAATTTAAAAACAATAAATTTAAAGCCAGACGATTCATCAGGGATAACACTACTCTTATGGTACGTTCCTTTGAAGAGCCGGTGCCAGTTTTGGTTCAATCGAACGTCATTTGTCAGTGTGCGAGTAACCCGCATGAAACTGAAAAATTATCGAGTGCGGCACTACACGCAAAATCCAGATAACACAGATCTGTGTAAAATTTGACACAGATCGCCTAAAACCTGGAATACACAAAATCTGTGTACAAGCCTTGTACACAGATCTGTGTTCAGCCGTTGTCTGTCAAATCTGTGTAATTTTTCAACCATCAATCTGTGTAAAATTTTACACAGATCTGGGTAATTTTTACCGCACCTGGGTTTTTGCCGTTTTTATAATTAAAACACGATTTTCGATTGATTTTAAAAATAAAACATCATTTATTCTCGTTTATTGACCTAATAAATATACTAACAAAATATTTATGGCCACATTTGATGCACTTTTGCCCGTTTTGTGACTGTCGATTATCGTTATTTTTGGGTTAGAGTTGGCTTCTCCCGATAGCGACAAAAACAACATAACAATGACGACGAGGATGACGTCGTAAAGTGCCACCCAAGCTGGCTTCCGGAACCTGTGGCCACTTTTACTTTTACCAACAAGAATATTCCGGAAACTAAAAAAGGAAAATCAAGGTAAGGTTAGGTATTCAAAGTTTTAAGAAACATTCTTACCAGGTTCCACAAACAATCATTTCATTGGGTACTGGTTAAAGTTTGGAAGATGGCCAAAGTCTGAAATAGTAAACTAATTTTAAATAACGAAATAACTCAATTAGAGAAATAAAACTTACCAACTTCACGAATAACTTTAATGGTGCCTGTTAAAAAATGACAACTGTTTTTTACACAGATTTGAAAGAACTGCTTTTCAAAAATCTGTGTATTTTTTTACACAGATCTGTGTAAAAAAATTACTCAGATTATGAAAGCTAGAACTGAACAACAATCTGTGTAATTTTTTTACACAGATCTGTGTTATCTGGATTTTGCGTGTAGAGTTTCAGTTCCAAGATGGTGGCGAAACTCGTGCGGAACTAGCGCGAGTTTATTAAAAAAAAACACGTTGACAGCCAAGGGGTAGGACACAGAGTAACTGAGTGACTCAATTTCACAAAAATACTCAGTGTGGCTCAAAGTTACTCAATCCACCTCTCGTTTTTTTCCACCGAGTTTCGGAATTTGTGAATAAACCAGTGCTTGACAGAAGAGCGCGATTACAAATGAATTTGACATATCTTCACGCCACGATGCTGCTAAAGTTTCCTTAGCCGAAACCCGGAGCAAACTATTCCGTCTGTTACGGATTTCGTTACGGAATGTGCCGTGCTGATCTTCGCCGCCGTTACCGGAGAATTCGATAGTGATAAAAAAATTCTCCAAAAATGGACAGACCCGAGAGAACGCTTAGCTCGCCATCACCCTCGGTGTCAAACAGTTGATCGTGGATGTCAACAAGATGGAATCGACTGAGCCCCCGTTCAACGAGGTCAGTTTAAGGACATCAAGAAAATCGGCTACAACCCGGCCGCCATCGTTATCGTGCCCATCTCCGGATGGCACGGAGACATGCTGGAACCGGCCATCAACCAGGCCCTGACCGATCATTCCTCGATCGCGCATGACGTTAAGTGACTTCGGCTGTAAGGTGTACATGGACAAGGAGTGGAAAGCCCACTCGGACATCCAGATCCAGAACGAGGAGGACTCAGAGGACATCGGCTCCTTTCAAGACTGTTCACTTTTTTCCGGCGCACAATGGACCAAATGCATCGAAATGGACCGCATTAAAAGAAACTAAGCAAAAATAAAGGCTTTTATTTATTAGTTTTATTTGACTCCTTTGACAGCTGAATTCTCGCAAGTATCCGCATGACATAACCGGAAATCGACATCTGGTTCACTCAAGGGAACTGTCCTCGCGGTCGCTAGTATCGATTGTTGTTTGGTGGCCTTTTCGGCTACCACGCACAGACCAGGGACCAGGAAGACGATAGCGTCATCACCAGACTTGTTGGACTTTGGATGATCCTCGGTGGACTTGCCGGAAATTACGAAAGACCTTCTCCTTGATCTCACTGAACTCGCAAGCAATGTGAGCGGTATGCCAATCCAGCACGGCGACGTATCCACGACGCAGTTCCATGACGGACAAGTTGTTGACGTTGTCTCCGGGCACGGCCTCCGGCAGGGCTTCTTGATACATTTCGACGGACTTGACATCAGTGGTCAGGTTGGCCGAAACGAAGACGATGGCGATACCGGGCTTGTTCACATCGGTTTCCGTTCCCGTACCACCGATTTTGGGGCAGAATCGCCCACGAACCGTTCCGCTGAATAACCTTACTGTTTGGACGGTCGTTTCCACGTTGTTTCTTTTTTGTGTCTGTCAAAGTCAGTCGTCTCTGGTGCCAAATGTCAGTGTCAAAATTCGTTACGTCATTTAAGAGGATTGAAAAACTTTGAGTGACTCAATGTTACTCAAAATTATTCAAATTTTCTCAATATTACTCTCTGTCCTACCCCTTGTTGACAGCTCTTAGTGCGGAACTCAGTGCGAAACTAGCCCTCAATCGAACGTACCATTAGGTGCGACTTGCTAATGCTAATGCTCTTCTCAATCACCAGTGTACAGTTTTTCGACCTTATCCGCCGAACCCCCTCTTTAAAAGTTTGACATCCGCGATGTAAACAAATCCCTGCTCAGCTTCACAAGTTTGTAAACTTTTTGTAGTTTCCGCGTTCGGCTCGCGCAATCGTTTGGATTATTCTGAGTTTTTTTTGCTGATAAATTACGCAAATGAAGCACTTTTTTTGGTGAACGGGGTGAGCGCCTACCAACCAGGTTTGCAGCCATGTCCGAGCAGTCGGACTCCGAGGACGGCGACGGAAGCTTCCTGACCGAGTCGGAAAGCGAGCACGATTCGACCTGGGGCGAGGACAAGTCCCAGAAGAATGTGGATTATACGGCGACAGCCAAAGAGATTATCTGCGAGAATGTGAACATTACGACGGAGAATGCGCTGAAGCTGAACAGCGGTTACCATAACATGCTAAAGATTTTGAAGAACAAGTTGGAGATATTGCTGGGACAGTGCCAGGAGCGGCAGAAGGAGATTGAGAAGCAGATTGACGAGTATCGGAACGCGAAGCGGCCGGTGGCGAGGAAGTCGCGCACTTCGGGGTACATTTGCGGGCAGCCTTTCTTTAAGGACGAGGATTTGTACCCGGGGCCGCACAATGACGACTATTTGACGCGGAAGAACGTGGGGAAGGAGTTTTTCCCGCTGGATTTGTTCGAGGTGACCGATACGAACTGGACGGTGAAGGACAAGGTGAACATCTTGAAGGGGGTTAAAGCGCAGATTGTGGAGTTTATCGAGCGGGAGAACCGGCTAAAGATTCGTAAGATTGGGAATGGGTTGGAGGCGGAGCGGTTGCGGCGGGAGATTGCGTCGCTTGGGCGGAAGGAGATTGGAGATTTGTGGGAGAAGGTGCTGCGGTTTCCGGAGGAGTATCCGGATCAGCGTTTTGAGATTGATTGGTTGAGGATTTCAAATGTGAACATTAGTGAGCGGCACTC
The DNA here is from genome assembly GCF_015732765.1 of Culex quinquefasciatus. Classification (NCBI taxonomy): domain Eukaryota; kingdom Metazoa; phylum Arthropoda; class Insecta; order Diptera; family Culicidae; genus Culex; species Culex quinquefasciatus. Next base: position 11,152,191 of record NC_051863.1, on the reverse strand, counting down.
GGTGTCGGCGTGTATTGGGATTTGGAACAATTACATGCTGCCGGGGTTGGTTCGGGATGCTTGGAAGCCGGAGGAGGAGACGCGTCTGGTGGAGGCGGTTGAGCGGTACCAGCGTCAGGATTGGGCGCAGATTGCGGTTGAAGTTGGGGGTCGTTCGGCGTACCAGTGCTTTGTGCATTATCAGACGACGTTTTCGGACATGGCCCAGATTAAGCACGAGCGATGGAGTGTGGAGGAGGATGCATTGTTGGTCAGATTGGTCGACGAGAACCGGGTTGGGTCGAACATTGTCTGGAACAAAGTTGTGGAGAAAATGCCGCTGAGGAACAAAATCCAATGCTACAACCGGTACATGTTCACGCTGATGCGACCGACGAAGAACGCCAAATTTACGCCGGAAGAGGACTGCGTCATAACGGCGTACGTGCAGGAACACGGTGAAGACTTCAAGTACTTCCCGCCGAATCTGCTGCCCGGGCGAACGAATCGACAGATCTGGGCAAGGTACCATCACACGCTCAAGTACGTGAACAAGCACTCCGGATGGACAATCGAAGACGATTACAGCTTGATGAACTTTATCAAGGAGAATCTTACCGACGAGGGACCGCGTAAAATATCGTGGGCCGCCTGCTCGAAAGTTCTCGGCAATCACAGCCGCTTGAGCTGCCGGACACGGTACTACACGATCGAAAAGTTCCTGGAGAAGAATCCGGACGCCACCCTGCTGGACGTTCCCCGCAAGGAGAAGCGCCTGTCGACCGCCGTAACGAACGAAAATTGGATGCAAACCATGGTCGAAATACGCAACACTGAGGACAAGGCAGAAGAAGAGCAAGAGGAAGAAGACGAACTGCCGTCGACGTCGAGCACAGCTCGAGAACCGTCGCCACCACCCCCGCAGGACGCACCAGCGAAGAAGACTCGCGCCAAAAAGGTCATCGGCCTGCCAAAGAACAAGCTTTTCTGCGATACGTTGCGATGCGCCATGAAGAAGAAGCTGTACGAAAAGTTTTTGTACTCGTTCCACTTCCGCTTCGGCGATCAATATCCGGACGTCGAAAACAAGCGCGTTTTCTGCAACCAGCAGGTCATTTGCATCCTCCTCAGCTGTCCAACCCAGTACGAAGCGGTCGCAACCGCCCGCCATAACTTTACCCTGAACGAGCTCAAGGCCCTGCGCACCAGCTTCTCCATCCAACTCAACGCCGCGTTGGCCAACTTCCTGCAAAACTGTACCTCCTGTTTCCTAATGCCTCCGAATTACAACACCATCCTTGGCCTTCGCGGAGTCGTCCTTCACGCCAACTACCCCAAACCACCCCCAAAACCCAGCAAAAAAGAACTCCCACCGCCAACTGACCAATTCGACGAAGCCGGCTATCAGAACGCCCTCCAAGCCTTCCGCGCCCGCTTCCGCTCCATCTTCCTGTGGACAATGCTGCTGGCCCGGCAAAACCCACGCGACGCCGACTTCCAGAACGTGGTCGTCGCAGACGACCCAGGCGCCCAACAAAGCTACGAACACGACTACCAGGCCCAACTGGACGAGCAAATCTCGCTGCAGCAGCTGGTACAGCTGGCCACCGTCCGGCCGGAACAACCACCAACGCCACAGCCCCCACCTATCTGCCAGCCGACGGGCGTTGAATCGCTGCGCAAGGTGCGCATCTCGCGCGCCACGCCCTGCTCCGTGTACGTCGAGGAGATGCGCGATGACGACTCGCTGGACGGGATCATGTCGCCCGAGCATCATCAACCGATCGCGGAAGTATTGCCCTCGGCGTTGCAGTCAACGACGGCGACGACGCAGACGGTCGAGGCGTACTGCCTGGACGAGGATTCGAACCAGCTCAGTTTGGTGTCGCAAATTACCGTCATCAATCCGGGGGATTTGCCGATTGTGGAGTTGTCTCAGCTAGAGGTGGAGCCTCAGGTTGACGTCGCCGACGGTCCGGTGGTTGAGGAATTGCCGAGCCTGGAAGAGGGCGGGGATGAGTTGATGGAGGAGGAGGACACGAGACACGATCCGGCGGAAGAGACGTTTTCGGCCGACGAGGTGGAGGACGAATCTGGACAGTTTGGCGGGGAGGAGGTTGGTGAGCAGGATAGTTCCAACCAGGATGATCAGCTGGTTTCTGATCGTCAAGAGGAGCCTGTTCAGAATGGTAAGTGTTACTGATTATTCGTTCATTTGATTTTGATCGTAATATAAAGGTGCCCCCCCCCCCCCCCTTTCCCCCCTCGTGAACAATTTCCATAAAATAATTTAAATTATCACTTTTGAATTTTCAACTCAAAAACTTTACATTTCATGAGTTTAAAAATTACTAAATTTTAAAATTTTTGAATGCAACTAAACTTTTCTTCAACTCTAAAATTCAATTATTTAAAACTTTTGTAAAAATCAGATTACAGTGTGCTAAAAATGTTATATTATGGTACCATCCATAAACTACGACGATAATTTAGTGGGAAGAGGGTGGGGGTTATCCATGTAGAATAAATAAAATATTCTTTTAGTTTTTTTGTCTGGGATTCCTTAAAAATTTAATTTCCAGGATTTTAGAATTTTTAAATTTCAAAATTTTGATTTCATTTTACTCAATTTAAAATGACAATCTCAAAGATTTTCTAATTTGAACTTTCGAACTTCTAAAGGACGTATTAGACTACGGCAAACAAACAAACTCGCAATTTTTCGCGTTTGACTGTTCACCAAACTAGCAAACTCGCAAACAAGACAAAATGTATGTAAGCTGACGTTTCTGCAAACAAATGTTAGAGAACAAACAACGCAGACAAGTTTGTTTGCCGTAGTCTTATACCTCCTTAAAGGTAAGAACAAGATTGTCCGTCAGGCCTGAACGCAAACGCAAAATTTTGCGCCTGTCATCATAGCCTGCCAGTCATCGACCATTGAACAAAGCAACCCCTGCAGATTGTTCGACTGACAGTTCATGGAAAAATCGAACTGGCACAGCGTTCTGCGTTCACCACTGCGTCGAACGGACAATCTTGTTCTTAGCTTAAGATTCTAAAATTTCAATATCTTATGATTCTGAAATTCAAAAAGGCTGAAAATTTTAAATTCCAGAATCATAAAGTTTTGATATTTTAAGATTTCAAAATTGCGCATTAGGAGAGCATGGAGAAGGTGGTCTTAGCGGGTTGCAGACTGGATTTCGTCATGTTTATGTGATGATTGTCAAGTCCAGGTTGCTTATCAATTGATTGAAGGGAATTAAAACCAATTCCACCAGAACAAGACAGGCAGAACAATGAGAGCCATCCATTGCCGGCCGCTCTCATTCACCGGGGAAGGAGAAAGGATGCGGAGCATGGGGAATTTTTATGCTTGACTTACTTAGAAAAAGGTACCGAAACCCTAGGCTCTTTTAAACGATTCTAGGGTTATAAATTATGAATACCTTATTTTATTTTTAAATTGTAAACTATTTTTCCATTAAAACACTCTAAGTTTTTAAAGTTTTAAAATTTAAATAACCTTTTTTTTTAATTTGAAATGATTGTTTTATAGATTTTAGCATCCATTATTAAAAAAAATCATTTATAAATCCTAAAAGAATCCTAAATATTTCAGTTAATTTATTTTTTTTTAATTTTAATTCCTTAATATTTTAATTTGCTAGATTTTAAAATTCTTAAAATAAATATTCCATAATTCTCGGGTGAGTTTTCAAAAAGCCGTAAGAGCCACCGTGACCTCTAACACTAATTTTCGTTTTTCTCGAAAATGAGACAAAATTTCATTTATTTTCAATTTGGGGCACTTGAAGGACGTGTAAATGAACAATCTCGAGCGTTTTTGATATTAATTTATCATAAGTAGGTCGAATACCGATTTAAAAAGGACTTTGTTTACCAACGGCTCTTACGGCTTTTTGAAAATATATCCGAGAATTGTTGAATTTATAAGCGCTGAAAACTTAAAATTTCTAAATTTTGATGTCATCAATTTAAAATTAAGTGTAAAGAAATTCAACGAAGTGTAAAAAAAATCTATTTTATTATAAAAAAACTTTACTTAATCCACCTTTAGGTGGTTGGCGCCTTCCTCACATTTAAAGGGTGCTATCCAAAATGCAAAAAGTGCGTAAATAACACTTAAGTGCTTATAACTACCTATCCAACGATTGGTCGCATAAGAGATCCGGACAGCATTTTCATCAAAATATCTGAGATCCGGCCTCGAAAAAGTGCGTAAATAACACTTAAGTGCATATAACTTTTGATAGGGTTGTCAGATCTTCAATGTTTTAGACGCATTGGAAAGCTCTTTAAATACCTATCCAACAATAGGTTGCATGAGAGTTCCGGACAACGTTTTCATCAACATATCTGAGATCCGGCCTCTAAAAAGCATATAAATAACACTTAAGTGCTTATAACTTTTGATAGACTTGTCAGATCTTCAAAGTCTTGGACGCGTTGGAAAGGTCTTTTAAATACCTTTCTTAAAATGTATAGCATGACGGGTTTTCTTACAAAAACCACCCTTTTTACAATCTTCCGGACTTTTGTTAAACTCGTTTTTTTAGCATAACTTTTGAAGTACTTAACTTAACTTTATCATTTTTAATAGCGACTTATGGGACCCCAAGACGGATCGAATGACGCCAAAACGGACAAAATCGGTTCAGCCAATGTCGAGATAATCGAGTGACAATTTTTTGATCAACATCCCACCACACACACAGACATTTGCTCAGAATTTGATTCTGAGTCGATAGGTATACATGAAGGTGGGTCTAGGAGGTCTAATTAATTAGAATTAGAATTGTGTTTTTATTAGAATTTAACAGTTCTGCTCCAGGATGTTACATTTGCAATTCAGAGATTTGGAGAACCTTTCAACTGAGATCAATTCATAAGCCTTTGCAGGGAGGATACATATTTCTAAGTTTAGATTTTGCTAACTGGGTGTTCTTTTAGGGAAAATAAATTTTGAGAAAAAACCCTAGATCTATGTTTGGCTTAAAAACTAATATCACAGTTGTTGACGGAGGAGTGCTTCGATGAGCGGATTCGTTGACATCCCACATGAAGTCCTGAAGGTTCTCGTTGCCTTTTCGATGCTTGCGTCGATGGTGTCGACGCCGGCCAGCTTGTGTAGATCGTCGGTCGGGTACCACGGGTCCAGGTTGTGCACCATCTTGAGCAGCTTGTTCTGCTTCACCTGGAGTCGCTTTCGGTGCGATTTGGCGCAGTTGCCCCAGACCGCAGCAGCGTAGGTCAGCATTGGACGGATGATGCACTTTATCACTAGCGACTTGTTCTTGATGCTCAGCTTCGACCGCCGATTCAGCAGGGAGTAGAGCGCTTTGGTGGACCGATCCACCTTCCCGATGATGTAGTTCACGTGCTTGTCGTACTTTAGCTTCTTGTCATGCACCACACCCAGGTACCTGACCTCGTCGTCCCACATCGCAGGCTGGCCATTGACGCTGATCGATCTGCGGGGAAGGTGCCGAGCAGCACGCCTCCTGGTGAAGAAGATGGACTGGGTTTTCCCAGCGTTCAGCTTGATGCGCCACTTCCGCTGAAACTCCTCGAGGTTGTTCTGTGCCGCTTGTAGGTGGGTGACGACGATCTTCGGGTCCTTATCCGATGCCAAGTATGCAGTGTCATCCGCAAAGAATGCGTACGACACTCCATCGATCATCGGCACGTCGGAGGTAAGGATGTTGTAGAGAGTCGGGCTCAGCACTGATCCTTGGGGCACGCCGAAGGGGATGTTGTGGACGGAAGAACGCTCGCCATTCACCGTCACCGTAAACGACCGCTTTGTCAGGAACGACTCGACGATCTTGACCAGGAACGGCTGGAGGTTCGAGCGGAAGAGCTTGTAGACCACGGCGTCCTGCCACACGGAGTCGTAGGCCTTTTCGACGTCGAGAAGGATCATGCCGGTCGACTTCCCCGCCAGGAAACCGCGCTTCACCATCTCCGAGATACGGGCGAGTTGGTGCACCGTTGAGTGCCCCGGCTTGAAGCCGAACTGCTCGTGTGGGATGAGTTGCTCCGTCTCTAGGTGACGGTTTATCCGGGCGAGGATCACCCGTTCCAGGAGTTTGCTTAGGCTGCTCAAAAGGCTGATCGGGCGGTAGTTACCTGGATTGGTTATGTCCTTGTTCGCCTTTGGGATGGCGATCACGTTCGCGTGTTTCCAGCCGGCCGGAAAGTAGCCCAAGGCCAGGCAAGCGTTGAAGATTTTGGTCAGGACGACCAACCCTTTTCTTGGCAGCTGCTTGAGGCACGTATTCCGGATTCCATCTTGCCCCGGAGACTTTCGGTTTTTGAGCTTGCTGATGATCGCCTTGACCTCTTTCGGCTTGACAAGGGCGGCCGGAGGCACGGGAGGAGTTGTCGCTCGGATGTGGCCAAGCGCGTTCTCCACAGCGACCGATGTTTCGGGATCACCTGGTTGCTCGTTGTTGTGGGCAGCGGCGATGCACTCGCGAGCGCTTCGGCTTTCGCTGAAGGGCTCGCTACGAGGTCTCCGTTGACGTTCAGCGGGGGGCTGTACTTGACCGTGTTCCGGAGGTTGCGGGTAAGCTTCCAGAACTTGTTGCTGCCGTTGTTCAGCGTCCTTAGCAAGGAGCCGAAGTTTTTGTAGCGGTGTTCGGCGCTTTTGGTGCTGATGACGTTGTTCAGGTGGGTCACCACCGCTCCGATGAGCGGGTCCCGTCTTCGGATGAACTGTCTACGCCGCACGTTCCTCAGCCGGATTAGCAGCTTCAGCTCGTCGGGAATGTCCTTCTTCTGAGGTAGGATCCTACGCGAAGGGACAGCGGCTTCCTCAGCTGCTTTGAGGATGGCGGTGAACTTGTCGATGGCGTCGTCGATTTTCTCCGAGCGATCCAGATCGTTGATCCAGCTTGCGTTAAGGTCGACCTCCCGCTCGATCGAGCGAGCAAATGTGCTCCAATTCGCTCTGTCGAAGCATCGGACGAGTCTTCCAGCCGGGGCGACTGGAATGTCAGCGTCGATCGTAAAGGTGACCGGCAGATGGTCCGACGACAGTTCGACGTGCGTTATCGGCTTCGACATCTGCACCAGGTTGTTAGAGATGACCAGGTCCAACGTGGAAGGCCTCCCTCGTCCAGCGGGGCAGCGGGTGGGAGTATCCGGAGCGTGTATGTAGATGTCCTTGGACTCGTACTCTTGGTGCAGTATTTGTCCTGCCTTGTTGGCCCTGGTGCAGTTCCACATCCTATGCCGCGCGTTCAAATCACCCACCAGGAAGACTGATCCATCGATGCTGCTGAGCTGCCGTATTTCGCGTCGGAACTGACAAAGCGTTGCCCTGCGTGTCGAGCCAGGGTAGTAAACAGCAACGATGTTCACTGGTGCGGGATCCACATTGATCGTGACCCCAACGGACTCGATTGCCCGGGTCGAAGTTTCGAGCTTGGAGTACTTTATCCCGTTACGCACCAGAAGTGCAACTCCTCCCCTCGAGCAGCATCCAGCGAGTTACGGTCCGCGCGAACAATGGTGTAGTTTTCGTGGTACACCGAGTTGTTGAGCTGCAGCCAGGTCTCCGTGATTGCAGCGATGTCGATTTCGTGAGCTTCGAGGAAGTGGAAAAATTCCACAACCTTGTTGCGGATGGAACGGCAGTTCCAATTCATCACCTTCAGCGAGCTAAGGTTGGCCATTATAAACAAACTTGATAATGAGCTCGCTAAGGGCGAGGAATTGCATGGCCTTCGACTGGCAATTCGAAAGCCTAGTGAAGAGTTCACTGGCTAGGCACATGAACTCCTCGACGGTGAACAAGGTTGACGACTCGGGTTGGCCCTGCACGGCTTGCGAGTACGAGACCCCAGGATTCGCGATGCTGCCGAGCAGCTGGCTCAAGTCGCCACCCAGTGGCCGTGAGGCAGGCGCAGGAACTGCAGACACCTTCGGAGCGTTGCTTCTGCTGGCGGGACTCGTCTTCTTCTTGGCCTTCAAGTCCTGCAGGTACTTGAGGCGGGTGGGGCAACCCTTGTAGTTCGCTGTGTGGTTTTGGCTGCAGTTAGCACAGCGGATTTGTGAGCGGTCGTCGTTGACCACGACGTCGGCTCGCGCGGGGAGTACACATGCTGTCGTCTGGTGGCGCTCGCCACACTTCACGCACTTGGCCTCCAGATGGCAGTTCCTCATCCCGTGCCCGTACTGCTGGCACCGGAAACATTGGACAACATCCGACTTCTTCTTGGAGTAGTGCCTCCAGCGAACGATGACGTTGAACAGGGCCTTGATCTGTTGCAGCTCCTGGAGTTTCACCGTTCCTTTATCGAACTGCAGCAGGTACAGCGCGTAGTCGCCGTGTTTCGACTTCCCCATCTGGCGGACGCTGGTGGGGCGCAGAAAAACACTTTCGAGTTCCAGTTTCACGTCTTCGACGGGGAACACAGGCAGCCCGGAAAGAACAATTTTTACCGGTGTTTCGTCGCTGGTTCCGTGCGTATAAAACTGGACGTCGGAATTTTTCAATTTACTCACCACAGCAGTGAAGTGAATTTTAGTCGACACCCTGATCTGGATGTGACCTTTGTTTACCCGCAGGTGGTAGTCGTCGATGCCCAGTTGGGTTGTTGACAAAAGCCGGTTGAGTGCCGGGACACTGGAACCGTAGACAAAGATCAGCGGACATCTCACCTTGGTGGGTACAGGGACCGAGTTTTTCACAACACTACCAACGGCAGCACCATTACCAGCGGCAGCAGTTTCCCCATCGCCGCCATTGTTGTTGTTCTCCTCATCGTCGCCGGAGATGTCGAAGTCAAGCGCCTCGTACTGGTTAAACGTCGGGAAACCACCAGTGCCTCCTCCGGGTTGGGTGCCAGGACGATGATTGTTGAGCTGGACCGAAGTCGACGAGATTCCGCCGAGCGAATTTCTTCGATGGCGCCTTGAAAGCGGGGTCGTCACGGCGATTTCCTGCTGCTGTTTGCGGACCTTTTTGTAGTTCACCCGCTGCAGGATCTGCGACGAACTGTCCCGTGCGGGTGAGCCTTCGCCGGGCAGCGGCGGCGGCTTGGGCTGCTTTCTTTTCCCCAGGGTGCTGGCGAACACACCGGGAGCGGTAATAAATTAACTTTTCGCGAGAGCTACTTATTCGACACGATGTTAGCACGCCGAAGGTGACAGCTCGAATGGTCAAGGTCTAATTAAGAATTTCGTTTTTCGAGTGATTTTATAGCCTTTCCTCAGTAACGCGAGGAAGGCAAAAATCAGTTCCTTAAAATTTATTTTTTTAAGTAAATGCTGAAATTTTAAACTTTTCGTCAATAAAAATTAAGATTATAATTCTAATTTTCAACAAGTGTTCACGATAAATTTATATGTTCCGATATGCTAAAATTGTAAAGCTATAATATTGTAAAATTTAGAATTGTCAAATTCAGAAATTAAAAAAAAAAACAAAATTCTGGTTGAACTCATTCTAAAATTCATAAAAAAAATTCCTATTCCTATGTTTCCGTAGTAACATTTCAATAGGGCCAATCTGCGTTTGTAAACAAGCAGTCTATCCCTTTCGCTCAAGTGACAGTTCACGTCAAGTAAGAGGGGGATAGACTGCTTGTTTACAAACGCAGATTCACCCTATTGAACTGTTGCTACGGAAATATAGGAATTTCATATCAAAAACTTATTTTTTTTTTCAAATTCCATATTTCTAGAACTCTTTAGTTAAAAAATTGTACGCTTCTAAAATTCTTAAATTTGGAACTTCTCTTTTTTTTATTCCATGTTTCTGAAATTTACACATCGCAGGAAAAAATATTAGAAATCCGATAATTTTTAAAGAGACCATCCATAAACCACGTAGGGTATGGACAATTGTCCACGAAGGGGGGGACGGCTTAACGAGTCTGCACCAAAATTTTGAGCCAATTTGGTCAAAGCGGTGTTGAGATATCGTGGCACTTGTTTTTGGAAATTCTAAACTAAAATATCTATATCTCGGCAATGGTACATCCAAATGTCTTCATTTTTTTTTTAATAAACGAAAATGTATATTTTAATGCCCTGCAAAAAGATTTTAAAAAATGTTTAAATAAGTGCTCATACCAACCTCTGTCATTTTTGACGATTTATCTGTATGTAGCCCCTTAAACTCTGCAAAATCTTAAGTTATAATTTTTTCAATTTCTATAATTCTAAAATTTGGAATTTGGATTTTTTTTATAATAGGGTTCTAAAGTCCTATGACAATGTTTATGTACAACGGTAAAAAAACACGATTAAAAACCATTTCTGAATTATTTTTTTACCAACTCTCCAAAATAAAGGAGAAAGGGGGGGGGGGGGGCTGTAATTGAATTTAAAAGTTATGATATGCCAACATTAGGTGAACGATGGAATTGCATGCTGTCTCTCTAGTCTTAGTTAACAATGTCTTATGAGTTGTATATTTCAGTAAAAAGTTTGTGTGCGCGTAAGCAAAAAGACCTGGCCTTTGAGGTTATGCAAAAATCACCCTTTTTTGTATCTACAAAAAAAGCTTTTTCATGGCATAACTCTAAAAGTACTTCACTAAACAGATCAAAATTTAATAGAGTTTAATTTAATAGGGACCCCAAAACGAACAGAATAAGGCGGATCCGGCCAAAATCGGTTCAGCCAGTTCTGAGACAATCGTGTGGAAAAAAATCATGTCTACACACATCCACACAGACATTTGTTCAGAATTTGATTCTGAGTCGATAGGTATACGTGAAGGTATATCTAGGAGGTGTATTTAAGAAGTTCATTTTTCGAGTGATTTTATAGCAGGTCTGCCCAACGTCCGGCCCGCGGGCCGGATCCGGCCCTTGAAGCCATTTTATCCGGCCCGCGACGGCTTTTCAAAATAATTCTATGACCGGCCCTTAAGGCTGTTCATAAAATATTAAATAAATAAATTGATTGTCTGAATTAAACATATAATCTTAACATCAAATTTTATAATATTGTAACAACATTCTTCATGTTTGAATTTAATTCTTGTAATTTCAACATCGATATTTCCAAACTGAAAAATTTTGCAAGAAAAAAAAATGATCCATTTCGTAAAATTGTGAAATTTATTAAAAACTTGGATTGTTGTCCAAAAATGTACAAAAAGACACTAAATTTAAATTTCTCTCGGTTTCTACTGTGTTTACTTCAAATCGAAGTTTTTTTTTCTATTTTCTATATTTTTAAATAAATAAGTAAACAAAAGCTAATGAATTTTTCCAGAACAACTTTTCAGTGATAAAGTTTTTTTTTTAATGAAGCAAAGCAAATTATTCATACTGAAAATAGATCGCGGCCAATATTTTAAAAATATAAAAATAATGTCTCAATGGGGCATGAAATAAGAGAGCAAAAATATATTTTTTTTATAAATCCTTGGGCATGAGTAAGGACCTCGACGCCGTTAGCAATGTTGGCTTTAAAATAAAATTTCGTGATAATATCACTTCCCCCCAGCCAACATTTTTGCCATGCGAAGCGGGCCTCGACGCTGTGTCTAGGTTTAATTCCTAGCTAGGAGCCATCAGTGTCTTAAGAGGTGGTCCCAAGGCCGAGTAGGAGTTCATGAAGCAAATTAGTCGTCTCCCACCCCTTTTAAATTGAAAAATGAACTCTGAAACCAGCGCTTACTCACAACAGAAACAGAGGCCTCTTCTAGGCATTGTAGGATAGAATAGATTTTGAAATTTATTTAAAAAAATATTATTACGTGGCATTTTGATATGTCAAAATTTCCATAGAGTCTCGGTCAATCAATAGTGCGATGATATCGGACAAAATTCGTTAATCTGTTGAACTAACGGTTTTCGGATTATGGTTGTATCGACCATTGTTGCGAATCGAGGGTCTACTGGAGCCTTGACGATCAAATGGAGCCTAACATTTCAAAAGGGCGCATGGGTTTTGTGAACAGGAGTGTGTCTCCTTCACTCAAATGACAGTTTACATAAGGTATAATAGAGATGCACTCTTGTTTGCAAAGCTCTATGCCCTAATGAAATGAATGGCATGAAATAGTCGTCTTAATTACTAGTGTTCAACTTATGAACTGTTCATTTATGTTTATTGGTTTTGGAAGCGGCAAGACTGGTTTAAAAACAAGATCCTTTACCTTATTTGGCGTTATAATAAAACATTCGGGGATTTGAGATTAAATTTACTTTCAGACAGTTTAGTTTAGGTTGTTGATTAAAGTTAGATAGTTTTCCGTGGATGAATAATTGGACTTAAATGATTAGTTGATTTGAACGAAGTGTAACATTTCATTGGCAGATCTGTTTCTAGTTGTAATGTACGACAAGACTATTGACGGACGTGACAGGTCGGCAGTTAGTTTTCATCTTTTTTTCTCTAGTATTTTTATTTCCTTTAAATTTGGAATACATCATAGGTTTCTTTTGTATAGATCTCCGATTAGTTACATTTTCTTATTTAATTAACTAATAATTTAATTTATTCCGGGCCTTCTTACTTTGAATCACAATTTCAGATTTTCTTTATTCAGTGTTAAACTTAGATTACCGTAACTGCTCAAATCATCCAAGTTCTTACTACTCACATCAACACTAATTTTCTTTCACCTCCCCCCTCCCGATCCCCTATATCTTCCGGTGGTGTTCATTTGGTATGCAATACTAGTTCGGCCACTACCCTTTTTTCCACAAGAAACCGGACTTGGACTGACTTGAGGCCGCGTCCCCCACCTTGCTCCGTAAAACGAAAACGAAAACGAAAACGAAAAATATATTTTTCATAAACCTTGAATTTAACGAATTAATAATGATTTAATACATATTTTTACACTTTTTAAATTTAGTTTGTGTTTAAAATCATTTAAAATATTTTTTAAAATATTTGAATAAAGGTGCACAAAAACGCAAAAAAGTTTGTTTTTTAAAAGGGATATTCGAATCCAAATTTCGTTTGAATAAATTTTATCATGTCTCATTGATTTTTTATATCGTAGTATTGAGGAAATTAAACTTAAAAAATTGCAAAGTCCATTGAAATTTGATTTTTTTTTAAATAAAAATTGCAATTGTTAAAAACAATAACTATACAATTTTAAACAAACAAAAATTAAAATAACTCAAATAAACTCATTTTTGAATGTTATCCTTGTTTTTCATTCTTAAAATCAAGATTTAGGAATATTATTTGCAACACTAGTTCTTTTATTTATGTTCTTTAAAAGAACCCAATAATAAAAATTGAACAAAAATGTGTTAACTTCTTCAACTTTTATCAAAAATTAGTTCCGGCCCGCCACTGCTTCAGAAACATCAGATCTGGCCCGCAGGACTAAAAGGTTGGGCACCCCTGTTTTATAGCCTTGCCTAAATGAGATGAGGAAGGCAAAAATTATGAATTTTTTTTTGAAATTCTACAGGTCTGGAGTTTTTTTTAAGGTTCAATAAATCAAATTTTCAATTTTTGCTTTTTGGGTGTTTTTAATACCCCTGACTCAAGGCGGTTTCAAAAACACCCAAAAAGCAAAAACTGAAAATTTGGTTTATTAGACCTTTTCAAAAAAAAAAAACTCCAGAAATCTTAAATTTTGAAATCCTTATATTTTTAGGTTATTATATTTAGATGATTTCAAAGATTTGATATTTAGATGATTTCAAAGATTTGACAACTTTTTGAACTTACCGTAATTTTGACAAATTGAGAATAAAAAGACAACAAATTCCTTGGTTTCTGTGCACCCTTAAGGATTTTTTCAAATTTTCATTGAGTTTCTAACTTTTTTTTTGTTTTTTTTTATTTTTTCAAATGAAAAAAAAAAAAAATACTTTTTTTATTTTGAAATTTGAAGTGACCTTTTCAAATTTTCAAATTCTTGCAAATCAGTACTTTAGACTGTCTTATTTTTTAGCCAGAGAAAAATTACATAAAAATCGTCGAAGATCGTTTTTAGACAACCGATCGAAAACTTTAAAATAAAAACACTCAGTCATCTAATTCAACAAAAATCCTCCTTTCAGAACCAATCGAGCTAACGACGACCACCTCATGTGACACCTCCCAAGCAGAGTGCACCGTCGCAGCAGAACCACCGTCCGAGCCCCACCATGAGCCGGATATTGGCGCCGAAAACGTCACCATTTCTTCGACCAGTTTGGCCCACGTGACGGCCGTCACGAACGTGGGCGACTTTGTGATCGAGGAACTCGAAGAGACCGAATACTGCGAGGAGGTCGTCACTCAGACGTCCTGCGATGAACCGTTGGATCTGCACATGTCACCGGTGGCAAACGCGGTGGAAGGACCGGCGGCGTTTGAGGAGGAACCGGTACCGACTGTGCGTGCGCCGCGCAAGACCTACAGCCGGGCAGCGGGTCGAAGCTCGCAGAGGCTGAGCGATCGGCAGGAGCAGGTGGTGGTGAAGCCGGTGTCGCACGCGTGGCGTTGGACGCATTTGGACGGGGAGGATGAGGTTGAGATTGAGGGCCATCGTGAGCTGTGGGAACGGTGCGATCCGGCGCGGGATGAGTTTCGAGTGGTGCAGAGCGATTACGCGACGGATTTGGCGGAGCAGCAGCGGGACGAGGTGATCGTGATTGACGATGAGATTGAGATTAAGGAGGAACCGCTGGACGTGGAGGAAGATCATTTGATTGACGTGCAGTTACCTCCGGAAGAGAACCAGGTGGACGAGTCGACGATCCAGCAAATCATACAAACTGCCAGCAACATACTGCGAATTTCGGAAACGTACAGATTGGACCAGTCGTGTTTGCTGCCGCCACCACCTCCACTTCCTCCACCGCCAGCTCCGGTGCCGGAACCTTTGCCAACCTGCGAATCGTTCCGTTCGGTTCAATCGGGTCCGCTGGTGGTGCAAACGCCGTCGCGGATCTTCGACGAAGAGTCCAACTGCTACTACTACGTGGACGAGGTCCAGGAGGAATCGGGCATGGAAATTACCGGTCCAGAAGTGGAGATAAATCCAACCGAAAAATCAACGCCCTTTGCGAGTCAAACGCTGGAAGATCTGCTGCAAGACTCGCTCCAAGCGACCTACGCTGTGATGCCTCAGTTTGCCACCCCTCAACGGGTCGTTGAACCGTTCGAAGCGATTCCAATCACGAGGACCCCCAACCGGACGCAGAGTACCTACGGAGGAAGAAGAAGTAAGCTCACAATGATCCCCTTTACCTTGACCTCACCAACTAACCTCACCCCATTCCTTTCAGCTCGCGCCATGGTGGCCATGGAGGAAATGTACTCACCGGCGCCTCCGATCAACCGGCCCAAGCGACCACCCCGCGAACCGGAGATCGCAAACCCAGCCGCCAAGCACAACATGCAAGTTAAAGCCCTCACCCAGCTGGACGCCCTCAGCAAACAGTCCCGTCATCCCCCCAGACCATCGTCCGCCCTCTCGATGGACCAACTCGTACTCCTTGAACCCACGCCAACTCCCAAAAAGCGACCCCACTCCTCCCAGCAAACCCGACCCCCAAAACCCAAACGAACCCGCACTCAACACCTCCACATCGAACCGGTGCTGCCAACAGCTCCGACCATCAAGCAGGAACCGCTGGACCTGCTCGCAAACGCCGAACAGGCCGACTTTAGCGCCGTCGACATCATCGACGCCCTAAACAGCATGAGTCAACGCATGAAGCAGGAGCGGCTCAGCGACGACGACGACGACGGCGTGGAAGACGACAAGAGTTCAATCCAGCATCTGGTTCCAACGCCGCCGCCGCCGCCACCTTCAGTTAAAACGACGACGACGACCACCGAGAGCCGATCGGTGATGCAGAAGATGGTGCGGACCATCATAGAAACGTCGGCGGGCCGATCCCGGATGGACGTGCACTTTAAGGTCGCGGGTGTAACGATCAAGAAGGTGCAGCAGCGAAAGTGAGGCGTTTGATTCATTGTGGCGCATTTCTAAGTCATTAGTTTGAACATGTGAGTAGCGATTAAGGAGACGGACTTTGCTCGAAATATACTTTGTTTGAGACAGTTTGATTCACGATCGTCACTTGCAAGGGTATCCGAAGCAAATCCTTTAAAAAATAATTCTACAAAGTTTAACGAAAACATTTAACTCGCCTTGCTTAGCCCCTTTGTATGATATTCTCGATTTCATTGGTAGGTTTTCAAACGAATTTTAGCGCGCCAAAATCAAGAAAGAGAATGTGAGTATGTGTGAGTGCACCAAAACGGTAAACTTTCTGTGCATGCGACTGAAAACTTCATACCTTCTCAAAAATCGGCTCTCTCCATTTCTCTCCCTCTCTGTTTCTGTGTTCTCTCTTTTTAAACTCTCTCTTATTTTAATGCAGGGTTGCCAAGATTAGTTTGAAATGTTTATTGGTAGGGTGTCACAAAATTGGAATTTTGCGAAGTGTGTAGCTGGATTTTCTGCACTGCAACTGAGCCTAGAACTGAGCACATTGCTGAGCTCGTTGCTGAGTGTTATGTTCAGTAACGATATTCTCGAAAAAAAAACTTTTTTTTAAATTAATATTTTTAGATCAAGTAAGAGCATTTTTGAATTCAAAGTTTGAGCTGTTCAATTCAAAAACCGACAATAAAGAACAACAACGTGTGATCCGGTTATCCGAAGATTAGATTGTCCAAATCTAAATAAAAATGTTTGCGATGCTAGCCCGCATCTGACCCGCCGCTTATTTCGATAGTTGTTGGTCGTTTCCAACGACCGATTACAGTAAGGAACTGACCGCGTGTAAAATATAATTTCACGATTGAACAACATTTCAGAAAGGCCAAATATTGAATATTCAAATCAAAATCAAATTATTCGCTCTACAGCATTGCCTTGGCGTTTTCGATTGCGCGATTCCTACTCAAAACTAAGTGTCCGAAGGCTTGATTGTCGAGGCAATTGCAAACCTCTTTTTACACCTGAGCTTCCTTCCACCCCGGGATTCGAACTGACGAACTTTGGATTGTTAGTCCAACTGCCTACCAGCAACTTCACCGAGGCTGGACCCAGGGACACGACTCCTTCACCTGGGCTGAGCTAACGACCTAACCCTTTAGGTTAGACCGGGGCCAATATTTACATCCCCGTCCGACGGAAGGCGTGATCAGACAAATCTCGTCTCGAAAAATGCCACCGGGACCGTCTGGGATCGAGCCCAGGCCGACTGGGTGAGAGGCAATCACGCTTACCCCTACACCACGGTTCCCGGGTAAATATTTAATATTACGCCCTTTAAAAATGTTGGATTTGATTCCAAAATTGAAAAAAAAATCCGATCGAAAAAAAATCAGAAAATTTTACAATTGTTAATTTTTTAAAAATAAATTGTTAGTTTCTGAGATTTTGTACTACAAAATAAAAGCTGTTTGGATCGTTTGGATGAATAATAAAAAAACGATAAAAAATATTTTCAAGAATGAAAAATCATAAGCAATATTTAAAAAAAAATCAAAAAACTAGAATTTTCATTTAAAACTGAATTTTAAGTGGCTACATCTTGAAAACGCTGCAATTTATAAAAAAAACTGTAAAGTACTTGTCGATTGCAAATTTGATTTTACATTAGGAACTTAAGTCAAAAAAAATCGAGTAAGACTTCATTTTTTCAACAAAAAAAATCACTTTTTCTTTTTCAAAAAAGCATAACTTGGCGGCTTTTCTTTGGCTCAAAAGCTGCGCTTAAAAACATTAAACATTAAACAAAAAAAAAATCAAATGTTGAAATTATAGGCTTTGGTAATTTAAAAATTATAAAAATTGAAAATACGAGCCATGGTTTCAACATTTTAATGAAAAAAGTTTTTTTTTCAAATGCATAATACACCTGTCCAGTTGTTTTGTCATCATTAGTTTCCGAAATATCAAAGTATTCACGAAAATTTTATTTTTTGCGAAAAATATTTTTTTTGCGGGGCTGTACATTGGAATTTCGTATAAATTCAAAACAATTTTAAACATGCCTAAACATGCAAAATATGATTATCCTTGCAGAAAAATGCATTTTAGATTGTTTTACGTTGATTTGACTTCTATTTTCACGGAAATTTTGAAGTTTTTTGGAAAAAGATTTTTTTTTGCCCCCTGATTTTTCATACCAATTTTGAAGGGGGGCGACCGAGGGGGCGACATAAACTTTCAAAAATATTTGCAACGGCCTAAATAGAAAAAAAAACTTAAATATGTGATATCAGCCGACTTTGCAGAGAATTGCTCAATTTGAGAGTTTTAGAATTCAAAAAAAAAAAAAGAGCTGGGTCCTGAACTGCCCCTGATCGCATAAATGTCCCATATGCATTTTCATCGGTTTCGAGTTTTTGATGCAGTTTGGTTCAAAATCGTGTGCTCTTTCAAAAGAGCCAATAACATCCAGTACTTTGTTCTAGAAATCAGGAGGAAATCCATTTTTTTTCGTGAAAACTTAACACGTAGCCTTATGTATGGGACAAACTTCAAATGCGTTTTTCTCAGCATATGGGACATTCATGCGAACATGGGCAGTGAAGCCCAATGATAATTTTAGCATGCAACGGACAAACCAGAGAATATCCTCTTTAAAAAAATTATTGCAACATAACGAATAGTAAAATTGTCAAGGGATTTGTTTAGTTATGGAGTTAAATTTCAGGTCAGATAACTAAATTTCGGCTATCGTCGTGAAATTTTGGTGAAGACTCCGTATAATCGAGTACGGACATTTTTCGCGTTGTATTTTTGATTTTGATTTTTTAATTTTATGTGAATTTTGGGCTGATTTTGAAAAATTATTTAAACTTTTTGAATTACTTAAAAAAATAGTTCATATCTATTAATCTCTTCTTTCCCGACGATCCGGCATCACTGCAGTCCCCCGGAACCATCTGGAACGTTCTCTCTCTCTCTCATTCTCACGCGCTCGCTCCCGCGTTTTTCTCTCTTTTTATAAATACCGCCGCCGACGCCGCAACCTCTCGCATTCATTGAACAGCAGTCTAAAGACGAACATCCACGCAGCAAGCTATCCCGCTCGTGTGTGTGTGTGAAGTGAAAAGTTCCAGCAGACGGAAGTGTGCTTAAAGTAAGGAAAAAAAAGCGGAAGTCCACAATCCTTCGTGGTTTTTAACGCCGACCAGCAAACACAAAGCAGAACAAGGTAAGTTTGTGAAAAAGAAAGGATTTTTTTTCTGCTGGGGAAATTTTCGAAAAGGGCGTGAAATATTGCGTGACTCATCGTTCGGCGAGAATTTTCCACACGTGGGGGAAACAAAATGGCTCTCGTCTGGAGGGTTTAATTTTGCATGTGGCTTTGAAATATTAATTTTAATACTAATTTAAAGCCATTTTCCTGAAATTTACCGAAGAAATTAGCAAGAGTTCGTTTTTTTTCGTTATTTTGAACTAGAACAATAGCTGGAATTTTCCAGACTGTTTTAGAAAGGAAATTGACCTCCTAACCTCAATTTCCTTTTGCAAGGGAGGATGACCCGGTGAAATGGGGGAAAATTTTTCGCACCTTCCAAGAATGAAAAAGTCTACTTTAAAAACGCACAAAACTTACGTAATTTTCCATGACTTGACACTCGTGTGTGGTGAACAAAGGAAAGAAGCGCGCAAACTTCCTTGACCGCGCGCCGCCATCGCGTTGATCGCAGCAGGCCGCCATTTATGGAAGTGTCTGGAAACAAGAATCCTTTTCAGGGGGGAAGGAGAACAGCGGCGGGTCAATGCGGTTCTTGCAACAAAAGGTCATCGCTTGTGTGAACCCGCGCGCCCTTCCTGGATTTTAAATTAAACGATTCCGCGTGCAGCACACGCCGCAGCCGTTTGAGGAAGAAGAAGTGAGGTTAGGGTGGTGGGTGCCGGCGGCGATGGTGGGAATTGAGGTTAGGGTCGCCGCATGGGGGGAGGGTTAAACCGGTGGCAACGAGGTTTGAACACACATGCGTTTGATGCTGTTGCTAAGCGAGCAAACTCCATGCATGGCCTACCACGTTTTTGCTTTTTTTTGCGTTATCATGTAATAGAGGAAGCATGCGGTTTTGCGCGCGCTTTATCGGGCTTAGGTTATGAGGTCTTTAAATTCTTAGAAATCTTTGGCGATTTTAAGATGAGTCACCACGCGGTATTGCATCATCCAACAACATTTCACCAGTTCCGAGAAGGTTCAATGAGCATTACTAACTCGGCCCTTTTCTTCCAACAGATGGCCGCAGCCAAGGCACCAGCAGTCGGTATCGATCTGGGTACCACCTACAGCTGTGTGGGTGTGTTCCAGCACGGAAAGGTCGAAATCATCGCCAACGACCAGGGCAACCGCACGACGCCGTCGTACGTGGCCTTCACCGATACCGAGCGTCTGATCGGAGACGCCGCCAAGAACCAGGTCGCGATGAACCCGTGCAACACGATCTTCGACGCGAAGCGACTGATCGGACGCAAGTTCGACGAACAGAACGTGCAGGCCGACATGAAGCACTGGCCGTTCACCGTCGTGTCGATCGAGGGCAAGCCAAAGATCCAGGTCGAGTACAAGGGTGAGACCAAGTCGTTCTTCCCGGAGGAAATCAGCTCCATGGTGCTGACCAAGATGAAGGAAACCGCCGAGGCGTACCTGGGCAAGACGGTCACGAACGCCGTCGTCACGGTGCCCGCTTACTTTAACGACTCCCAGCGACAGGCTACCAAAGATGCCGGTACCATCGCCGGATTGAACGTGCTGCGTATCATCAACGAGCCGACCGCGGCCGCCATCGCGTACGGTCTGGACAAGAAGACCGCCGGCGAGCGCAACGTGCTGATCTTCGATCTCGGTGGCGGTACCTTCGACGTGTCGATCCTGTCGATCGACGACGGTATCTTTGAGGTCAAGTCGACCGCCGGAGACACCCATCTCGGTGGTGAGGACTTTGACAACCGGCTGGTGAACCACTTCGCCACGGAATTCAAGCGGAAGCACAAGAAGGACCTGTCGACGAACAAGCGAGCCCTGCGTCGTCTGCGTACGGCTTGCGAACGTGCGAAGCGTACTCTTTCGTCGTCGACCCAGGCCAGCATTGAGATCGACTCCCTGTTCGAGGGAACCGATTTCTACACCTCGATCACCCGTGCCCGTTTCGAGGAGCTGAACGCCGATCTGTTCCGTTCCACGATGGAGCCCGTCGAGAAGGCCATCCGCGATGCCAAGATGGACAAGGCTAGCATCCACGACATCGTCCTCGTCGGTGGATCTACCCGTATCCCGAAGGTCCAGAAGCTGCTGCAGGACTTCTTCAACGGCAAGGAGCTGAACAAGTCGATCAACCCGGATGAGGCCGTCGCGTACGGTGCCGCCGTCCAGGCCGCCATCCTGCACGGAGACAAGTCCGAGGAGGTCCAGGATCTGCTGCTGCTCGATGTAACGCCACTGTCGCTCGGTATCGAAACCGCCGGAGGTGTGATGAGCGTTCTGATCAAGCGTAACACCACCATCCCGACCAAGCAGACCCAAACCTTCACCACGTACTCGGACAACCAGCCCGGTGTGCTGATCCAGGTGTTCGAGGGTGAGCGTGCCATGACCAAGGACAACAACCTGCTCGGCAAGTTCGAACTGTCCGGAATCCCGCCGGCGCCCCGTGGCGTGCCCCAGATCGAGGTCACCTTCGACATCGACGCCAACGGTATCCTGAACGTTACCGCCCTGGAAAAGTCCACCAACAAGGAAAACAAGATCACCATCACCAACGACAAGGGCCGCCTCAGCAAGGAGGACATCGAACGCATGGTCAACGAAGCCGAAAAGTACCGCAACGAGGACGACAAGCAGAAGGAGTGCATCTCCGCCAAGAACGGACTCGAGTCGTACTGCTTCAACATGAAGGCCACCATGGAGGACGACAAGCTCAAGGACAAGATCACCGACAGCGACAAGACCCTCATCCTGGACAAGTGCAACGACACCATCAAGTGGCTCGATGCCAACCAGCTGGCCGACAAGGAGGAGTACGAGCACCGCCAGAAGGAGCTCGAGTCCGTCTGCAACCCGATCATCACCAAGCTGTACCAGAGCGCCGGAGGTGCCCCGCCCGGTGGCATGCCCGGATTCCCCGGTGGTGCCCCTGGAGCTGGCGCCGGTGGTGCCGCCCCTGGAGCCGGTACCGGTTCCGGCCCGACCATCGAGGAGGTCGATTAAATCGCTCGCCCACTCCCCCCGCAAAACCATCGGCGCAGGCGGCTGATGCACAATTCTTAACAACTCAACCAATTCAATTCCGATTTTCAAACAATATCAGTATTTGTCTCAAAACAATTTAACTTATTACACAAACACTGCTTAGACAAATGATGAATATCCATTCCTCTGAAAAAAAAACCACAAATAAAGCAAACCAATCGAATTGAATTTCGCTTTTTCGTGCGTTACATTTTGTTGCGTGTTTCCGATCTCTTGTTGTGGAACCTTCTCTACGTCATCGATTAGGACCGATTGTAATTGGAACGAGTAATTCAGTTAGCAAGCAAAAGTCAGAATGAACAAAAAACAAAACGGAAAGGGAAATGCCCAATAAAACAAACGAAAGCGAGTTGAGAATTAAAAGCGAAACTGTGTTTTTATTTTGATTCCTCTTGGGTTCTGGGTTATTTTTGACATTCCAACTGGTAATTTTCTGGGTTTGTTCAAAACGACGCTTGAATGTGAGTGAGGAACTATCACTTTAGCAGTTATTCAAACAACATTTTCAGATAGATCAACAATGAAGAGTTGCTTGTTTACTTTCATTTGTGATGTTCGTTACGTATAGTGACTATCAGACTCAGACTAAATTCAGAGATTTAGAGAACATTTCAACTGAGATCAATTCAAAAACCTTTGCAAGTGAAGTAGGGTACATATTTCTAAGTTAAGATTTTGATAACTGAATGCTGTTTTAGGGAAAATAAGTTAAAATAAAACTCTCGATCTATGAATTTAGAATTCAATGTATGCAGAGCCGTACCTTGGGTCTACGGCGCCCTTGGCGAAGCATCAATTTGGCGCCCCTCCCAAATTAACAAGCATTTTGATAAATTGATATTGATTTTTAATTATTGCTTCAATATGAGTTTTGATGTTATAATTGCAATTGGAGACATTAATATGGTAAAATTCAGAAACACAGTTATTGTATGTTTTATTGTTCATATAAAATGAGATAGATTTAAAATTTATTACAGGAGTTAAGTTGGCTGAATATTTTCTGAGATTTCATAAAATTGATAATGATAGCAGTTTTTTTTTAATTTATTTCTCAGATAAATGCACATAATTAAATGCTCAATCATAATACATTTTTCTATAACTTGTTAGCAAATTTTATATTTTTAAGCCTGCATAATTTGATCTGATCTAGTCTTAATTTGATTGTATAAGCAAAGAACTTTCCCGGATTCGAAAAATAATTAGCTAATTTGGCTTTGGATTTCATTTCGATAATTACAACGAAAAATGAAAAAAAAATCCTTCTTCAAAATTAAAAAAAATAATAATTCGATGACCGTGTGCTATCTTGTTCTATCTAGATGGGAATCCCAGCAAGCTTAGCTCAAAAGAGCACACCGGCATCGAAGTATAATTTTTCAACATGCAGCGATAGAACAAAATTTCGTCAAAATCAATTTAGGCCTTTGCAAATATTTTTTGAAGTTTATGTCCCTCGACTATGACCAAAAAAATAAAACAGTTAAAAAATTTAAATTACAGGTAACGGTTTCAACATTTCAATGAAAAAAGTGTTTTAAAATGCATTATAAACTCCCCAAGTAGCACATTTCGAGCCAAATATTTCATTAGGGCACAAAACCAAAACGTAAACATTTGGGATTATTCCACTATTCTATTCATTAGTACACATTAGTACAGGGACTACATGCCCTCCAAGAATCAGATTGATAGCAAACAATTTACCATTGAAAAAATCAAAAACACAAAAGGGCACATAACAATTTTCACTCCAAACCCAAAATATTTTTTTTTATTATGAGTTTTATTGCGAAAATCAACATAAATTAAGAAGCAGTAAAGCAGAGTTAAGGGGTTACATACATGTAAATCGGCAAAAATGTCAGAGGTTGATTGAGAGCACATATAATTTTTTTTATATTTTTCAGGGCACGTTTTTCTTTTGTTGAACATCTCTTCATTCGTTAGAAAAGTCCGTGTTTCGAGCTAGTTTTGCAAGTGTCATACTTGCATAGAGAACGTTTTTTGAACATGTCATAAGAACTCATGACCATAAGACACTGAACACATTAACAACTTGTTTACGAGAAATCCCAGCTGAAACCAAAGGTTACATCTACTATGTCATCATGTTCAGCAAACTGAAATGAATCATCATGTCTGCAAATGTCATTTTGCTTTTCGAGTTATACAAGCATGTTTTATTTAAGTCAGAATAAACTTCAAAATGAACTATTCTTAATCCGTTGCTAGATTTGGCATTTGTGTTATAATGGTTTTTTGATCAAAATGTGAACAATTGACCAAATTTTCTGACACTTGTCCAATAATTAACGTATAAAAACGCTAGAGAAGCGATTGCTACTTGGGCCGTTCAGTTGTTTTGCAATCATAAGTTTCAAAAATTTGTAAGTATCGACGAATTTTATGTTTTGTTAGAAAAAAAGTAAAAAAAAATATAAAGATAAGAAATTTTTATTAATTTTGAGTGATTTGCCCATACGATTTTTGAGAATATATTTCATCATTTATTTTTTTAAAATTATGTTTCGCATTGATTTTTATTTGTATATGTATTTATTTGTTTATTTTTAATTCGTAAAATTATATTTTATATTCTAAAAAAATATTTTTGTGCGCAAAACTATATACAAATAATTTCAAACCTTGATAAAATATTATTTTTTTGGTTTTAACTTAAAGAAAATAGATTGTTTTTCATTATCAAAGCTTTTTAGACGATTTAAAAAGTAAACAACACTGGTTAAGCTAAAACATAAAAAGTGATGTGCTCTGAAAAACATTTTTTTTCTTAAACAAATCATGTTGGTCTTATTGGTGAAAATTTACAGCAGTTTCCCAAATTCAAAACCATTGTATTTTGAAAATTCAATGCACGAAGTTGATTATAAAAGGGGAAACCGTGCTGAAATTATTACAAAGGCCTTTTTTTTAACTCGAGAATGTAAAAATTTCAAAAGAAAGGTAAATATATGTTTTAATGTTAAAATAATTCCCATTTCATAGAATACTGTGATTCACAGCCAAATTAACGTGATAATAACATATAATGGGACATTTTTATAGTCTGGAAGGTATGACTTAATCTTCATTACACAACGGTCCAAACTTTAACGTGTATTGATTTTGAGAATTTCTTATAAAACTTCTTTAACTTTTTGTCGCTCGAGCGCCCCTTCTTCGATGAAAAAAATAATTTAGCATTAAATATGAATTTTCAAAAACACTTCAGTAGAAATATTCATACAATTGACTTTGGCGCCCCTGAATATTGTTTTTATATTTTAAACCAAATTAGTTAATTGTAATTCTATTTTATAATTCGGCGCCCTTTCTGTTTCAAATATCTAATGAAGATGTTATAGCTGACATGAAAATTATGTACAATCATCGATTTTGGCGCCCCCAAGGGCTGGCGCCCTTGGCGGTCGCCAACTGCGCCAACCCCTAGGTACGGCGCTGAATGTATGTCATTTTGTCTGAAGGACTGCAGTACTTTCATGGTGTCGATCCAAATCCCAAAATAAAATTCCCTGACTTTTCCCTGACCTCTCCAGACCACCAATTTTTTTCTATTTTTTACTAACATATTGTTTGGAGCGTTTTTATAGTTTCATGTATTTTCCTTTTTGAATATTGGAAATTTTAGATATTGAAAAACTTCAATGACTTTTTAATTTAACTTTTTAACGATTGATTCTGCAAAAACTTAAAAACTATTTTTTTATTTTGTCAATCATTTTTTTCTTATCAAACATCCAAAATGAGCAACCAAAAAATGTCCTATGTTTTTTTTATGAGGTTATGTCATTTAAAAAGTTGTCCTTTACCAAAAAATCTAAAGTTTTTTTAATAGGTCCTTTAAACATATGAAACACAATAGCTTATAGGATCTTTTTGAAAAAAAAAACTCAAGAAATAATTTATAATTAAAACTGTTGCAATTTTCAAATGGCGATTAGTTAATTTCACTTCATTTCGTAAAAAAAAAATTAAAGCTAAAAGTTAAAAAAAAAAATCAATTGAAAAATTGAACTTAAATAAAAAGTTATGTTTAATTTTAGAATTGTTGCCTTTTGCCGAATTTTCAAACGAATTAGGCCGATGTCATATTTGATTGTACTTTTATAAAAAACCTAAGGTTTTGGAGACAAAAACAAAAAAATATGTATTTTTGCAGAACGAAAAAACTGAAAAACTAAGAAAACTATACAATTTAACATTTAACTATTAAATGTGAATTTTTCAAGTACATGTTTACGGTTTTGAAAAAGATCTAGAACTTTTCAACAATGTTTGTATTTAAAGTAAACAGATTTTTGGATATTTGAAGAATTAAGTTCTTAAATAATTTTACAAAAAAATATTTTTGATATAAAATTAAAAAAAAAATTTCTACCTTGACCAGAGCCTGCAGACGATCATTCACACGATCAGTACATTTTATAAAAATAAAAACAAAATACAACCTTCTGCAATCAAATCTAAATAAAGAAAAAAAAAAAAAAAAAAAATAAAATTGTAATAAATCCTCGATCTTGACATTTTAATTTTTTTACAGTTCATACTCGATGATCTTCCCAAAGCGTCACTTAGAAAAATCGAAGCAAATTTTCTACATTCTCAAAATTTCTCTAACCGAAAAAAATAACTCCAAAAATACTTCAAATTTTATCAGGTATTCTGTAATCTAAGATGGTAAGATGGAATTTGTGAATTAAAGAATTAAAGAATTAAAGAATTAAAGAATTAAAGAATTAAAGAATTAAAGAATTAAAGAATTAAAGAATTAAAGAATTAAAGAATTAAAGAATTAAAGAATTAAAGAATTGAAGAATTAAAGAATTGAAGAATTGAAGAATTGAAGAATTTAAGAATTTAAGAATTTAAGAATTTAAGAATTAAAGAATTAACGAATTGAAGAATTTAAGAATTTATGAAAAAAATGTGTTCTCTTGATCGTTTTTATTTTTGAATAGTGATATTTTAGATTTTTTTTTTATATTTTTTAAATTCAACGGACAGATCTTTAATTTTTTTTAAATGATTTGTTTGTGGGGTTATTATTATTATTTTTCCTAATTTTATTTCCTAATTCCTGAATAATTTAATTTTGAATGTTGGAGCTGTAATTTTTTTGTTTTGATTTTTTTTTTCAAGGATGTTTAAATTTCAAAAAAAATATTTCTACTGGTTGAATCAAAAATTCAAAGGCGGAGGCCAGCTTCTGTTACGTCCAATCAAGCTCATATTTGGGATATAAGCACATTACACCCACTGGAACATGCTCTAATAATAATTTCCAATAATAAGCTGCCGCGCGAAATCTGCGCCAAATTCGCGCCGTCCGTAACAACCTTGTTTATTCCACAAATTTTTGTTTTATTTCTTCAATTCTTTAATTTTTTATTCCATTTTACCATCACTATTTGGCTTACATTTTAGATTAAACAAAATTAGATTACTTTGGAAAAAATCATAGTAGCCTTAATTTTTTTTTTTTAGAACTTCATAATAAGAATTTTAAAAAATTAAGAAATCATCAATTCCAAAATATCAGAATTTTCAAAATTGAGAATATTTAAGCTTTAGAATTTAAGATTTTTTTATTTTCAAATGTTCGAATTTTTTAACTTTTGAATTTTTTAATCATTCAGTTTTTCAGAGAAAATGTATGGTTTTCTCTATGGTCCCTATATGCTGAGCAAACGACCAATTTTAGAACAAATCTTTGAGGATGGTGGGGCAACTGCCTCATATTGTCCCACCCTGTGTGCGCTAATAATTTGTAATTTTCAGTTGAACGCAAATCCAAAGCAAATCCAAATTATTTGTTTTTTTAAACGTAAACATATTGCAAACAAGCAACGCGCGGAAG
Organism: Culex quinquefasciatus; assembly: GCF_015732765.1. Classification (NCBI taxonomy): domain Eukaryota; kingdom Metazoa; phylum Arthropoda; class Insecta; order Diptera; family Culicidae; genus Culex; species Culex quinquefasciatus. The sequence continues at coordinate 11,124,132 of NC_051863.1, read as the reverse complement.
AAGGCCAAATGCAACTTTTCGTTGCTATTTCTTTTCTTCGTGACCCTTTTGTAAAGCATTTTTTATATGGAGTTTTGCGTTCCAATATAAAAAATTCAATATTATCAATGTTGCAAAGTTTGGCCTGGAAGACATTCAAATACATCATAAAGGGCGAATTTTCAAAAAGAAATGGAATTTTGTAGTAATATTTTTAAGATCATCGAAATTCCCTGACCCAGCTTAAAATTCCCTGACTTTCCCTGACTTTTCCAGGTCAAACAAAATTCCCTGACAATTCCAGGTTTTCCCTGACTTTTCCAGAAATCGACACCATGTACTTTATTTTTAGAATTATTATTTTTAATTTTAAAGCATTTTCGCACTTTGCTTTTAAATGTATTTACATCAAATCAAATTTACCATTTATTTAAACGTTGGATCTGGGGATATTACGACTGTCTGTGAAGTATAAATCGCACTCTACAAAAAAGGAGGTGATGATCACCTCATCCATAAATCACAGATTATGTACTATAAGTAATATTCATTTTCACATCTTTGTATTTCCACCGTCTCCATAAATTTCTCCTTTGTCTTGCGCAGCAAACCTTGCCGATCTCCGCCGTCGCCGACCTCCGTCCTCCCCCTCATTTGACTGCTCAATACCAACCAGTTCCGTGCTAGTCTGGTGCAGCATTTCCGGGTGCTCCTGGAGCAACTGGCGCGAGCTCGCCATCCCAGCCAGCACGCACTGCAGGTTCCAATCGTGGCGCAACAGCGACTTGTCCAGCTCAAAGTGCCCGTGCCGGATGCACCGGATGGCGACGCAGTGCGCGACCGACTTGAGCCCCAGGCCGATCTCGTGAACGAGCTGACCCAGGTAGGGTTCGGTTTCGTTGATGGCGTGAATTTCTGAAGAAAGTTTTAAATCAATTTGGGTTTTTTAAACTTCCAAAGAGGCTTACCGATGGTGAAGAAGGGCCGCCGGAATTCGGCCAACCGGATGCCGTAGATCATGGGCTGGCTGTTGTCGGCGGGACGGATGGTGCCCTTGACGGCTAGGTCGTACGCGGCCTGCGACTGCATGTCCACCCCACACAGCTCAAACATCTTCTTCTGGTGGGAGGCTTGCATGGACGCCAGCAGACGGGAGATTTTGTCCGATCCGATGTGGTCGACGGTGGCCTTGGCGATGACACGCGAATCGCCAAAGTGACTCTCGGTGGCCTTGCCCAGGAAGCCCGTTATGCGGTACACTCGCAGGGGACGGTTCTGCTGGATGCGGAACACCGTGGAGAGTCCTTTGTTGATTCCTAGAACTGTGAATGACAAGATATTACTAAATACTAACAAATAATGCTCTCAATTTCGTCTCACCGAGCACGCCGCTGGTCAAGCGGCCATGGTTGGTACAGGTGCGAACCCGGAGATCCTCCGTTTGATAGCGTGGACCCACGACCAGCACGTTGTCGGAGATGTCTTCAACTGTGCGTACGACAAACCGGGATTCTGCGCCGCTGGCGATGGCAACCCGCTGAAGCGGAGGTCGAACCCGCAGTTCGTTGAGGTCTGTGAAATTGTTAAAACTAAATTTTGAAGTAAAACAGCAACATTGAACATTTACATTTACCTCTGCAAAGATTCCCGATGATGGTGTGACGAACCTGCTGCACCGTTAGACCGGCCGGTTTGTACACGTTTATTACTCCGTTCAAATATTTCCACACCGTGGCGGCATCCTTCACTGTGACTAACGACATTCTTGTTGTAATTTTACATGGAAAGTTGCGTAAAATCAAAATCAACCAAGTTTTCGTTTGTTTACATCACAATCACATGTTTCGTTAAGGTTTTGTTTGCGTGGCACAGCTCTACCGAGATTTTCGGCGATTTTCAATTTTGACATTTCTTAACGTCATCCGCAGCTGATCACAGAAAACCGGCCTTTTTGTTATGCTGCTCCAATCGACGATTCGTCATATTTTTAGAAATTCTAGATTATTTCCGGGTAAGTTGAAGTCAAATTTGCACTTGAAATCAGCTTAATTTTAATTCCATTCCTCCAGCAGTTGCCCGTCACAACTTAAGCAGCATGGTCGACGCCAAACTGGAAGCGGTCCCGCTGGTCGAGATCGACGAAGGAATCTTCAAGTACATCCTGATCAAGGTTTACGGCAAGGAAAAAGCGGACGGTTCCGAGCCGAGCAAAAACATCGTACGGGGATTTGCGCGGGCCGAGTGGCATAACGACATCTACGAGGAGGTGAGCTCTTCGTTGGCCGGGCTCGGGCTGGAAACGGAGTGCCTCGGCGGGGGCCGGATTGAGCATCGTCCGGAGCAGAAGCTTATCAAAGTTTACGGATACTCGCAGGGTTACGGCAAGGCCGACCACCAGGAAGCGAGACGCATCCTGCTGACCAAGTATGCCGATTGTCAGATTGAGACCTCGGATGAGGGCTATTGAAGTTAAATAAAATGGTTTTTGAGTAAAATTGTTTAGTTTCATTAGACAGTCATTTATTTTATTTGATTGTTTAACTCGCTATTTTCACCCTCCCCGACTTTCTGCTCCTTGAGCACCTGTTGTAGCTTTTTAGCAAAAGTGTCAATCTCTCCCCGTGTCACCCCAAGCGCTGCACTGGCCGTCAAGTACGGCCCCACGTGCTCACCATCCGACGAGTGTGAACCCCACGCGCCAAACGTGTGTTCTGCGATTGTTTTTGTCTCGCGACCGGTCACCACCCGGCAGCCGGAAACTCCCCGGCGTTGCAGCATAGAACCAATCATCTGCGCGTTATCACCGAAGCTTCGCAACGTTAGGGCTGCCGAAATGGGATTGCGTCCACTTATGACCGATTCTCCGTACTGCTTGGCAACTGAAGCTAGTTGCTCTAGCAGATGTTGGTGAAGTTGCTTCCGTTCGGCGACGAGTTTCTGGAAGCCGGTCTTTCCCAGCGATAGCAGCGTCATTAGGACGTCCAAGCTCTGTGAGCTGGAGGCCCGACCCGGGTAAAGTGCCGCAATTTGATCGATTATTGCCGAGTCAAACCCGGCTATGATTGCGCCTCCCACAGGAACCAGCAGGTTTTTGTCCGTGCTTTGGACGAACGCATCCACCCGACCAAGCCGGCCAGCCTGCTCAATCTGGTGCGTCAAATAGGAACTCTGCAGCCCGTACGCGTTGTTGACCACGTGAGGAATCTCCTTACAGCGACACAAGTCCGCAAGCTGAGCAATCTGATCACACGTTCGTGGCGCAAAACAGCTCGTGGTCGAAAGAATGCAACAAACATTGGCCGCACCAAGTTCCTCCACCTTGTCTCGAAAAGCTTGCACGTTAGTCCCCAGTATCGGATCACCCCGCTCCTCCGCCGGAACCGTATCAATTACCACCGGAATCAACCCGGCCGTTACGATACTTTTAAAGCACGACTTTTGATCGATTCTGGACCACAGCACGTACCGCGCATCCGGTCTGCTGGCCTTCAGCGCACTCAGCACCATCATAACGGACATTCCCGTCGCCAACGGCACTAGCAGCGCCTTTTTGCAGCTTCGGATGCCCATTTCTCGGAGCAAATCCAGCACCAGGCAGATTGTTAAATTTGCCATGATTGTCGAGCCGGCCGCCTTCGGTTGAGCCTCGGTCAGGTTGCCGGATCGCCCAATGCCGTGGGCGAAACCGTAGTGGCGTTTGCGGACCAGTTCTAAAATGAAATTACAAATCAATAAAGAATCTTTTTTAGTCATGATGAAAATTGATTACCGCACACAACCCTGGCCTCGCGTTCTCCGACGCCGCATCGGCTGGGGAAATTGTTGCTGTCCAGCAGGGCCAGTCCATCGACCAGGTACTCGATGGTGCTGTTTTCCCAGCCATGCTCGGGGAGCTTTTTCTATAAAAATCAATATTAAGTTTTTGAATCAACTCAACTACAACTCAAAATGTAATACCTTTTCCAGCAGAACTTTGACTAGTTTATCACGGCTGACACGAGCATTATTCGCAATTGATAGGTAATTAGACGGTACTAGGTCGGCCGCAATGGATTGCAAGGTGAAATCGTTCATTTTTAGCTATTTAAATAAATATTTGAAATTTGCGTTCGAAAAACTTTTACTCCGTTCTCTCATGATTGTCACGGAAACATGATCCAAACAAAACGAGCAAACCGGCGGAGATGGGAAGGTTTGTGCGGCATTTTGTTTACAAGTTTGTTTCGTTAAGTTTTGGTGAGGGGTGATACACGACGCATAACATTCGTTAACATCGATGTACGCTTGTGAAGAGCGCAAAACACAGAAAACATGTTTTACACTTTTGAAAACTACACCTGATTTTTTTTTCACTGAATTCAGTAAACTGAAATTTTAGTAAGCGATTAAGAGCGAGTCCACGAGCAAAGCATACCCATCTCGCATCGACCTCACCAATCTGCCTGAAATTTTCAGGGGTTGTTTGTACATATAAAACTAGCATCTGGCCAAAATATGAGCACTCTAGGTCAACGGGAAGTGGGGCAAATCGGGATACAAAGTTTAAAGTTTCATAAACGTCAAAAATCTTAAAAAGGCTATAACTTAGGCAAAATTCAATCTATTTTCAAAATTTAAAATGCATCTGAAAGAGCTCAAAAATGCAACAAAATGCAGGGAGAAGCATCTCAATTGGTTAAATCTAAAGGGAGTTATTGGCATTTTATGAAAAATAGCATAATTTTTAAGCCACCGGAGGTCGCGTACGTGTACTTTGTACACAGTTTGTAAGGGCACTTGTAAGAAAGGCGAAAACACGCGACTTCCCGAAGGTTAAACTAAAATAAAAAAGTGTTCCATCCAGATATCAACTCGGTTCGACCTGCAGCTTGTAAGGGACATCTGAGACTACCATCTGAGACTGAGAACGCTTTGGGATTGTAAATTTTTGCTCGGGAGACCCCTTAGATTCCATTTTCTGGTGATAATTTTATCATATTCGTGTTCCTGAGGCAATTTCACAAAAAAAACGTGCATATAAATGTATATTTTCATCAATTTTAGCCCTTTAAAAAATAAAAGTTAAAAAAATCTTCGATTCACATACAGTCGACTCTCTGGTTGTCAATATTCAAGGGACCGTCGAGGAAGAGAATCATCAGTTTACAGAGCGAAGCAAAATGAAGACTCGATTGATTTTTTTTTCTTGATACCCAGCTATGGGAGAGAATCATGGCAACGTCCATCAAACAAAAACAAACTAATGTCAAACACCCTTCAAGGCTTCGTTTCGCCAAGAAAAATGTCTATGCAAGCCATGAGAAAGTGAAATTATTGACAACCGGAAGAGATTTTTAAAGCAAACAGAATCCAAGGGACCGTCGAGGAAGAGATCCTTCAAGCAAGGGAAAATATCGAGGAATGAAGATAATTGAAGTATGCAGATTGAAGGGACTGAAGAATTCATCGATAGATGGAGAATTATTGATATCGAGAAGATCGACAGCCAGAGAGTCGACTGTATATTAAAATCAAGTTCGTTTCCAAGGATACTAGATGACACCAGGAAAAAGCAGCTGCTTAATTTTTTTAACATTAATTTTTAAAGGGCTCAAATGGATCAAAATAAAATGATTCTATTGTAAAATTGTCTCAGGAATACGAATATGATAAAATTATCATCAGAAAATGGGATCTAAGGGGTCCCCGAGCAAAAATTTACAATCAAAAATTCACTAAAAGTAAAAGTGTCTATTTAATATGTTAAACTGCCTTACCCAAAGCGTTCTCAGTCTCAAATGGTAGTCCCAGATGTCCCTTACAAGCTGCAGGTTGAACCGAGTTGATATCTGGATGGAACACTTTTTTATTTGAGTTTGAAAATTATGCTATAAAGTCTTAGATTTAATAAAAGTGTCCGCGTGTTTTATTGATGGTTGCAATTGGGTCCTAGAATTAAGCTTAAATTTGTGATATTATTGTTCACAACGATAAAGCTTATTTTACTCAGTATAATGACCCTTTGACGTCCGCAAGGGATCTGAAATGGATTTTTGATTCAATTTTTAAAACATAACTTCACGGCCCTTCTTGACAGAAAAGATCCTACTTGACAGTTCGTTCCAAGGGGGCCAAAGTTGATCCATCGAAAAAATGTTGTCTTATCAATATATTTTTTGTATTGAAATGAAAAAAAAGTGATCAGAAAGCGTGTTTTTTACAGTTATACAAAAAAACTTACATTGGGCTTTTGTATCCTATTACCTAATTTCAGCTAACGCCTCCTTCTATCTGATGGGGATGTAAATTTTGGTCTTGGCCTAACCTACACGCGAGTTCAAAACCGCTATTTTCGTCAGAACCGAACCTACTAAAAAATATCCAGAGTCCAACGAAAACTTATATCCAACCAGATCTGCTTGAAATTCACTCAAATCTGACAGATGCCCCATTTGCCTCACCGTTTCTAGCCTTTGGACACGAGTTACACGGGGAAGCAGGCTTGCCACACATACAGATATTTTGGGCACAAACCAAACACTCAATCAAGTATAACTTTAAAGAAAAACATTTTTATCAAAAATTAAACAAGCAAAAAGATGCAAAAAATGTTTATCTTTTTAGTGCAGTTTACAAAAACTACTCAAATGTATTTTAACTGTAAAAATAATTAGTTTGAGTGTTTGGTCTGTGCCAAAAATATCTGTACATGTGACAAGCCTGCGGGGAAGTACTCCTGGTCACGGCGTTCTAGCAGGATACTGGCAGAACCAGCTCTGCTAGAATATCCCGTGACTGGGTGGTATCCCGAGCATGGGTAAATAACAAGGGAAATGCGTAATAATACCTTTCTCTGGTATCAATACCAAATTTTGGTATTCTTGGACCCTTTAAAATTTGTCTTAAGGATTATGCAAGAGCAAAATGTGGTATCATACCAATTTAAGGTATTGTTTTGATATTGCAAAATTGCAGAATTTGTCAATGATCGAACACCACATTTTGGTATTCTTTTGGTATTACAGTATTTTATCAAATTCCTCTGAAACTATGGGAAAATTTTGACCAATTTTGACAAAATAATTAATTTTGCGCTAAAATGATGTCTCAAAGCGAATGCTTTCATTCAAAACCGGAAATTTCAAACTCGATTTTAAACATTTTTGATATACCCCCTACAGAAATGACTTGAAATTGTGGAAAATTTTCTAAGTCAGGATGACACATTTTGGTATTATTTGAATATTGAAAGGTTTCATCAATTTTCTCTGAAACTATGGGAAATTTGTTTAAAAAATTTTACGAGTTAATTAATTTTGCGCTAAAATGACTTGAAACCCAAAAATTTTTTTTTCAAAAACATTGAAATATCTCTAAGTCGGGATAACCAAATACTTTGAAAAACGAGTCAATCGACAGATTAATGAATTTTGGTGAATTTCAATTCAGTTTCATTTTAATAATACTTATTTTTCAATCTTGTTATTTTTCAGAAGCTTCAAGAACATCAAGCACAGGCCGTTCATCAATGACAAATGCATTCGGTGTGGTGAAGAATATCACTAATAACAACATGGAATCATCAGGTGAGTAGATTTGGCTGTTGCATATGAATAATTTCCGGTTTTTCACTAACTGCAACTGCTGCACTAAAAATGGTATGTAAATACCAAATTTTGGTATTACTTGTTCAAATACCAGCGACCATAATGTGCTCTTAGTTGCCCAGTAATAGATGGTAAAATACCATGAAATCATACCAAAATCATGTATGTGAAAGACCACAGAAATACCAAAATATGATTTTCCAAGGGCGCGGGAATACCTAAAAATAAAACCATGGCAATACCAAGTTTTGGTATTCAAGCAATGTTCAAAAATCCAGAAGACCTCAACTTGGTATTGAAATGGTTTTATTTTGAGGTATTATTTTACCCTTTGAATAACATGGTTTGATATTGTTGTGCCCTTACACATACAAGATTTTGGTATGATTTCATGGTATTTTACCATCTATTACTGGGCAACCAAGGGCACATTTTGGTCGCTGTTATTTGCCCAAGTAATACCAAAATTTGGTATTCCCGTGTTATTTACCCCTGCTCGGGATTGTTGGTCTTACAATTGGGTCCAAAAAATCAGGTTTAAATTGCCGATATTATTGTTCACAACGATAATGCTTATTTTTCTGAGCTCAATAACCCTTTGTACGACCACAAAGGATTTAATATGGATTTTTAATTTAATTTTTAAAAGCTTATTAAATTCGCCCTTCTTGGAAGAAAACATCCTATAATTGACAGCTCGTTCCAAGGGGACCATAGTAAGTACATCGTAAAATGTTGTCTCGTCAATTTTTTTTGCATTAACATGAAAAAAAGTGATCAGGAATGGTTTTTAATCGCGTTGTTTACTGTTGTACATAAAAAATTTACATAGGGCTTTAGGACCCTATTTTGGTGAATTTGTGGGATTATTTTCAAGGGAAAAAAACTGATGAAAATTCCAGTTGAATGTCTTTTATCATTGTACACATAAATCAACATAAGGAGATAAGGAACCTAAAACCCAATGGCAAAAATGATATTGAAATAATTTTTATGTTTGATTTCAAAACATTATGAGTTGAGTAAAATACATAGTTGATTACCTCTAGAATTAAAAGAAGACAGAAGCTTGGCGAAACAGAAAAAAGTTATATCTTGTAAATGCTGCTGCATATCTGGAAGACACGACGCGGTACTAATTTGATCGAAGCCCCTTTTTTTGAATGCGCGGTCTCATTTCCGTTTTTGAACATGGACGATTCGATCGTAAACTAATTAACCATTTATGGTCGTCCATTTCACGCAGCGGCCCTCTTCCATACGACGCACCTGTCGTAATGTTTACTCCTCGCTCGATGGCGAACGGGAAAGAAAGTTGTAAATATCGCCGGTGTAAATGTAAAATGAAGGAGCTTCCGTACCAATTTTATATCGTCCAAATATTACCGTTGGAAGAAATTTAATTATCGTAGCCGCGGCGTGCGCCAGGCCATTTCTGGGATGGGGGCTGTTCCCCAATTTATCTTCATCTTCATCGTACGACACCCTTGCATTGGGCATTGCTGGGCGATCAGGTCACAGGTGCTGTTTTGGGAATTGCAAAAATGTCCCAAAGTACACTTTTTTTGTTTAAATAAAATGCAAAAAACTCAAACCGGTTATCAAATAAAACTAATATATTTTTTCATAAACAATAAAAATTGATTCAATTTTATTTTAATTTAAGAGCGAGTCCACGCGCAAAGCATACCCATCTCGCATCGACCTCACCAAACTTTTCAGGGGTTGTTTGTACATATATAACTAGCATCTGGCCAAAATATGAGCACTCTAGGTCAACGGGAAGTGGGGTAAATCGGGACACAAAGTTTAAAGGTTCAAAAACGTAAAAAATCTTAAAAAGGCTATAACTTAGGCAAAATTCAATTTAATTTCAAAATTCAAAATGCATCTCAAAGGGCTTCAAAAATGCAACAAAATGCAGGGTAGAGCATCCCAATTGGTTAATTCTAAAGGGAGTTATTGGAACTTTAGTGAAAAACTAGCATAATTTTCAAACTCAAATAAAAAAGTGTTCCATCCAGATATCAACTCGGATCGACCTGCAGCTTGTAGGGAACATCTGGGACTACCATCTGAGACTGAGACCGCTTTGGGTAAGGCAGTTTAACATGTTGAATAGAAACTTTTACTTTTAGTAAATTTTTTGGTTGTAAATTTTTGCTCGGGGGACCCCTTGGATCCCATTTTATGGTGATAATTTTATCATATTCGTGTTTCTGAGACAATTTCACAATAGAAACATATCTAAAAATGTATATTATCATCCATTTTAACCCTTTAAAAAATGAAAGTTAAAAAAAATAAGAAGCTACTTTTTTCTGGTGACGAACTTGATGTTCAATAATTTGTATTTGTATTTGATTTTGTAGTGTAGAAAATATTACTAATATATAAACTAATTTATCTTTAACTATTCAATTGAGTTTTTTTTATAAATAATATAAACATGGGTAATTCTCTACCAACTCACACGAAATCGGGAAAAGTTGCCCCGACCCCTCTTCGATTTGCGTGAAACTTTGTCCTAAGGGGTAACTTTTGTCCCTGATCACGAATCCGAGGTCCGTTTTTTGATATCTCGTGACGGAGGGGCGGTACGACCCCTTCCATTTTTGAACATGCGAAAAAAGAGGTGTTTTTCAATAATTTGCAGCCTAAAACGGTGATGAAATAGAAATTTGGTGTCAAAGGGACTTTTATGTAAAATTAGACGCCCGATTTGATGGCGTACTCAGAATTCCGAAAAAACGTATTTTTCATCGAAAAAAACACTAAAAAAGTTTTGAAAATTCTCCCATTTTCCGTTACTCGACTGTAAAAAAATTTGGATCATGTCTTTTTATGGGAAATTTAATGTTCTTTTCGAATCTACATTGACCCAGAAGGGTCATTTTTTCATTTAGAACAATTTTTTTCATTTTAAAATTTCGTGTTTTTTTTAACTTTGCAGGGTTATTTTTTAGAGTGTAACGATGTTCTACAAAGTTGTAGAACAGACAATTACAAAAATTTTGATATATAGACATAAGGGGTTTGCTCATAAACATCACGAGTTATCGCGATTTTACGAAAAAAAGTTTTGAACTAGTTACTTTTTGCGTTTCTCTTTGTTTCGTCGTCCGTGTCTGTCGCGGGTGACCATGAACGGCCATGATCGATGACGACCAACTTTTTCAAAACTTTTTTTCGTAAAATCGCGATAACTCGTGATGTTTATAAGCAAACCCCTTATGTCTACATATCAAAATTTTTGTAATTGTCTGCACTACAAATTTGTAGAACATTGTTACACTCTAAAAAATATCCCTGCAAAGTTAGAAAAAACACGAAATTTTAAAATGAAAAATTTTGTTCTAAATTAAAAAATGACCCTTCTGGGTCAATATAAATTCGAAAAGAACATTAAATTTCCTATAAAATGACATGTTCAAAAATTTTTTACAGTCGAGTAACGGAAAATGGGAGAATTTTCAAAACTTTTTTAGTGTTTTTTTCGATGAAAAATATGTTTTTTCGGAATTCTGAGTACGCCATCAAATCGGGCTTCTAATTTTACATAAAAGTCCCTTTGACACCAAATTTCTATCTCATCACCGTTTCAAGCTGCAAATTATTGAAAAACACCTCTTTTTTCGCATGTTCAAAAATGGAAGGGGTCGTACCGCCCCTCCGTCACAAGATATCAAAAAACGGACCTCGGATTCGTGATCAGGGACAAAAGTTACCCCTTAGGACAAAGTTTCACGCAAATCGAAGAGGGGTCGGGGCAACTGCTGTGTGAGTTGGCGGAGAATTACCCACATATGTTTTCTAGTTTAAAAGTTATTTAAAATATTTTTAAAACATTTCAATTATAATAAAGTTTAGTGCAGGTGAGACAAACACGTGGTTAAAAGGTTTCTCATATAAAACTGCACGATTCCCTCTCAATGGTATTCCGTTGAACTCACATGCCGGATTGCACCAGTCTTGCTGATAAATCCAGCAGCGATGTTTGAAGAAGCCCAGTTGTAAAATTCAAAACAGCGACCAGTGAGGCTCTAGTTCAAATATACACTTACAATCGTTTACGACATCTTTCCTTAAATGTATTATAAAGTTATGCCATTATTAAAATGCATTCAAGCAATTGGGAGTCCAGCATTAAATTATCTCTGAGCACTTTTTTTAAATACAAATATTGCATTTTTGATTTGAACTTTTGCTTTTTAAATTTCCAAACAGATTTTTTTTTATTTTCATGTTTTAAGTTTATGTATTTTTAGTGTTTAAGAAAATCATTTTTTGGAATGCATTACAAATCTAGTTTAATCTAATTATTTTTCGCAAAGTGCACCGTTTAAATTTAAAGCCACTATTATTTTACTGTTAATGTCTTAAAATGATGAACTTTTTTTGCTTCAACCAAATGTTACAACCCCTTCAAACATGGTTATAAGTTTAGACATATAAAAAAATATTCCCGTTTAGTGATTAATCACTTGTACCAAAAGCACAATTTAACACTCTATTATCGGTCCAATTTCTAGTTCATCAGACCTTGTAACCGGAATGTTCTGAGATTCGAAAAGGGGGCAAATACAATCACCATATCTTTTGTAAAACCGTCAGAGACAACAAATTACGGCTCATTTTTCACTGTCCAGCCCTTCTTTTTGATACATATTATAAAATGTTCATTAACACTTGGGAAAACCCGTTATTCCGGCATGAAATTCGCTCATAAACCCACCCGATCGTAACGGTTTGCTAATACCCTTATGGTACACGAACTTTACCCTTCCCATCGTCACGAGAGGATTAAACGGCCTCTGCCAGGAAGAACAAAAGTGTCGCAACACAGTGGCCCAATATAACCGTCACTTTTGACGTGGTGCAAAAACAAATTTTGAATTTTTCACGCGTGGCTTCCGTAAATCACGCGCCCAACCCTCGCTGCCCACACTCGAGATAATTCAATTTCGTTCGCCGCAGCCGCAGGGGTTCGAGTCCTGATGAGTACATATCTGCATTTTCCATCATTTTCCCGCCCGAGGGCAAGTCGTCCGTCGGTGACCAGAGGGGACCGAAGCACTTCCGTTTAACGCACATCACTACGCGGGAAGCAAGCACTCTCGAAACCAAAATGAGGTGCATCCGAACGGGAAGTGTGTGTGTGTGTGTGTGTGTTCAAGTATTGAAAAGTAATAAAAGAAATCATAATACGCAATAAAAATCATATCACACCACTTGGCTTGGGCTAAAAACAACAGAGAACGACTGCATGGTTCATAAATGGGGGATTGCTATATGGGTTATGGCCGCACCCTAAATATTTGCTCGAATGCTAAATCGATGTCGTAGCTGCACAGGCTAACCGTCAGCAAGATGATTCTCGTTTGTATTTAGTAGGTATGGTTTGGTGGTGGGTAAAGCATTCAGGCCCGTTTTGTGGCGTAAACAGCACGACGAGAGCAACCGGTTGCACTGCGAGACAGTGCAGATTAAGATTGTTTTAACGCGCTGAATAAGATGAGCATTGTCAGGTCAGCATAATTCTAGATTAAATTTAAAAAAATACCCTATCCAACATGGGTTTCCTATGCAGATAGGACCTTTTGAAAATTTTATCTAGAATTCACCTTGACATATTGCTTGCGATTTCATGCTCAAAAAGTAAAACAAAAATAGCAAACACATATTTGATGAATGAGCTATTCTCCATGAAATTCCTTCAACTGATTTTAGTTGTATTTTTTGATTAAGGTAAAAACGAGTAAAAGTTGGTGGAAGGCTTCGTTGTGACCCAAAATGAAAAAAAAAAAAAAAAAAAAAAAATGGTATGCAATTAATAGAAAATCTGTATCTCCGAAAGAAATTGACTGATCGATTTAGTATCATGAGCAGCTGGGTCCGAAGCGATTTTATTTACGGAATAATTGATAAAAGATGGGTAATTCTTAGGGCTAATGATTTTCACGGCTTTAAAATTGAAATTTCGCGGCATGCCAATAACAAAACATTGGAATTTCACGGTACTCAAAAATCAGCTTGAAATAAATGCAAAAATAGTACTAGTTTTAATACTATTGCGAGGAGGAAAGTAACTTTGAGAATTAACAATAGTTTAGAAAACAAAATTTTCCCTCCAGACACAAAATATTCTTCGAAATTTTAAATTTCTTCGGTCTTTCCAAACCGAAACCCTTCTAAATTTACCAAAAGTAGAAATAAAATATTTGATTATATCGAATAAGTTTAGGCAAAGTTCCATTTATAACAGTTTTTGCAGCAACCGCCTTGAGTCAGGGGTATTAAAAAACACCCAAAATGCAAAAACTGAAAATTTGGTTTATTGGTCCTTAAAAAAAAAAAACTCCAGAAGGGATTATTTGAATTTCGCGGCATTTCACGGTATTGACCAGATGTCACGGCTATAGGCAAATTTTACGGATTACGCGGCTTCCGTGAAATTGCGAAATATCACTAGCCCTAGTGATTTTCTACACGCAGAAAAATATTTTGTAGAATCAGCCTGTACGAGGTTTGATTCAACAAAATTGTTGTTGAATATAATCAACGCCGATTTTGCGTTGAAACAAACCTTGATTTTCTCAATTCAACAAAAATCTTTTTTTGTTTTGAAAAAGTTACTTTGATGTTTAGCGATTGTTCAACAAAAATCTTGATTTTCAAGTCAACAAAACGTTTTGTTGATTCAAATATGCCTTATTTTTCTGCGTGTACCAACTCACACTAAATCGGGAAAAGTTGCCCCGACCCCTCTTCGATTTGCGTGAAACTTTGTTCTAAGGGGAACTTTTGTCCCTGATCACGAATCCGAGGTCCGTTTTTTGATAACTCGTGACGGAGGGGCGGTACGGCCCCTTTCATTTTTTAACATGCGAAAAAGAAGTGTTTGTCAGTAATTTGCAGCCTGAAACGGTGATGAGATAGAAATTTGGTGTCAGAAGGACTTTCATGTAAAATTAGATGCCCGATTTGATGGCGTACTCAGAATTCGGAAAAAACATATTTTTCGTCGAAAAAAACTGTAATTTTTTTTGGAACATGTAATTTTAAGGGAAATTTAATGTACTTTTCGAATATACATTAACCCAGAAGAGTTAATTTTTCATTTATAACAAAAATGTTCATTTTAAAATTTCGTGTTTTTTTCTAACTTTGCAATGTTCTACAAAGTTGTAGAGCAGACAACTACAAAATTTTTGATATTTATACATAAGGGGTTTGGTTATAAACATCACGAGTTATCGCGATTTGCTCTTTGTTTCGTCGTCCGTGTCTGTCGCGGGTGACGATGAACGGCCATTATCGACGACGACCATATATGTTTATATATGAAAAGTTTTGTTAACTGCTCTACAACGTTGTACAACATTATTACACTCTAAAAAATATCCCTGCAAAGTTAGAAAAAAAACACGAAACTTTAAAATGAAAAATTCAGTTCTAAATGAAAAAATTACCCTTCTAGGTTAATGTAGATTTGAAAGAAAAAAAAAACATTAAATTTCCCATAAAATGACATGTTCCAAAAAATTGTATAGTCGAGTAACGGAAAACTCGTTTTTTTTCGGAATTCTGAGTACGCCATCAAATCGGGCGTCTAAATTTACATAAAAGTCCCTTTGACACCAAATTTCTATCTCATCACCGTTTCAGGCTGCAAATTATTGAAAAACACCTCTTTTTTCGCATGATCAAAAATGAAAGGGGTCGTACCACCCCACCGTCACGACATATCAAAAAACGGACCTCGGATTCGTGATCAGGGACAAAGGTTAACCCTTAGAACAAAGTTCACGCAAATCGAAGAGGGATCGGGGCAACTGCTGTGTGAGTTGGCTGAGAATTACCCAAAAGGTCCTATAAACAAATGAAACAAAATAGCTTAAGGGGTTACATACATGTAAATCGTCAAAAATGTCAGAGGTTGGTATGAGCACATATGTAAACTATTTTTAAATCTTTTTGCAGGGCATTAACATATATATTTTCATCTATTTACAACATAAATATGAAGACATTTGGATATACCGTTGCCGAGATATAACTATTGTGTGCATGACGAAGACTGATTTTCAAATACTTAATTCTTAAAAAAGATAAAAATATTTTTATGTTTTTCATATAAAAAATCGTCAGTTGTTGATTTTTTTATTTTTTAAAAAAGCAATATTTTAAAATCGGGCTTCGTCATGCACACGGGATATGTCTTGGAAGTCTTCACCCCAAATTTCAGCCAATTTGGTCCATCCCATCTCGAGATATCGTAGCAGCCGTAAATCAACTCGGTGTTTAGAGAAAAACGTTTCACAAAGTTTGACAGTTCGCTTTGCGCATGGCAAAATTATGAACTTAATTCGTCTCTTTCTCAGTTCAGTCACGAAATATCTTCATGAAACTTTCAGGAGTGATTGTAAATCATCTTTTTAGTGAATTAAGTGAATTTTCTGCATGTATGTAACCCCTTAAGGAACTTTAAAAAAAAACTCTTGATTTGAATGTTCAAAGTATCCAGCAACAAGAATTTTTCAAAAATATTTTCTTTCCAAAAATTGACATCAAATTGAATTCAAATTGTTAATTATTGTGTAAAGTTTTAGATTGGTTTCCAATAAAAAAATTAAAAGAAAAATGAAGTTAGTCTCATTCATCAGCCATTTTTAACGAAAAGAAGTGTTGAGCCGACTTGAGCATCTCAGATTTTTCTGATTCCGTCTCCAACGGATCTTCAAGAGTTCTCGACTTCAACTGCACAGCTCTGGTTAAAATGATCACTAAATGACTTTTGTAATAAATTTTCTTAAAAAAGAAATTTGGTTTGTTGTTTGTGATACATTCTCCGGGCTAGTATACCAGTGGAAAAATTCATTTTTTTTTTTAAACTTGATGTTGTAATTATATTTTACATTGATTCAGGCTTCTAAAACCGACTTTTACAAACTTTTAAAGGTTTATAAACTCCACATTTGACTCAAGTAAAGTATTAACTGCAAAAAAAAAAACTAAATATCGGGTTTTCAGGCACTTCAATCAGCAAAAAAAAACACCTCAAAATAAAATAAAAATATTCAAAAAACTAAATCTTCCGCCGTTGTTGATTTTAATGGCAAATTACTTTCAGAATCTATAGGGTGTCTTTCAAATATTCGAGTTATAGCCAAAAAACAGAAAAAAGACACGTCATTCCGTTGTAAAGTCACGACAGAATGTGTTTGTAATAAAATTTGTGATGTGTCTTATAAAAAAAATTAACGGTAGATCAATTTTTCTTTAATGTTGTAAAATATGGGCTATGTTGAATTTATACATAGAAAAAAACCTAAGATCTTGAAAAATCCCAGCATAAAACACTGAACTATTTTAGATGACGTTTTTCCAAGCAATTTTAGTTCTATCTGTGTCCCAAAGCTTCAACCGGCAGTGCCGGTTTACCCCGAAAAGGGACCCCAAAAAATGCTGGCCCTGGTTAGTCAGCGATATATCCCCGAAGGGCAAATCAATTCGCTTGTCCCGAATTAAAATTTATGATTGTCAACAGCAGTAGCAGTAGCAGCGAGGGTACGGTTCCCATTAAAGTAACGTTTTTGTAGTTGTTGTTGTTTTTTGCCTCTACCGTGTTTCGGAAGGGAAAAATTGTCAGAAGAGCGCGACGCGGTTTTCGCGCAAGGTAACTTCCAGTTTGTCCAGAAGTTGCCTCTCGGGGATATCGATTGCTGGTCGGGACGGGTCGACGCTACTGAATTGGAACTTGGCCATTGGGAAAACTCTAGAAGCAACGGCAGCAACAGCAGCAACAGCGATGTAATGGTGTACTGAATGATTCTTCGCTTTTTGTGTCAGGGAAATTGTCCGGTACCTTTCGAGAAGAGACCGGTTGCGTAATAAATAACTTTTATTGGGTTATACATGCGATTATAAATCATTTGAATGGCCGCGGACGGTTTTGGAGTCCAGGCCGTTGGGAAAGTTAGGGCAAATGTAAACGGTGGATGACTTTTTGGAACATGTGAACAAGTTCAATGCATAGTAAAATACAAAACTTTCGAAGAAAACCATTCTGAAACTCAATTTGATTCCAAAAATTTAAAAAGCCAAACGAATGCCACAGACTACATTCATAAATTTGGCAAAACAGATCAATGAAAAATAATCACTCTCGAAGAAAGCAGCTGCTCGTCGGAAGTTGCAATGCCAACAGCAGCAAACTTTTATCCTGGAGTTTTTCAGAGCAGATGAAATGGTTGGAAATCAGATAAAACAAACAATCGATGGCCTCGAGAGGGTGCTTGGCCAGCTTCGTACCTGGGCCCAAAAACGCCCGAAACGATCGACGACAGGACACTCAATTGGTGTAATTTTATGCCAGCTCTGAGTTTGAGCTTCTTTTTTCTCCAGCTTCGCGTTAATCCCGTCCTAAATCTATGCTTTTCCAATCACGATTTCGAACATCTGGTGCTGCTGCTGCAGTTGCAGCAGACGAGTTGATCGGAACGTTGTTTCGGCTATTCAGTTTGGCGGTGTATCCCCTTAGAAGGGTTAGTTCAAGCTTTCTTATTTTTTTCTTTGGTGATGATTTGTTAAAAAATTATGTTAACCTAAAAATAGATATATTTAAAAATGTTCAAAAATCAAATTTCATTATTTAGGTGTCCCATTTTTTCCTCGTTCTCGTTGAAACTTTAGCCTAACCACACCATTTCAAGAAATGAAAATCTGTTCTGAATGAAGGAAGGGAAAAAAAGTAAAGAAAAAATCTTCTCAAGTTTCCAGGTGTTTCCTTTCTTTGGTTCTTTGTCCGGCATTGTTCGGCCTGATTTCGGCCTGCGTACCTGGATCTGGTGCTGCCTGTCAGGCTTACCAAGGAGGGCATCCTGTGTACTCTTACTCTCCTCCGGTGAAGTGATTCAAACAAAAGGAGATTTAAGTTGGATGCTGCTGCGGCTGCCCGGGGAGGGTTCAAAACCCCGAAAAAAGCCTCTTTCCAGCAAATCCTTGAGCGCGATTATGGCGCTGCTGAGCTGTAAAATTCTCGAGAATATCGAAGGAACGTAGCAGTGTAAGGATGTAACGCAACGAGACCTGTTCTCGGGTTCGCAAATAAGCTAATATTTTGATTTTATTTATCACTAAATTTATTATGATGCTATATTTATCAAATTTTTATGCCCTAAAAGCCTTTTTGCATGATTGGTTCTTCAATTTT
This sequence comes from Culex quinquefasciatus, assembly GCF_015732765.1. Classification (NCBI taxonomy): domain Eukaryota; kingdom Metazoa; phylum Arthropoda; class Insecta; order Diptera; family Culicidae; genus Culex; species Culex quinquefasciatus. The sequence continues at coordinate 11,105,352 of NC_051863.1, read as the reverse complement.
ATAAGTCTTTATACAAAAAACAACGAAATTTCGATTATCCGAAGTTCGATTCGAAACCTTCGAAAGTTTAAAAAACTTCGAATAATAGAGTAACGTTTTCTTTGTGTTTTATATAATAATTATTTTAACATTGAATTCATGTTTTGTGACTGTGTTTGTAAATTTGCATTTTTGCATCCAGCATTTTTGAGATCATATCTAAAATTCAAATAAGGAAATGATTTTTTTGTCCTTATACCGTTCTTCCATCAGTTTATTTTTTTTAAAATTTAGTTAACACTTTTGAGCAACAGTAAATGACGGATTAGTTTTTTGCTGACCAATTAATTAATTAATTTTCGAAAAGCAGTCCAAAAATCAAACAATAATTGTAAGATCTCAAGTTTATAACTTTTGTATCTTTTTTTTTAAAGAGTGTCCTTACAAATTTTCTTAAGATGCTAAACAGATAAATGTTTTCGAATATTTTTATAATGGCAATTTGTATGTCACCTAATTTGTATTGTATCGAAAAATCAATGTAGCACAATAATTTTCGTGGATATAAATTAAATAATATTGCGATGAAAAATTGATTCACGAGAACGTGTGTTTTGAAACCACAGAGTAATCTGTATCTGTACTCTGTGTTGAAACTATTTTGAAGTCCAAATTGTACATTTTATTACCGTGGAAAAATCATCCACGGAAACAACAGTCAATCAAAATAATTTAATGAAAAATCTATTAATAAATAATATATAATTAATGTTCGGTTCTGTTATTTGGTTTAGGCTATTCGGTTTGTTTATAAACAATATTTTTCAAGTCAAGTCGAAAATTAGAAAAAAAGCATTTTTATTTTTTATGCATTTTTGCCTTCTTCACTGAGGAAAGGCTATAAAATCACTTGGAAAATGAACTTATTAATTTGACCTCCTAGACCTTCATTTATACTAATCGACTCAGAGTCAAATTCTGAGCAAATGTCTGTGATGTGGTGGTGGGATGATTAAAAAATATGCACTTCTTTTTTCGGCTTTGACTGAATGAATTTTGTCCGGATGTGGTCCATTAGGTTCACTTCAGGTCCTGCAGCTTGGTATTGAAAATTGTACAGTTTCATCAAGTCGTTCAAAAGTTATGATAAAAAAAGCTATTTAAACGACTACAAAAAGGGTGATTTTGAACATAACCTCAAATGGCCGGAGTTGTATTGTTAATTTGGTTAACCGCGGTGGATTTTCTTGAAATAATTCGAACTTTTTTAATAGGTCGTTTTAAAATCTAAATCTATTGAAATTATTTTTATTTCTGAATTTGATTTAAAAATCATAACAATTAGATAAATTTTAATTCGTTTTAATTCTTGATTCCTACTGAAACCAGTAGCAAAACCCTCTTTTTTGCAGATGTTTGCCAAAATTGTAACGGGGATGAATTTGTCCACGTGGTTACTTGCCCTGCGGTTCGAGAAACGAAGGGGAAATTGCTCCCTTCATTACTTTCTCGACAGTTTCAGTTTGAATGTGTGCGAGGAACGAGGATTTCTCCGGAAAACTGCGAATGAGGGATCCTGTAACCCTTGATGGTCATGGTGTGCGTTTGTACGCGTCTGTTGTGTTCTTGTAACGACGTGCAAAACTGGTATCGGTATTAGATCTCTGTTTGGTAGAGGGCACAGGGATTTGCACACGCACCGCAAACTTGGTTGAGAACGTCGTTACGAAAGGGGAGGACCAGTCTCACCAGTCAGTTCAAGGGCACCGAGCCGAGTTTATCCCCCTCAGGTCTTGGCCTGGAGAGGGGTTCTTCGCAACGAGTGCCATATGCGTTTTTATTTGCGTTTTACACGAATAATACTGGGGGAGTTTTGCACCGGAATCGGCTGAATTGTGCCATTATTGAACGATAAAAGTTAGGTTATTATGGCACTTTATGTTCGACACGCATGATTCATTTCAATTGCAGTTTGGTAATTGTATCGTCTCGATCTGATCTGATTTTGTAAACGTTTTTACTATAATTTGATCATATAAAGTGTGCTACAAATTGTTCCACCATCTTTTTTTATTAAACTTTCCTTCAAAAAATGCTTGATAACCTTCAAAACCTGACACAAGTTTTTCGGACCGGCAGGTGCAGTGGTTGTAATCACGTAATAATAATATTTTGCATTTAATTTCTACATTTCCGTTGATTAAAGGCCGCAGATTGCAGCCCAAAGGGCAGCCCGCGGAATGTGAACCGACAGGGCAGGCACCAACGCGTATAGACAGATCAATATAAAGGGGGCAACTCGAAAAAGCACCTTGTGTTTCGACGAATGAGCAGCTGGTCCATTTTGTTGTCCTGTACGCCCGCAAAGCTTAATGCCATGGTCGTTTTGGCTGTTTGGCTGCAATTGTCTTTCAAGCGTCTCCTAAACTTTCGTTTATTAAAAATATGCCTTTTTAAAGAAACCTCAAAGGACTTCACATCGTTGAAAAAAAAAAAACAGTAATATGCCTAGTAACATTTTAGGTTTTACGAAGGTCATAAAAGCCTACTAAGGTTGTATAATGGCTTTCAGAACCACAATAAAACCCTTCAAATTTGCCAGGGATTGCTATTTTTACCTTTTATGGCCACTGCAAACTTTATTTCAAGGATATAAAACTTCCAGAATGATCAAAACAACCAAAATAGATCGAAATGCACAAAAAAAACGAAATTTACCAAATTGACCGAAACGATTAAAATGACCACAATGACCAAAATGACCAAAAGACGAAAATGACCAAAAGACGAAAATTACGAAAATTACGAAAATTACAAAAATTACGAAAATTACGAAAATTACGAAAATTACGAAAATTAAGAAAATTACGAAAATTACGAAAATTACGAAAATGACGGAAATGACGAAAATGACGAAAATGACGAAAATTACCAAAATTACAAAAATTACCAAAATTACCAAAATTACCAAAATTACCAAAATTACCAAAATTACCAAAATGACCAAAATAACCAAACCGACCAAAATGACCAAAATGACCAAAATGACCAAAATTACCAAAATGACCACAATGACCAAAATGACCAAAATGACCAAAATGACCAAAATGACCAAAATGACCAAAATGACCAAAATGACCAAAATGACGAAAATGACCAAAATGACCAAAATGACCAAAATGACCAAAATGACCAAAATGACTAAAATGACGAAAATGACGAAAATGACGAAAATGACGAAAATGACGAAAATGACGAAAATGACGAAAATGACGAAAATGACGAAAATGACGAAAATGACGAAAATGACGAAAATGACGAAAATGACGAAAATGACGAAAATGACGAAAATGACGAAAATGACGAAAATGACGAAAATGACGAAAATGACGAAAATGACGAAAATGACGAAAATGACGAAAATGACGAAAATGACGAAAATGACGAAAATGACGAAAATGACAAAAATAACAAAAATGACAAAAATGACAAAAATGACAAAAATGACCAAAATGACAAAAATGACAAAAATGACAAAAATGACAAAAATGACAAAAATGACAAAAATGACAAAAATGACAAAAATGACAAAAATGACAAAAATGACAAAAATGACAAAAATGACAAAAATGACAAAAATGACAAAAATGACAAAAATGACAAAAATGACAAAAATGACAAAAATGACAAAAATGACAAAAATGACAAAAATGACAAAAATGACAAAAATGACAATAATGACAATAATGCCCAAAATTACCAAAATGACCAAAATTACAAAAATTACCAAAATGACCAAAATCACCAAAATCACCAAAATGACCAAAATGACCAAAATGACCAAAATGACTAAAATGACGAAAATGACGAAAATGACGAAAATGACGAAAATGACGAAAATGACGAAAATGACGAAAATGACGAAAATGACGAAAATGACGAAAATGACGAAAATGACGAAAATGACGAAAATGACGAAAATGACAAAAATGACCAAAATAACCAAACCGTCCAAATGACCAAAATGACCAAAATGACCAAAATGACCAAAATGACCAAAATGACCAAAATGACCAAAATGACCAAAATGACGAAAATGACGAAAATGACGAAAATGACCAAAATGACCAAAATGACGAAAATGACGAAAATGACGAAAATGACGAAAATTACCAAAATGACAAAAATGACAAAAATGACAAAAATGACAAAAATGACAAAAATGACAAAAATGACAAAAATGACAAAAATGACAAAAATGACAAAAATGACAAAAATGACAAAAATGACAAAAATGACAAAAATGACAAAAATGACAAAAATGACAAAAATGACAAAAATGACAAAAATGACAAAAATGACAAAAATGACAAAAATGACAAAAATGACAAAATGACAAAAATGACAAAAATGACCAAAATGACAAAAATGACAAAATGACAAAAATGACAAAAATGACAAAAATGACAAAATGACAAAAATGACAAAAATGACAAAAATGACAAAAATGACAAAAATGACAAAAATGACAAAAATGACAAAAATGACAAAAATGACAAAAATGACAAAAATGACAAAAATGACAAAAATGACAATAATGACAATAATGCCCAAAATTACCAAAATGACCAAAATGACCAAAATTACAAAAATTACCAAAATGACCAAAATCACCAAAATCACCAAAATGACCAAAATGACCAAAATGACCAAAATGACGAAAATGACGAAAATGACGAAAATGACGAAAATGACGAAAATGACGAAAATGACGAAAATGACGAAAATTACCAAAATGACAAAAATGACCAAAATGACAAAAATGACAAAAATGACAAAAATGACAAAAATGACAAAAATGACAAAAATGACAAAAATGACAAAAATGACAAAAATGACAAAAATGACAAAAATGACAAAATGACAAAAATGACAAAAATGACAAAATGACAAAAATGACAAAATGACAAAAATGACAAAAATGACAAAAATGACAAAAATGACAAAAATGACAAAAATGACAAAAATGACAAAAATGACAAAAATGACCAAAATGACAAAATGACAAAAATGACAAAAATGACAAAAATGACAAAATGACAAAAATGACAAAAATGACAAAAATGACAAAAATGACAAAAATGACAAAATGACAAAAATGACAAAAATGACAAAAATGACAAAAATGACAAAAATGACAAAATGACAAAAATGACAATAATGCCCAAAATTACCAAAATGACCAAAATGACCAAAATTACAAAAATTACCAAAATGACCAAAATCACCAAAATCACCAAAATGACCAAAATGACCAAAATGACCAAAATGACGAAAATGACGAAAATGACGAAAATGACGAAAATGACGAAAATGACGAAAATGACGAAAATGACGAAAATTACCAAAATGACAAAAATGACCAAAATGACAAAAATGACAAAATGACAAAAATGACAAAATGACAAAATGACAAAAATGACAAAATGACAAAAATGACAAAAATGACAAAAATGACAAAAATGACAAAAATGACAAAAATGACAAAATGACAAAAATGACAAAAATGACAAAAATGACAAAAATGACAAAAATGACAAAAATGACAAAAATGACAAAAATGACAAAAATGACAAAAATGACAAAAATGACAAAAATGACAAAAATGACAAAAATGACAAAAATGACAAAAATGACAAAAATGACCAAAATGACAAAAATGACAAAAATGACAAAAATGACAAAAATGACAAAAATGACAAAAATGACAAAAATGACAAAAATGACAAAAATGACAAAAATGACAAAAATGACAAAAATGACAAAAATGACAAAAATGACCAAAATGACAAAAATGACAAAATGACAAAAATGACAAAAATGACAAAAATGACAAAAATGACAAAAATGACAAAAATGACAAAAATGACAAAAATGACAAAAATGACAAAAATGACAAAAATGACAAAAATGACAAAAATGACAAAAATGACAATAATGACAATAATGCCCAATATTACCAAAATGACCAAAATGACCAAAATTACAAAAATTACCAAAATGACCAAAATCACCAAAATCACCAAAATGACCAAAATGACCACAATGACCAAAATGACCAAAATGACCAAAATGACCAAAATGACGAAAATGACGAAAATGACGAAAATGACGAAAATGACGAAAATGACGAAAATGACGAAAATGACCAAAATAACCAAACCGACCAAATGACCAAAATGACCAAAATGACCAAAATGACCAAAATGACCAAAATGACCAAAATGACCAAAATGACCAAAATGACCAAAATGACCAAAATGACCAAAATGACCAAAATGACCTAAATGACCAAAATGGCGAAAATGACGAAAATGACAAAAATGGCGAAAATGACGAAAATGACAAAAATGACGAAAATGACGAAAATGACGAAAATGACGAAAATGACGAAAATGACGAAAATGACGAAAATGACGAAAATGACGAAAATGACGAAAATGACGAAAGTGACGAAAATGACGAAAATGACGAAAATGACGAAAATGACGAAAATGACGAAAATGAAGAAAATGACGAAAATGACGAAAATGACGAAAATGACGAAAATTACAAAAATGACGAAAATTACGAAAATTACAAAAATGACCACAATGACCAAAATGACCAAAATTACCAAAATGACCAAACTTACCAAAATTACCAAAATGACCAAAATGACCAAAATTACCAAACTATCAAAATGACCAAAATAACCAAAATGACCAAAATGACCAAAATGACCAAAATGACCAAAATGACCAAAATGACCAAAATGACCAAAATGACCAAAATGACCAAAATGACCAAAATGACCAAAATGACCAAAATGACCAAAATGACCAAAATGACCAAAATGACCAAAATGACCAAAATGGCGAAAATGACGAAAATGACGAAAATGACGAAAATGACGAAAATGACGAAAATTACCAAAATGACCAAAATGACAAAAATGACAAAAATGACAAAAATGACAAAAATGACAAAAATGACAAAAATGACAAAAATGACAAAAATGACAAAAATGACAAAAATGACAAAAATGACAAAAATGACAAAAATGACAAAAATAACAATAATGACAATAATGCCCAAAATTACAAAAATGACCAAAATGACCAAAATTACAAAAATTACCAAAATTACCAAAATCACCAAAATGACCAAAATGACCAAAATGACCACAATGACCAAAATGACCAAAATGACCAAAATGACTAAAATGACGAAAATGACGAAAATGACCAAAATGACGAAAATGACGAAAATGACGAAAATGACGAAAATGACGAAAATGACGAAAATGACGAAAATGACGAAAATGACGAAAATGACGAAAATGACGAAAATGACGAAAATGACGAAAATGACGAAAATGACGAAAATGACCAAAATAACCAAACCGACCAAAATGACCAAAATGACCAAAATGACCAAAATGACCAAAATGACCAAAATGACCAAAATGACCAAAATGATCAAAATGACCAAAATGACCAAAATGACCAAAATGACCAAAATGACCAAAATGACCAAAATGACCAAAATGACCAAAATGACCAAAATGACCAAAATGGCGAAAATGACGAAAATGACGAAAATGACGAAAATGACGAAAATGACGAAAATGACGAAAATGACGAAAATGACGAAAATGACGAAAATGACGAAAATGACGAAAATGACGAAAATGACGAAAATGACAAAAATGACAAAAATGACAAAAATGACAAAAATGACAAAAATGACAAAAATGACAAAAATGACGAAAATTACGAAAATTACAAAAATGACCACAATGACCAAAATGACCAAAATTACCAAAATGACCAAAATGACCAAACTTACCAAAATTACCAAAATGACCAAAATGACCAAAATTACCAAACGATCAAAATGACCAAAATAACCAAAATGACCAAAATGACAAAAATGACCAAAATGACCAAAATGACCAAAATGACCAAAATGACCAAAATGACCAAAATGACCAAAATGACCAAAATGACCAAAATGACCAAAATGACCAAAATGACGAAAATGACGAAAATGGCGAAAATGGCGAAAATGACGAAAATGACGAAAATGACGAAAATGACGAAAATGACGAAAATTACGAAAATTACGAAAATGACCAAAATGACCAAAACGACCAAAATGGCCAAAATTACAAAAATGGCGAAAATTACAAAAATGGCGAAAATGGCGAAAATGACGAAAATGACGAAAATGACGAAAATTACGAAAATGACGAAAATTACAAAAATGACCACAATGACCAAAATGGCCAAAATTACCAAAATGACCAAAATTACCAAAATTACCAAACGATCAAAATTACCAAAATTACCAAAATGACCAAAATGACCAAAATGACCAAAATGACCAAAATGACCAAAATGACCAAAATGACCAAAATGACCAAAATGACCAAAATGACCAAAATGACCAAAATGACCAAAATGACCAAAATGACCAAAATGACGAAAATGACGAAAACGACGAAAATGACCGAAATGATGGAAACGACGAAAATGACAAAAAATACGAAAATGACGAAAATGACGATTATGACGAATATGACGAAAATGATGAAAATAACCAAAATGACCAAAATGACGAAAATGGCGGAAATAACGAAAATAACGAAAATATCGAAAAAAACGAAAATAACGAAAATAACGAAAATAACGAAAATGACGAAAATGACGAAAATGACGAAAATGACGAAAATGACGAAAATGACCAAAATGACGAAAATGACGAAAATGACGAAAATGACGAAAATAACGAAAATTACAAAAATGACCACAATGACCAAAATGACCAAAATTACCAAAATGACCAAAATGACCAAAATGACCAAAATGACCAAAATTACAAAAATGGCGAAAATTACAAAAATGGCGAAAATGACGAAAATGACGAAAATGACGAAAATTACGAAAATTACGAAAATTACGAAAATTACAAAAATGACCACAATGACCAAAATGACCAAAATTACCAAAATGACCAAAATTACCAAAATTACCAAACGATCAAAATTACCAAAATTACCAAAATGACCAAAATGACCAAAATGACCAAAATGACCAAAATGACCAAAATGACCAAAATGACCAAAATGACCAAAATGACCAAAATGACCAAAATGACCAAAATGACCAAAATGACCAAAATGACCAAAATGACCAAAATGACCAAAATGACCAAAATGACGAAAATGACGAAAACGACGAAAATGACCGAAATGATGGAAACGACGAAAATGACAAAAAATACGAAAATGACGAAAATGACGATTATGACGAATATGACGAAAATGATGAAAATGACCAAAATGACCAAAATGACGAAAATGGCGGAAATAACGAAAATAACGAAAATAACGAAAAAAACGAAAATAACGAAAATAACGAAAATGACGAAAATGACGAAAATGACGAAAATGACGAAAATGACGAAAATGACGAAAATGACGAAAATGACCAAAATGACGAAAATGACGAAAATGACGAAAATGACGAAAATAACGAAAATTACAAAAATGACCACAATGACCAAAATGACCAAAATTACCAAAATGACCAAAATGACCAAAATTACCAAAATTACCAAAATTACCAAACGATCAAAATGACCAAAATAACCAAAATTACCAAAATGACCAAAATGACCAAAATGACCAAAATGACCAAAATGACCTAAATGACCTAAATGACCTAAATGACCTAATGACCTTCATGACCAAACTGACTAAATTGACCAAATTGACCAAATTGACCAGTATGACGAAAATGACCAAAACGACCAATGTGACGAAATTGACCAAAATGATTTTTGCGAGTAGTACGTACATTTGTATTAATGTATAATTGCATTTTCTAATAATTTTTGAATATTTTTTTATTTCTATGAAATTTCAATATTCAAATCAGTTTTTTATTTATAATTTTATTTAAGAAAATCTTGCTTTATTATTTTGATTTCGTGTTACTTATTATTTCTAAATGTAGTTTAGTCATTGCCTTTAGTGTTGAATATGGACAACATAGTATTCGTATAAATTATATTCAAATTAGATTTTACGATTCCTTACCCTGAGAAACTGTTGTCTTATTTTTCCAAAAAATTTAAATGGAAAGCAAAAAATGGTTTTCGTTTTCAGCTTCTAAAGTTTAACAAATTCCACCATTTGTTAATCATCCACACTGGATCGTTTTGATTGATGCTCATTTCCTGGATAGTTTTTGTTCCTAGTTTAAAAGCAATATCCTTTTCCTTTCCGCACTTACATATACACCAACACATGCTCACAAAAAGGGATAATCGGCCCGATTCGATCTGGCCATTCATCATCTGTTGTTGTACGCATAGGCGCAATACGCGCGCCACCAAAAAAAACAGGAAGAAACCGATTTCGATCGTTATCCACGGTGGGACCATGCGCCGACGCCGGAGATGCCTTCATACCGCACTAGTTGCTTCTTAGGCTTTTTGGAGAAAAATTGTGCCCACATGGTTCCGTCTGTTTTTTTTTTTCGTTGGTCTGACTGCACCCGGCGTTAATCGTCACTCCCGGTCAGAGTAGTTTTTTTTTTTGCAGGTAAAATTGATTTCTGACTGACTCCCGATGCCTATAATTCGTCAGACAACTGCCGGCTCCGACTCCGGCTGTCGGCGGAATTGTTCCGGGGACACACACCGCACACCTAGGGCCGGCCCTCATCAATCTTCATTACGCATGTGTGCCCGACAGAGTCAAAACGTGTACCCAGAGAGAAATTCATCATCATCTTGCGCACCTTTTTGGTCCAGGATCTGTCTGGTTGACGCCGGTTCTGACACTCCAAAGTCGGCATCGAAATGGTTTTCCGCAAACAGCACTTTTGTGCAGAATGTTGTGCTGCAGCTGGTGTTGATGCGCAACTGGATGCAATACCGGTTTGCAGCTTGCAGCAGGGCCTGAAGAAGAGACTGCTGACACCTTTCACGATTGGACAGGCTGTGAAATTTCTTCCCTGTGATCGATTGGGCCCATACACTGCGGCTAATTGTTACTTTTCCGCATCATACAGATCATGGTTAGTGAGTTTTCGATTTTGTGAACCCTAAACTACTTTAAAGTGATTTAGAATTTTGAATCCAAGATGGCGGCCAAAATGGCGGAGATGAAAAATTGAAAAAATGCAGTTTTTAGTTTAATAACCATCCAAATTTGTATGTAAATGTAATGTAAAAAGAAAAAAACTTTTTTATCGAACATCCGATAATCAAAACTTCGTCTGGACTGTAGGGGAAATATACCCTTTCCAATCAAACACCTATCTTCATCATATGGAGAGTTTGATGCTCGATTAAAGCTCCAAAAATACTATATAGGCTATAAACTTACCAGCAACAGCACCGCCTCGAGTAAGCACGCAAATGTATGCCACTTACTGGTCAAAAAGATCAAATTTAATGCACTTTTGATCATAATTTCTATTTTGCGAGACCATTTCTCATCATTTCGTTGACACACACAATGACACACGCGAGAAACCCTCAAACGCTTAATGAGTATCGCCAAAATCAACTTTTCACGTTCGCTTACTTTTTCACAGGGCTTTCAATACAAAACTGCCCCCAACTTTCGGCAACATGTTCTTTAGCATATTATTTAGTTGGTCACTCACTTGAAAAATAATCCGGAAACATGCAAATCATTTACTAATGATTTGCATGTTTCCTTACTAGCGCCATAAAAAAAACAAACGCGCTAAGTCTTTTGACGTTTGAATTTTGACAACCCATTCCAATCGAAGGCTGAAGAAAACCGAGCGAGAAGCGAAGGCAAATAAAGAACAAAGGGTGGCCACCAACACGACCAACAGCGCCTGTTGGAGTGAGCCAGTGTTGCCAGGAAATTTTCTCTGTAAATGCTACATTTCGTGAGTGTTCGCATAAAATTTTATTAATTCAGACTCAAAAGAGCGCTGGAAGTAAACAAAAACTAAGCTGAAAATAGGAAAATGGGCGTGGCCCAATGAATTCGTTTGGTTAGAATACGTTTTGGAAATATTATTTTCAAATGCTTGTAAAAGGAATAGAATAACTTTAAGTAAAAGTGAAAATAAACAAAAATGTTCACAAAAAGATGCTCTACTCTTTGGTGTACTTGGTTTTAGTAAATTTCAAGGAACACTCCAGATTGTCCAGCATCATTCAAACACGACCGCTTATTAGGCTTAAAATGGGTTTATTTCCCCTATAACGTTTAATAGCAAGAAGTCGTCAATTTTGTTGGAAATAGATTCGAGAATCGCGACAAATTTCCTGAATGGTAGATCAAAACAGTTAAAAAGTTGCAGTGGTCGCGGAGAACTCGGAAAGTGACTTGAGCAGCCCCAGCAGCAACGAACCTTCGCTCCTCGCCACTAAGTTGCATTTAATGACAAGCGTATTATTCGCGCAGTTGGGTTGAAATTATCTACAGTTACCCTTCTTTTATAATGATGATTTCGGGCTATTTCCTTTCAGAACATCCAGGAAATATAAGTTGATGCCAGTTTACCTGGTTGATTGCAGGATGAGCAAGGCAGAAAATGATAACAACTTCCAAGAATGCTTACCTGAATAAAATTTACAACTCAGAAAATTCAGCAACGCCCCAACAGGCTAGAAAGTGCACAAAATCAATAACGTCGCTTAAAAGTGAGAAATCGCGGGTGCAATTAGCAAAGTCAATTGCAAGGGTCTTGCCTTATTCTGCCTATACAATATCTTGCATAGAGGGATGAAAAATAGCTCATAAAAGTTTATTACGTGAAAATCGCTTGCCTGCTGGATAGAATCTGGGTAATTTACTTCTGGACCGTTAGGAGGAGAACGATGTTGACTTTTACTGCCTTCTCTCAGGAGGGTTTGATGTATTGGAGGTAAAAGTAAAATTATAATGAGTGACACAGAATGCAATTTAACTTAAGGTGCTTTATTGCTACAGGTAAAATTGGTGGGCTTTCGAGTAAATACTAGAAGGTTGAATAAAACAAACATAATATTAACTTTCTTCGAATTTATGTCGGTTCAAATAAAGTAATCGTTTTAATGTTTTATTGCTGGTTTACCATACCGTTTCCTTCGTTCTACCTGTGAAATTCTGTAAATTCTCTTTATGATTTATTTCAGCACTAAAAATAAATATAAACTCACAAACAAAAATAGTATTCATAACATATTATAGTTGCTTGTGCAAACTGAATTTTCATGAAAGTAGGTTTAGTACGATATGAGCTTCCTTATCAACACAACAAATTGAGCGTAACGTAATTTAAATGAAGTACTTTGATCGATAAGAACTCAAAGTCTATAAAACGAAAGCTGGTGGCGCAATTCTCACGAGAATTGTTCATCATGTTGCAGTGCTGCGTGAAGTATCTGGGGCTGGTGGCCATCGCCCTGCTGCATCTGGTGACGTGCCGTTACATGGAAATCGGTTCCCCGGTTCTCGACTGTATTCGCATTCGCAATCTTGAGCATAGGTCGATGGTCTTTGGCACTGGGTACTTCCACACCGATGACAATCAGCGCTATGTGGGCACCTGGGACATGGACGGAACTCCGTTTAATTCGGCTTTTAAAATTGAGCGGATTGATAAATACAAAGAGCCACTTTACTTCATAAGAACGATCAACACACAGGTAAGACATGCGTTAGAAATCTACCTTTTCATGCTACTTATCATTTTTTATCAAACATCAATCAGGAGTATTTGTTTGGGGGACCGTTCACCACTACGGCTGGATCCCGGATTCCTGTATTCACGTACCACAAGTATGTGAATAAATCCCGAGATCCGGAAGGTATTTTTGGCTTTGAAAAGGCGAAAGATAAGCGAGGAGCATACAATGGAGCGTACTACATTAAAGCTGTGAACTTTGAATATTACGTTATTGGATCGAGATCTGATGCAAATCCACCAGTAGATGGAGAATCGTTTCACGTACTTCAAATGGACCGCAAATACCAGCCCGAGTTAACATCAGAACATCAGTTTTATATCGAACAGTGCTAGAAACGCTTACGTTAAGTACACATACGGATTTTCCGATATTTTAGAAACAATCAGAAAGTTAAAATGCAGTTTTGTTTGGTTGACTATTCTGTGGATTTTCCCGAAGTTTAGTTGAATTTGGTTGGTGGAGTCCCCGGTTATAACTGAAAATGTTTACGGTAGTGTAGCTCGTGCCTGAGTCAAACACGTTCTGACCTGGAATCCCTTTGGCCAATTGTCGCACTTACATCAATCTTCAGGCTGCTTCAAGATATCATTGAAACTTCTTTCATATGAGACGTAACAACAATGCACGGAGTTTTTTTCGGTTTTTATCGAATATCTCAGGATTCAAATCGATTTTTTTTTGTGAGCTGCACAAAATGGTGTTCTTAACTCATTTTGGCCCAAAATCGACAGACGGCAAGTCAGCACGACAGCGACGATGTGATCAAATATGCTGGTCTTATAAATGGGTAATTCTCTACCAACTCACACGAAATCGGGAAAAGTTGCCCCGACCCCTCTTCGATTTGCGTGAAACTTTGTCCTAAGGGGTAACTTTAGTCCCTGATCACGAATCCGAGGTCCGTTTTTTGATATCTCGTGACGGAGGGGCGGTACGACCCCTTCCATTTTTGAACATGCGAAAAAGAGGTGTTTTTCAATAATTTGCAGCCTGAAACGGTGATGAGATAGAAATTTGGTGTCAAAGGGACTTTTATGTAAAATTAGACGCCCGATTTGATGGCGTACTCAGAATTCCGAAAAACGTATTTTCATCGAAAAAACACTAAAAAGTTTAAAATTCTCCCATTTTCCGTTACTCGACTGTAAAAATTTTGGAACATGTCATTTTATGGGAAATTTAATGTACTTTTCGAATCTACATTGTCCCAGAAGGGTCATTTTTCATTTAGAACAAAATTTTTCATTTTAAAATTTCGTGTTTTTCTAACTTTGCAGGGTTATTTTTAGAGTGTAACAATGTTCTACAAAGTTGTAGAGCAGACAATTACAAAAATTTTGATATATAGACATAAGGGTTTGCTTATAAACATCACGAGTTATCGCGATTTTACGAAAAAAGTTTTGAAAAAGTTACTTTTGCGTTTCTCTTTGTTTCGTCGTCCGTGTCTGTCGCGGGTGACCATGAACGGCCATGATCGATGACGACCAACTTTTTCAAAACTTTTTTTCGTAAAATCGCGATAACTCGTGATGTTTATAAGCAAACCCCTTATGTCTATATATCAAAATTTTTGTAATTGTCTGTTCTACAACTTTGTAGAACATTGTTACACTCTAAAAAATAACCCTGCAAAGTTAGAAAAAACACGAAATTTTAAAATGAAAAATTTTGTTCTAAATGAAAAATGACCCTTCTGGGACAATGTAGATTCGAAAAGTACATTAAATTTCCCATAAAATGACATGTTCCAAAATTTTTTACAGTCGAGTAACGAAAAATGGGAGAATTTTTAAAACTTTTTTAGTGTTTTTTTCGATGAAAAATACGTTTTTTCGGAATTCTGAGTACGCCATCAAATCGGGCGTCTAATTTTACATAAAAGTCCCTTTGACACCAAATTTCTATCTCATCACCGGTTCAGGCTGCAAATTATTGAAAAACACCTCTTTTTTCGCATGTTCAAAAATGGAAGGGGTCGTACCGCCCCTCCGTCACGAGATATCAAAAAACGGACCTCGGATTCGTGATCAGGGACTAAAGTTACCCCTTAGGACAAAGTTTCACGCAAATCGAAGAGGGGTCGGGGCAACTGCTGTGTGAGTTGGCGGAGAATTACCCAAATAAATTATAACACAGTCCAGATTCGATTACCCGAATGTTTGTATGGGAGTTCGGATAATCGAATCACGAACAAAAATATTGTTTTATTGTTTATAACATTAAATTCAAATGCTGCAACCCCATTTTATTCAAATTTGAATGGTTGATTGTCATAAAATTTGCCAAATGCATTTTTGTCGATTTCAAGATGGAAGTGGGAATAGCTTCGTTTGTTTTTGTTTCTTTAGACTGCAATCATATTTTTTTATTTAAAACTTCATCATCCCGGTACGAGAATCGAACTCACGACCTCTGGATTGGAAACACACCACACCGCTAGTGGAAACACATCCCCTACCGGTCAGTATTCCCAGTGAGCATATTTCTGGAGTTTTTTTTGGAAAGGTCCAATAAACCAAATTTCCTTTTTTTTTGCATTTTGAGTGTTTTAAAAACCGCCTTGGGTCAGCTATTAACAAACATCCAAAAAGCAAAAACCGGAAATTTGGTTTGTTGGACCTTTAAAAAAAACTCCAGATTTACTCTTTTAAGAGATCTGACTTTGCCGAGCCAGACAGGAATCGAACCCATCACCTTCCGCTTACAAGGCGAAACCCTTAACCTCATGGCCACGGAAGCTCGGCAAATAATATTTACCACTCTGTCCCAAAACACTGATTTTTAAACGCAAGTTTGCTTGTCCCATCTGAAATATCTTTAAATATGAGTCTCATCGTAAAAATGTTCACAAATACGTCTCACTTGGGAATATTATGTTGTGAACTTACCAATTTGACCAAGTATTGTCCTAAACTTACGAAAGGATTACCTTAGTCCTGGCCTTGTACACTGCTTCATTGAAATTGTTCGCAAGTCTCACAACAGTTGAGTTTGAACATTTTGAAATTTTAATTTTCCACCATTTTCCACCAATTAATTTGTTTTCATTTTTGGATTTTTTTTTTTGAAAAGGACCAATAAACCAAATTTTCAGTTTTTACTTTTAGGGTGTTTTTTGTTACCCCTGACTCAAGGCGGTTTCAAAAACACCCAAAAAGCAAAAAACTGTAAATTTGGTTTATTGGACCTTTTCAAAAAAAAAAAACTCCAGATTTGAACGTCGCTTTGGAAGCATGCTGCGATCGGTCTGGTGTGCGAACACTTTGGGGCACTATGAAGGAAATGTTCGCATATCTAGTCCCATGCTAAGTACTTTTCAAAGAAAAAGCAATAAATGAAGGAAACAAGCATGTGTAAAGTCCTTGTTCAACTATTTTCCAACGAAATGATTGTATAATTGGAATTCATGAGAAACATTTTTTCAAACTTCCAAGACCGTTTTCTCAACTTGCTGAAAATGTGTATGGGCCATTTTAGCTCAACAATAAAAAACGAAAAAAAACCTTTTTTCGAGATTCGATTATCACAAGTGAAAGTTTTCCGAGCCCTTCGGATAATCGAGTCTGGACGGTATCTGAAAATAATTTTTAAAACGTTTGTATCTCCAAATATTCACTGGTTAAAAAAAATCAAGAATAGATTTGGATTGAGACAAATTCTCTCAGATTTCGGTCATCGATTTTTTTTGTATTTTTTAATCCGACTGAAACTTTTTTGGTGCCTTCGGTATGCCTAAGGCTACCAACTGTACGGATTTTTTCCTTACCGTACGGATTTTCGACCCTCTCCGCGGATTTTAAACAGGCCGGATTTTTTGTACGGAATTTTTCGCATAATACGGATTTGTACGGAATTTTAAAAACTTTTTAAAAATTCATTGCTTTTTTGATTGGGTCATCGCTTTTTTTAGATTTTTAGATATTTTTATTTATCTGTCAGTTTGATTTTCCGGGTTTTCCTCAGTTCAAACTTGATTGTCAATATTTGTTCTTTTCAGATTCCTCACAAAACATATTTATCAAATAAAAGATCAAAAGGCTTTCTAAAGCTTGTGGAATCCTTGTGTTGTGCTTGTGTTTATAGGACCTTTCCAATAAAAGCTCTAGAAATGTTTTCGTGAAAACACTGACAACGATATTATTCGTAAAACAAACTTGATATTTCGTAAACTTTGAAACGTTTAACAAAAATATGTCTATTTCTAAAATTCAAAATTTATCTAAATAATTCCTTGACATTTTTTGTTATACACCCAAAACTGGCAGCGCTAGTCCGAGAGAATGATGGTCTCGAGTCGAGAGAATAGTAGTACTATTCACGGACGCAGAGAACACAGCTCGAGATGGGCGATAGAACTATTCTCTCGAGGTTCATTTGCAAAAAAAGTTCATCCGTCAAACAAAAAACCAAAAGTGTCGAACAACGGGAATCGAACCAGAGACCTTTGACAAACCAATCCAATGACTTAGCTGCCTCGGCCACCACAGCTTGGTGACCAAGGAGAAGTCAGAAGTCGATGTATGACACTTGTTGGAGATTTATTGATTCAACTAACGAATGAACTCATTTGTTTTGATGGTGTGAGTTGGTACCATTATTCTATCGATTTTGGCACTGAGCCCTCAATAAATTTTGAGAGAACGATTATCTCGATTCTGAATTTTGGGTGTACCATGGTGTTATGTCGGGAAAGTATACGGATTTTTGCTCAGCAAGAGTTGGTAGCCTTAGGTATGCCCAAAGAAGCCATTTTGCATCATTAGTTTGTGCATATAATTTTCCATACAAATAACAAGCCATAGTCTTCACATTTAAATGAAAAAAGTGTTTTAAAATGCATTTTACACTAGTTCAGTTGTTTTGCAATCATAAGTTTTCAAAAAATCTAAGATCTGACAAAAACAAAAATTGTATCGAAAAAAAAGATTTTGCATCGAAAATTTTCAAAAAAAAAAATCTAAAGATTTTTTAATAAACCCAAACATGCTAAAAATGATTTTAAACGCAGAAGAATGTATTTTAATTTAATTTCAGCTGGTTGCACTTGAATTTTCATTGAAATATTGAAGTTTATTGTAAAAATAATTTTTTTACCCCATGATTTTTTAGGCCAATTTTGAAGGGGGTGACAAAAACTTTTGAAAATATTTGTACCAGCCTAAGAGAACATCAAATGCCAACCTTTCAGAAATTTACAGGTTGTGCAAAAAATCGTTGACCGAGTTTCTAAATTTTTTAATCAACACTGATTTTAAAAAAATCGAAATATTGGTCGCAAAAATTTTTCAACATTATTTTTCGATGTAAAATCAAATTTGCAGTTCAAAAAGTACTTTAGTGAAATTTTGATAAAGTGCATCGTTTTCAAGTTAAGGCCATTTTTAGGTAACTTTTTTGAAAATAGTCGCAGTTTCATTTTTTTTTAATTAGAGCTGTTTGCCCACTTTTGAAAAAAAATTTTTTTGAAAAGCTGAGACAATTCTCTATATTTTGCTTTTTTGAACTTTGTTGATACGACCCTTAGTTGCTGAGATATTGCCATGCAAAGTCCAAGTCTCGCCCAAACAACCCACCAATTTCTAACGTCGATATCTCAGCAATTAATGGTCTGATTTGCAATGTTGAAATATAAAAAAAAATCGTGAAATTTTCCGATCTTTTCGAAAAAAATATTTTCAAAATTTTCAAACCAAGACTAACATTTTAAAAGGGCGTAATATTGAATATTTGGCTTATTTGAAATGCTAGTCTTGATTCAAAAATTTTGAAAATATTTTTAAATCGAAGACACCAAATCGATCAAAAAATTCCTTCAAAAGATACAGATTTTTGAATTTTCATACATCGTTTTTGTATGGATAGCTGCCAAATTTGTATGAAAAATTATATCGACAAACTAATGATGCAAAATGGCTTCTTTGGGCACCAAAAAAGTTTCAGTCGGATTAAAAAAAACAAAAATTAAAATTTAAGTAAAAAGACCGATTTTGTAGAGAACATAGAGAACGTAGAGAATCTTTCAATGTTATATTGTATAACTTATCACTCTTAAGAATGACATTAAAACAAATAGACCGTATGCCTAAGTCTTATTTGGAGAATATAGAAAGCTTCTAACTCCGTTCAACAATACCAAAATGGTATGATTCGAAATTTTATCAGCTTTTTTAAAGTCTAAAGAGCTCACAACGGGACAGGCTGTTGTGAGCGAACAAACAGCCTAGTTAATTTCTACGCACTCCAAGAAAAATATATTTCAAAAAAACGAATGATGACCCTATTTGATAGTGAAGGTGAGATAGTCTGAGATTATTTTAGTAATTTTAATATTTTTCGTTTATGTCAAAAATCACTAGAAGTGCACTAAAATCCATGCTTGGTCAGCATGGAGTGTCGAAATAATTCTTCTTGAATTGAGCGAAAATTAAATTTGATGAATTTGTTTCTTGCTTCTCGAACTGAATTGTATTATCAGCAAAACAAATCAAGCGTTACATGATGTAAACCCCGATCGATAACCACTCAAATTCTATAAAACGAATATCGGTAGTACATTTCTAACGCGAAACCAACAGCATGTCGCTTGGCTGTGCAAAATGGATTGTGCCGCTGTTCATCGTGGCCAACCTGGTGATGTGCCGTTACGTGGATATTGGTTCCCCGTTGCTCGATTGCGTTCGTTTCCGCAATGATAAGTGGAGGACGTTGATATTTGGAACAGGAAACTTCCATACCGATGACAACCAACGCTTTGTGGGCACGTGGGAGCATAAGGGAACGCCATATAATTCCGCGTTCAAAATTGAGCGCATTAACAAGTACACGGAGCCTCTTTACTTTATAAAAATGATTTGGTTACATTAAAACTGAAATAGATTTGGTATTACTCTGAATAAATTCGAGATTCGATTTTAAACTTAACAACTTCATGAATGCTTCACTCACTAAGCTCACAAAGTGTTCCACAGCTTATTTCCTTTTCATGTTAACAAACAACATTCATCAGCGGCCTTTGGGTTTCCGCCAAAAACCATCAGCAGGAGCCACTGCTGCACCGTCTCGTATCGCAAGACTCGAAAACGAAGGGCAGGTAAACTTAATAATGCCGATACGCTCAACATCTGCCCCCATAAAGAAGCGCGGGCTTTTTTTTTCAGCCAAGCAGTTGCTGCTGGTCCTCATTGTCCGTTTGGAGGTTTTTTTCTCTCTTCACTCCTGTGGCACACAGGACCCACATGGCAGGGCAAGGGCAGCGGTTTCCGAAAAAAAAAACCTGCTCATGCTTTAAGGCTGCGGATCAGCTCGAATTTGATGGGTGGATTTAACCCTTTGCAGCGCTTCATATACCACAATTTCGTCCTTAAAGTTAAAAAAATGAAATTTGAAAAAAATCTAGGTTAAATGAAAGAAAAAAAAATGTAAAGTTACTCAAATTTTGCAGGGGAAATATACCCATTTTAAGCCTAATAAGCGGTCGTGTTTGCATGATGTTGGATAATCTGGAGTTTTCTTTGAAATTTTATTAAAACCAAGTACATGAACGAGTAGAGCAACTTTTTGTGAACATTTCTGTTTATATTCACTTTTTCTAAAAGTAATTCTATTCCTTTTACAAGCATTTGAAAAAATATATTTGTCAAGTGTATTCTAATCAGGCGAGAATGCATTGGGCCACGCCCGTTTTTCTATTTTCAGCTTAGTTCTCATTTCTTCCAGCGCTCTTTTGGGTCTGCTTAGTGCTGCCAATTGTGATGAAATTTTAAGCGAACACTCACGAAATGTAGCATTTACAGAGAAAGTTTCCTGTCATCACTGGCTCACTCCAACAGGCGCTGCTGGTGGTGTTGGTGGTCACCCTTTGTTCTTTATTTGCCTTCGCTTCTCGCTCGGTTTTCTTCAGCCATCGATTGGAATGGGTCGTTAAAATTCAAACGTCAAAAGACTTGGCACGTTTGTTTTTTTTGATGGCGCTTGCTGATTATTTACATGTTTCGGGATTATTTTTCAAGTGAGGCATAAATTTACGATCTTACTCAAGGCGGTGTTTTTAGTGGTAATTTTATAAAAAAAATAAAAAATAGTATTTTTGGAGCTTAAATCGAGCATCAAACATTCCATATGACGAAGATAGGTGTTTGATTAGAAAGGGTATACAGTCGACTCTCTGGCTGTCGATCTTCTCGATATCAATAATTCTCCATCTATCGATTAATTCTTCAGTCCCTTCAATCTGCATACTTCAATTATCTTCATTCCTCGATATTTTCCCTTGCTTGAAGGATCTCTTCCTCGACGGTCCCTAGGATTCTGTTTGCTTTAAAAATCTCTTCTGGTTGTCAATAATTTCACTTTCTCATGGCTTGCATAGACATTTTTCTTGGCGAAACGAAGCTTTGAAGAGTGTTTGACATTAGTTTGTTTTTGTTTGCTGGACGTTTCCATGATTCTCTCCCAAAGCTGGGTATCAAGAAAAAAAAAATTCAATCGAGTCTTCCTTTGCATCGTTCTGTAAACTGATGATTGTCTTCCTCGACGGTCCCTTGTATATTGACAACCAGAGAGTCGACTGTATTTCCCCTAGTGAATAAACAATTTTGGTTAAAGTCATCAGGAATACACTCAAACCCAAGGGAATGGTGGAAAGAGAGGAATCACAAATCCGTATAAATAATTTCAAGATTTTTCAGGTGTAAACCGAAAACGCGATCAAAAATTAAAGTGGAAGAATAAGGCTTTTAACTGCTTATTTAATTGTCGGTGTACAGGACGCCGCACTGTTTATTCATTTTCTGACGTCCATTCAATTTTGCAGTCCAAACCCAGTCATTGAATTGGAAAAATAATTTTTTTTTTCAAATTTTCTTTTCTTGATTTGTGTGCACCTACGTCGAAGACCAAGATTGTTTACTTTTTGCTCTTTGGTCTGACAGTCTTGGTCTGACAGATTTGGTCTGTCAGCTTTATCATGGATTTTGGTCTGGTCTAGGCGAGGGATAGGACACAGCACCTTCCTGCTCAAACCCCGATGGTTTGACACCAACTGTTGTCAAACGAAAGGGGGCCACTTTTTAGTTTGACACCGCTTTTACACGGAGTTCACACACACTACTGAACGTTTGTTTTGATAGTGTGCGTGAGCGCCGTGTAAAAAGTGACAGTTCGTCACTTTTTAGTTTGACTTTGACCAACCAACGGGTTACAAACTAAAAAAGTGTCAAACAAAAAAGTGACCAACCACCGGGGGTTGAGTGTAATAACACCGACACCGACGTAACACTCCATGTAAAAAATCTGCTGAAATGTGTCCCAGCACGACTCACCCCAATTACTTCCTTGGAATCACCCCTTGCCGATAAAAATATATTTCGCAACACTGCTCAACCCATTGTTTGCAAACAAAACGTAGTTTATGAATGAATCAGCTGATTTGTGTTTACAAACAAAATAGAATCAGTGTTGCCTTGCTAATACATTTTTCGAAAAACCGTTTGACAGCTCACCGGACTTACCGGAGGGGTGATGCAAAGAAGGGTCATCTTTTTTACTTGAGTGTTACGTCGGTGTCGGTGGTAATAATATATAACCTATTAAACCTATTCTAATACACATTTACTGTAATATATTTCTATAACTTGTTTTGAAAAGGTCCTAAAAACAAATAAAACGCAATAGTTTATAGGACCTTTTCAAAAAAAAAAATTCTAGATTTGAAAGATCTCTCCAAATATCGATGATTTGGGAACCTTGTACGATGTCATGAGTACTTGTGTGAATTTTACAAAACTTTTCAATTTTGATGAAAATGACTTCAGTAACAATCTCAATGATTATGGATAATATCTCTATCACTCAAGTATCGGACTAACATTCCCATCCACTTCCCCGTGACCCTACCACTGGTCGTGGCCGGCGCCGGTATTGATCAGCATGATAGGGGCCTTTGAGAAGTTCCGAAGCGAGGAAAGATAGCTCCCACTTATCTTCCACGGCTCGTGGAGGTCCTGGTCAATAACGGAGTAGCAACTGCGGGTGGGCACCTATGCTATGCTTATGCTTAATCTCAATGATTATGGATAATAATTTTAAAGACTTATAGGACATGATGGAACTTTTCAAGATCAGAACCACCTGTTCGTTTGGCGTTAGATATGATTTCAATTGATCTTTCCGACAAGTTATAATCTTTTAGGATCTAAAAACACTGTCGTGAGATATGAAGACATATGTAAAGTTTGAACTTTTTAATTTCTGTGTTTTTTCAAGCATGAATATTTTTTTACATGACTCTTGAAAATTTTCGTTTCGTTTTTTGAAAATTACTTCAACTGCCAATTCTTGCCAAATTTAGTGAGAAAATGTCTCAATTTTTCAAACTTTTTGGCACCTAAAGGGTCCACTCGCTCGCACCGATATAGATGGATGGGCTATAATTCTTTTCCCCCGGCTGATGTGCTGCTGCCTCGTCGTCGTCAGGCCAACCCATCTTCCCATAACCGCAGCCGAAAGGCAAATTTGGCGGGGGCTCTCGCAGGTTCGAAACTTATTTAGTGATCTCCACATTTCGGCCCAAAGTGCAATTTATGTCCGTATGTTGTCCGGTGGTTGTGCGTTTTTTCGAGGGCTTTTTGGGGGGCTTTTCGTTTCTACAACATGGTTGGTTATTTTTTTTTTCTTCTCTTCTGGTTTGGATCGTTTTTTTTTTTCGGAAGGAACCCTGTAATGTGATCCACAAAGCATGAAGTAGATGCACGAAATGGTAGCATAATTTTACCTGGTTATGAAGTTCTGTGAACTTGGTTGATGTTTCAGTTTGGGAAGTTTCGCTCCAAGATTGAATGCATTACGATTTCCGGCATTTGGTGGAAGGTTTGTTTTTATTTGAGGAACGGTTTCTGTCTCACTAGCAGCAGTTTCAGGGATCAAATCTTGGTCGGTCTCGTTGAAATTTTGACTTAGGAATTATAAATGAAATAAATATTGTTGGGTAGTTATCTCTCAACTATACCACGGAAAATATTGATCCGATTTTAACTGTCAATACATTAATATTATGTAAAATTTGTCATCTATTTGAAATATATTTTCAGATTGTTAATGTTAAGCCTAACTTTAACGGCTGAAAATTCGGTTAGGCCTACCCAAGTAACATTTTTTTCCAGGAGTTCTACAAGAGCTCTTCAAGATAGCTACAGCATAGCAGTTTGGACCGCAGTAGGATAAAACACTCTTCAAGTACTCTTCCAAACTCCTGAAGAAGTTTTGAAGAGAATTTTATCCTACCGCGGTCCAAACTGCAATGCTGTAGCTATCTTGAAGAGCTCTTGTAGAACTCCTGAAAAAAAAAAATGTTACTTGGGTATCTAAGTCGAGTGATTTTAAAACTCTGAAAATAGTAACATGGTAAAAAAATAATTTGACTTGTTATAATTTATTCCAATTCACGATATTTTCCGCTCGCTCAACGTCACCAACGGCTTTGATTGCAACACAATACCTGGACATTAAAAAAAGCAGAATTGTAAAGAAAAACTCGTCGAGCGTGACGCGAAGATGGAAAAACATCTGCCCGGTTTTATGTGTTGTTGCCCGATGTGTGCCACGCCGCCGTCTTTGCGCGATTTAGCTCACACAAGTCTATTCTGTTTGTATCGAGAAAATGACATTAGGTGCGTCCCGGGTAATAAGCTCGGAGAATGACAAATAAAAACGCAAATGTGGCATTCGAGATTGGCATCTCGTGAAACTAGTTCATTGAGTATCTGATTGCAAGAAGAAGGGTTATCCAAATTTCGTTATTTTGCACCAACTAGATTTTCAAAATTGAAAAATAATTATGTTGATACCGTTAAATCTTGACAGAAAATATTCAAAGAAACTTTCCATTTCGTAATGCGCAATTTCTCGCTACGAAATTTGCAAATTCCTCAACGAAAAGAGGGTGAATCATCGCTCACCACACCAAACGAAAACTGTAGCGAGTTCTTGCTGGGAATAGTTTCCTGTTTTGTCGTGTTTCTTACACGCATAGCGAAAGGACTCACAACCCTTCCGTTTTTCGCATCCACTTTTCCGGTTTCAGACCTTCGCCATTTTTCTTTGCAAGGAGCACGCGTGTTTTTTTTCTTTTCTCAATCGAATGAGAAAAGAAGGGGTTCGCTTTTCTACCTTTGTTTTCTTTGTTTTGAATTAGATCGAACGGCCGGAAAAGGGAGGAAGACGATACACACAGAAATTCGTACGCATGAATGCAGTTCTTTTTTTCAGTATGTGTGTATGTGCATTCTTGAGAGTGAGTTGAACAATAGTGAAGGAATTTGTCGGTTTTAGTTCTGTAAGGATTTTTGATCCTGGATTGTGATTGTATGTTGAAGGATCGTGTTTTATGTTTCACTTATAATTGGCATTATTTATATTGGAATTGCCTGATGTAACTTGCATGCGAATAAGTGCTCTTTTGTTGATTTCCACTGACAATGATCTTCAAATGCTCCACTCTGCATCTGTCCCCAAGAAATGATTGTCATAATTCCTCGTTCTACAACAACTGCTGACCGCGTGGCCAAAACGACATCCATTAAAAATCCAAAAATGTCCAGCTGTCCCTTGGGCTTTCATTTGCGAGCACACCTCACCTCTCCAACAGACAACAGATCCCAATCATTCTCCTCAATGACCCGCCGTCCGGCAGTTGCGACGATCGGGCCCCGCATATATATAAAAGTAAATTTTCTTCCAAACCGGCAGCAGCACGTGGTCAATCGATTAAGGGTGAACCGGTGTTCTGGTGTGATGCAGCTGCCGTTGTTTTCTTCATCAGCGCACCATCTTTTGCTCTGGTCGATTACTTCTTCCCTTTTGGCACCCATGTAGCAGAGCAGCACCACTTCTTTCTACGAAGCGACCTGGCCCGGGACACCCCTCTAAGCTTCTTCGTTCGAAAGTGACTAATTGAAATCAAAAAAACAAGTTTCATTCGGAGGGAAACCGAGTCCTGAGACTCGTGGAAAAGGGTCCTGGCCCGGATCACTTCCACCCGGCAACAGCAGTCGGACGCTTCTAAGAAAATCACCCCTTCGGCCGTAATGTCTCTAATTCATCCCCTCTTTTGCCTTCCTCACTGAGGTAAGGCTATAATCCTGCTCTAAAATTGAACTTTTTATTAAAAGCTCGAAAACCCACCTTGATGTATACATATCGACTCAGAATCGAAAACTGAACAAATGTCTGTGTGTATGTGTGTGTGTATGTGTGTGTGTATGTGACCAATAATGTCACTCAGTTTTCTCAGCACTGGCTGAACCGATTTTGACCAAACCAGTCGCATTCGACTTGGTTTAGGGTCCCATACGGTGCTATTGAATTGTTTGAAGTTTCGATAAGTAGTTCAAAAGTTATGTATAAAAATGTGTTTTCGCATATTTTCGGAAGATGAATAAATGGCAGTAAACTGAACCAAACATCATCATGTTATACATCGTTATTTAGGTAATTGAAAGACCTTTCCAACGAGTCCACAACATTGAAGATCTGGCAACCCTGTCTCGAGTTATAACCACTTAAGTGATATTTATGTACTTTTTTGTAGCCGGATCTCATTTAAATGTATGTAAACAATGTCCGTATCCATCATCCGACCCATCGTTGATTAGGTAATCGAGAGACCTTTCCAACGAGTCCACAACATTGAAGATCTGGCAACCCTGTCTCGAGTTCTGACCACTTAAGTGATATTTATGTACTTTTTAGAAGCCGGATCTCACTTAAATGTATGTAAACTATGTCCGGATCCATCATCCGACCCATCGTTGGTTAGGTAATCGAAAGACCTTTCCAACGAGTCCAAAACATTTAAGATCTGGCAACCCTGTCTCGAGTTCTAACCACTTAAGTGATATTTATGTACTTTTTTGTAGCCGGATCTCACTTAAATGTATGTAAACAATGTCCGGATCCATCATCCGACCCATCGTTGATTAGGTAATCGAGATACCTTTCCAACGAGTCCACAACATTGAAGATCTGGCAACCCTGCCTCGAGTTCTGACCACTTAAGTGATATTTATGTACTTTTTTGTAGCCGGATCTCACTTAAATGTATGTAAACAATGTCCGGATCCATCATCCGACCCATCGTTAGTTAGGTAATCGAAAGACCTTTCCAACGAGTCCACAACATTGAAGATCTGGCAACCCTGTCTCGAGTTATGACCACTTAAGTGATATTGATGTACTTTTTTGTAGCCGGATCTCACTTAAATGTATGTAAACAATATCCGGATCCATCATCCGACCCATCGTTACATTTCCTCCAGATCTGGCAACCCTGTCTCGAGTTATAACCACTTAAGTGATATTTATGTACTTTTTTGTAGCCGGATCTCATTTAAATGTATGTAAACAATGTCCGTATCCATCATCCGACCCATCGTTGATTAGGTAATCGAGAGACCTTTCCAACGAGTCCAAAACATTTAAGATCTGGCAACCCTGTCTCGAGTTCTGACCACTTAAGTGATATTGATGTACTTTTTTGTAGCCAGATCTCACTTAAATGTATGTTAACAATGTCCGGATCCATCATCCGACCCATCGTTGATTAGGTAATTAAAAGACCTTTCCAACGAGTCTTAAACATTGAAGATCTGGCAACCCTGTCTCGAGTTCTGACCACTTAAGTGATATTTATGTACTTTTTTTTGTAGCCGGATCTCACTTAAATGTATGTAAACAATGTCCGGATCCATCATCCGACCCTTCGTTGGTTAGGTAATCGAAAGACCTTTCCAACGAGTCCACAACATTTAAGATCTGGCAACCCTGTCTCGAGTTCTGACCACTTAAGTGATATTTATGTACTTTTTTGTAGCCAGATCTCACTTAAATGTATGTAAACAATGTCTGGATCCATCATCCGACCCATCTTTGGTTAGGTAATCGAGAGGCCTTTCCAACGAGTCCACAACATTGAAGATCTGGCAACCCTGTCTCGAGTTCTGACCACTTAAGTGATATTTATGTACTTTTTTTGTAGCCGGATCTCACTTAAATGTATGTAAACAATGTCCGGATCCATCATCCGACCCATCGTTGGTTAGGTAATCAAAAGAACTTTCCAACGAGTCCACAACATTGAAGATATGGCAACCCTGTCTCGAGTTATGACCACTTAAGTGATATTTATGTACTTTTTTGTAGCCGGATCTCACTTAAATGTATGTAAACAATATCCGGATCCATCATCCGACCCATCGTTGGTTAGGTAATTAAAAGACCTTTCCAACGAATCTTAAACATTGAAGATCTGGCAACCCTGTCTCGAGTTCTGACCACTTAAGTGATATTGATGTACTTTTTTGTAGCCGGATCTCACTTAAATGTATGTAAACAATGTCCGGATCCATCATCCGACCCATCGTTGGCTTGGTAATCGAAAGACCTTTCCAACGAGTCCACAACATTGAAGATCTGGCAACCCTGCCTCGAGTTCTGACCACTTATGAGCCCTTGAGTGATATGTGTGTTTTTTTGGATCAAATTTGTGTCCAAATCCATTATATTACATATCACCCATTGTTGGAAAAGAGTGAGGAAGGCACCAACCACATAGGTGGATTAAGTTAGTTTTTTTTTAGCGCGCGCGCTCAACACGGCGTTTGGGATCCCTTAGTTTTGATGTATTGTCGAAACAAGAATATATGGCAGAAGGGTTATCGTCTAACGACGCCACTGTTGCTCCATCCACGCGGTATAAGACACCACCGGTTGGTAAACAAGTTCAGACGTACGTGCACGAGAATCTATTCGTTTTCTTGGTCGGAACGTCTGAAGGACAAACTAGGGACCTCGTGTTCAACTGGGGATAATAATTTAGAACGGTTCTGCCCAAATCGAAAGATTTCTCGAACATTTTTATATTGGCTCATTTGGCTTAAACTTCGTAAAGGCAATAAAAAAGCCATTTTGAATAAATGTTTCAACAATTTTTCATACAATTTTGGCAAAAACATTTAGTACCGTAATCTGGGGTGAATCGGGACTTCAGTCTGAATAGGGACAGCAGTTTTAAGAGCACTTAAAGCTTTTAAATTTGGAAATGGATGTACACATTTTGTTGGTCTGAGTCTGTTCTAACCGAAACCAACCAGACAAATCAAAATATTGTGCTCCAACATGGTAAAAACTGCTGTCCCAATTCGCCCCATGTGTCCCGATTGACCCCATTTTACGGTAATTAACTAAAATTTATTGAGATTTTTGATTTGGTTTTATTTTCATTTTTGTGAAACTTTGTCTATGCATTTCCTTTACCAAAAGAAGCCATTTGGCATAATTAGTGTTTCACACAATTTTGAGGGCTGATCATACAAAATAGGCATGTAAACATTAAAAAAATCTGTATGTAGAGAAGGTATTGTTGTTTACTTTATTGCACTTAATATTACACAAATTTATTTTCTCAAAATACAGAATTTTTATAACTTTTGCGATAATTTATTATCATAATTATGACTTTTTTTTAGAGAAGCCACACACATACACACAGACATTTGTTCAGTTTTCGATTCTGAGTCGATATGTATACACGATGGTGGGTCTACGACGTTTTTATACAAAATTCATTTTTAGAGCAGGATTATAGCCTTACCTCAGTGAGGAAGGCAAAATGATTGGAAACAAAAAAAAACTATTTATAAAAAAGTCAATATGAACCGTCGAAAAAAATATCTTATTGAATTATAACAAATCAACTATTGACAATTTTCGTAAAATCAGAACCTAATTATTTTTGTTCAGTTGGTTAGAAAAGATTTCACAAAGTTCCGTTTTAAATTTTGTAAATATTTATATTGGATTTTTAATCAATGTTGACTTAAATAGTTGTCAGTATTAAACGGTTTGATTTTTTTTTTTCAAATAAAAATTTAGTTTGGTAAGTTTCCAAGTTTCACCACTAATGTTATGCGAAATGTTTATAAAGACAAATTCTTTAAACATATATGCAACAACTTAAATGAAAATTACTTGAGTATTTTTTGTTTTGCAATTTCAATATTATGTTCATGTTTTCAAAACGAAAATAACTTTTTTCCATTTTTTTCTTTCAGAACAAACAACGTTTGATTCCCGACTTTTCCCAACTTTTTGACAAAAAATCCCATCTTTTGCGGATTTTGGCGAATTCCAGACTTTTTTCCGACTTTCCCAATTTCCCGACTTGAGTGGCCATCCTGTAAATATCAAACTTATGGTCATAACAAATTTATAATAATTTTTAGAAGAAAAATTAATATTGCAATTGAAATGACTTAGTTTTTTAATAAGGCGCGCCGTTTAAAAATTTTCATGAATTTTCAGGTTAATTATTTTGAATGATGGTTGTAGGATGTAACAAAATCGTTGATGATCCCCTTCACTGATATAAAAATAATCCGATATTCTAGGAATTTTGCCTCTTTTCCATATTATGTAATCCGAAAAACCCAATTACTAAATAAGTAAAGGCGGCAAAATTCCTTGAATATAAAAATTTTGTATTTATTTTTTATTTCAGTGTAAGTGTACTGATCCCGAATCACACATATGAGCTTGAATGCAACAGGACCTGTCGATTTGACTTTGAAGTTTAAATGGGATTTAACCCGTCAAATCGGTGCGTTTTGGTTTTTGCCAGTTTTGAGCCCCTTAACGATTTTTGCATTTTCAAAAATCTCACGAGCTCATAGTTCGTATTCCAGGAAACAACATTGCCAAAGAATGCGAAAAGATTCGTAAAAATATTAAAAGTGTTACAGAATTTATAACACCACCGCTAAAAACATCACATTTTCTTCACTCTCTTCTGGCAGCACTTGCTGCTACGGCCGAAAAGATTCGGGGTAGGCGTCGCGATGCTCATGCAAACAAGCAAGCTGATGGTTGCCAAAAGAGCTTGAGGGGATCATGCCCTGAAATGCTCGCAAAAAAACGATCATTTTGGTACATCCTAATGTAGGTACAGTTTTTCGCAATTTAAGAATATTAAGGAAAAGCACACTTACATTGCAAAAAGCTGAGAGATATAGATCGAGGATTCTTCTGATGCTTGCTTAGACTATCAATCGAAACTGAACATACATTTTTTTTTTGATAAGGTGCACAACTTGCACTAGTTCAAGTTGCTGAGAAAATTTCCTATATTTTTTTCTTCAATCTGAAAATAGGTTTTTTTGTTTTGACTAGCATTTTATCGATACTTCTTTCGCAGTGAAACTCGTTTGATTCAAATCATTTCATCACTGATAATTTGGCTCAAGCAAAATAAACAAGTAAAATTTCTATCTTTGTATCCGTTTACACCGAGTTTATTTGTTATTGTATAAATTCAACTCAAATAAATATGATAAAAATGCTTGCTAACGACCTTTAAATAGACTCGCAATGAATCGTTAGAAACCCAAATTTCAGTTTGATTTGTAACGGTAGGACCTCCTCACATGTGTGTGTGCACTAATAAAGCACGTGTTCAGATCATGATATAATTTTGAATTGAGCCGAACCTTTACCCAAATCGGAAACTGCTCTCTTTTCCTTTCTGGGTGCAAATGTTTGTTATGAAACTCCAGCAGAAAAAAAAACTTCCCGATCTGAGCACAATGAAAAGGAAGTCCCCTTTCTTAAATGCTGAAGTTTGTGTCTTCCCAAATTTCATAAGACCCTCTGCCAGGTACAGGAGACCATTTCGCTCGTTCCGTTGTGTCACACTAACTCTTAAACAATTAAACAAAATTTAAGGGTGTCAAATTTATTACCCAAATCTCCGCAAAGTTTTTCCACGTTTTTGGATGCTCCCATCGCGGTGCCATCCAGGCCAGGATTTCTAAGTTTAATCAAGGAGCTATTATTTATTCCGGCCGAGCCTGTCACGCATGGATGCGAGAATAATAAGCCCCTGTTCCCAAGCCAAACTACGTGGATAGTTGGACCGAATAAAAGGACCACGGATCTGAATCACCTCCAAATCGGAAAACGACTGACGGTTTCATGCTAACAAAGAAATGTAAATTTTCCTCCATTCATATGATAAATTGGAACCCTCCGATTGAGTGAAATTTGTGCGGTGTGCGTGGATCATTCGGGAACTCGGGATCTTTCTCACGGCGATTCTCACGATATGCGCGGCGCGTAATACGTGAGGTATCTGCTGGGTGCATCAAGATTTACAAGGTACACTGATACAAGGTGCTTTGAATACTTTTTTTAATTATTCAAAATAGACATAATCAGGGGGAAAATGCAAAAAAAAAAAACATTCTAAGCAGAACTAGCTTAATCTTATTCGAAAAGATCAGCCAAATATAAATAAAAAGCATTTTCAGAAAAAGACCATTCTTGGGAACATTGCTCTATTTTTATTAGATCAAGTATATTATATTAGAGCAATTCCAGCTCGAATCAGGAATTTTTCTGGTACTTCTGTACCCGACCCTCACCGATTTCAATGAAAATTTGTAGACATGTTATCCTAGGCTTATATATGCCATTTTTGTGTATATGGAGCCAATTGTACTCGAAAATAACATTTAAGAAGGGCGTAAGTTATTTAAATATTTTTTTATTTTGCAATTTAAACATTACTGTATCTCGAAGCCGTTGCATCGTATCAAACAGTAGTCAAGGGCAAACTTGCAGGAAATTGGACGGGCTTTCTGAAAAAAAAAAAAAACACTGAAATAAAAAT
The DNA here is from genome assembly GCF_015732765.1 of Culex quinquefasciatus. Lineage (NCBI taxonomy): Eukaryota > Metazoa > Arthropoda > Insecta > Diptera > Culicidae > Culex > Culex quinquefasciatus. Next base: position 11,071,883 of record NC_051863.1, on the reverse strand, counting down.
ACACGTTTCTTCTATGATTTTTTTTAATGTTTAAAAGTCAAATTTTAGGTGATGTCACGACTTTTTTTTCGCTTAAATTATATAGAAAATGGTCTAAGATATTACAAAAAGACTGACGAAAAATGCAGGATAGTATGTCTCTCATAAAAAAATACAAAAATCATTTACTAAAACTGTTTTTTAGAGTTGTCTAAAAATAATATTTAAAAAGACGTTTGCGCTAGACTGAAACAGCTTCAGAACAGAACAGATAATTTTCAATTTAGTTTCAAATTAAAACTGTCAGTTTTTATTTCTTAGTTCGAAAAACATCAATCTGAGTGCATAATTGGCAAAGCTAGATAAGGTATTGAAGATCGGAAAGCACTTGATGAATGTCTCATCCGCAGCAACCGATTGTTTGCCTTGAGAATAAAATATAATACCTTTCAACAAACACTATGATTTTGGGTCGCATCATCATCTTCTATGATGAATCCTGACCAAACACCCTATCCTGCTAACAAGTTTTCAGATTCCTGGCGCTCGTGGGGTGTAAGCACAGAGTAAATCAGCTGCCCTAGTAGCAACCTGCGCTAACTAACATTCCCGTCCCTTAAAATCGAGATCTACAAACTGACATGGCGGGCGCCGTTGGTGGCCAATGACTGTTAACTATTCGCAATTGATCTAGCTTTAGCAATCATGGTGTTTTATCTTTTCGGCGCATTCATACATGCTGTTGATAAGGGAAACACTACTAGATCGTCGAAGCCTATGATCAGTAGTGCTGAAAGGATATTACGGTTCTGTTCAGCAACGGAGGGGCAACCATGGGTGATCTCTCATGCTCATGCTCAGTTGTCTAAAAATAAAATTTAAAAAAAAAACTGATAGTGGGAATCGATTTGCCAAACAATTTTTCATAAAAGTCTTCATATTGACCATTGTGGGTTTAAAAAAAAATAGTTGAAAAAATAGGTTTTTTTGGTGGTTTTTGGCAATTTCTATATAACAGACTTGATTTTTCAGTCCCGTAAATATTTTCACCGGAAAGGTAAAATGGGACTGTTCGACAACATATTATAAATCATAATAAGTTTGAGAAAGCTGTGATCCACACTGTCTTGCATTGCAAATCAGTGCAAGGTCAACTTATGAACAAAGCATTGCCCATTCCCATTTGATTGCCGTAGTTTTCACCACTGCGGTGGTCCTTTTCCTGATGGTCAGTAGAGGCAGGTGATGAAATGATTTATTGCAAAAATTTGGTCAATGGATCACAGCCTGGCTGATGTATGAAAAGAAGCGGAGATTTTCCAGGTAGTTCCAGTAGATTTAAAATTTTACAAGCTCTTTAATTTTCCAGAAACAAATCTTCTGCCCAGGCTCATAAATCAGCTTGTTTGTATAATTCCTGGAAGTGCACTTTACTCCGGGAGAGAAAGTAATGCTAGGCAACTCCGTTCGGAGTCCCTGAGGTCTACGTGGCTTATGGCCTCTTTCTCCGTAAAACGGAGCGTACGGCAAACCTTCCGATTAGTCCGGAATTAATGGAGAAAACAAATAAGGAAGGTGCGTTTGCAGGCTTAAGCCAGATAAAAACTAAGCAATACCTGCTTCGCTCCGAAAAAAGGCCTTTGCCCACTAAAAAGGTAATTACTTGCGTTTCCCCCCTAAAACTTAAGCCCCGAGCTGAGCTCCGAAAACACCTTGATGGTTTATGCAGAATTGTAGCCTACACCTCGACGTTTCTCGAATGCCGTTCCCGAAAGCAGTATTAAGCCATTTAACAAGCCTGGGGTCCGCAAAGGTTCGGATCTGGCCGCGCCGTGCTGCCTCTTTTGGAGAAAGATTCGAAGATATGCCTACACCACCTTGATAAAACGATGTCTTAAAGGTGAAATGTAACAACCGGTGAAACACGCACCAGAAAACGAAGAGATAGAGAGAAAAAGAAATACGAGGTAAATAATTTAAATTTTACACCTGCACACACTTTTTTCATCCTTCGCACAAAACGAACACGCTAAATACGGTGAAGTTCCTGGCCGCGGATCCGGAATTGGGACCACGGGCACCACGCCGATTAGGGTTTTCAATTAAAGACCCCTAGTTTTCACCATTGGGAATCACATTTGCTTTGTCTGGTAGAAATGAAAACGTTTTTCTTCGGAATACTCTTAAAAAGTCTCCCGGTAGGCAAATTCTATTGTTTCCAAGTTGTTTGGGTTATCGTGGTGGGGGTGATTAAAAGATGGACACTTTATCGGTGGTGTCAATCTGGACGTCAGCACCTTTTTTTCCGTTGAACTACGAGAGTAACGAAGAGCAGTGACATGAGTTTGATTTTTGAGCTGCCGAGTTGAATTTGAATGAATTTCACAGTTAAGAAAACTAATGGTAATATTTAATTTGATAATAGGGATTGAGTTTGGGTTAGAAAAAAGTATTAGTGCACTTTTATCACATTTACAAGACAAATTGGCAAATTTCAATTTATTATTATTCAAAATCTGATTTTCTTCTGTTTCAAAATAAGGCCTTCGCAGGGGGGCAAAAAGGTTATCGAATCGAGAAAAAAAACGTTTTAGCTGTCTAATTTTTGATTGTTGAGCTTTAGTATGACCCCTAAACTGCCCATATTTGAAAATTCGGCTATTATGCCAAATCAAGTATTCCGAGAAAAACGCGTTTTAGTGTTTGTCACAAAATCTCCGTCAAGGCAATTTCCCATAAGAGTGGCATATTAGCCGTTTGGTTTTTCGCATCGGCAGCTAAGTCTAAACACTATTTCAATGAAATTCAAGTTCCAGGAGATGCGTTGGAACATCCTCTACCGCCTGGTGCTATTATCTCGTTTTTGCCAAAAGTGGATATTAGCCGTTTTTTCAATGGTGGGCAGTAAACTACTCCATTTAAGTATTTTTAAATCCAAGATGGCGACCAAAATGGCGATGATGAAATATTGAAAAGATGCATTTTTTCATTTAATAGGCAAGTAACCATTCAAATTTGTCTAAAATGAAGTCTCAGAACTCCAATTTGGTGTTAAAAGAAGGATAATAAAAATATTTTTTTTTGTTCTTGATTTGAATATCCCATGTCCAATACCAATTATATTGCAGCAGCACTTTAATCGCCAAACTAAAAATACGGGTCCAATTACTTTGGCAAGGAACTCCAATACCAAATTGGAACATATTTGATTTAGATCCTTCCTGTTTGATCTGGATTAGCAGAAATCCTAGTGCTATTGTGCTTTATTTGTTCATATGACCTTTGAAAAAACTCGCGAAATGAAAATTGTTAAGGACTCAGCTGTTTATTACATATTTTCTGAAATGGACAAACATGAAAACCATTTTCAAAAATGGTACATAATACTGAAAACATTGAAATAGTAGTTTATGCAACAAGTTGCGACGAGTGCTGAAAAAATCAAGTTTTGCAACAAGTTACTTATTGATTTTTTTTTGCAATTCCGAAAAACGCTTTCTGAATGGAATTTTATGTCAAACGTTCATGTGTAAAGTAAATTCACCGTTCAAAACAAAACAATATTGAAAAATGTTACTAGTTGAAATGTTCAACTTTTCAGCACCCATTTCAGCACTGGTATTAAAAGGTATTGATTTTCAAATCTGTTATTTTCGGTAGTTAAAAGCAGGCCGTTTCGTTTCTCCAAAAGGACAGGAAATGTTGACAGTTTCATAGCGGGATTGCAAAATAAAACACCCTTTGAATGGAATTATAAGTCATATGCTCATGTATTTTGTCAATGAACCGTTTGAATAAAAAAATGTTGAAAATTATTGCTTTTCGAAACAAGTGCTGAAAAGTTACACTTTTAACGACGGAATTGCAAAAAGTAGTTTTTTGCAATTCCGTCGTGAAACTACTTAGGGTAGGGTAGTCATCAATGAGACACTTTTGGTTTTCAACTTTCAAATTTTTTTCTCATTTTTTCATCAGCATGTTTTAATGAGCTTTTCGTTGCATTATCTTTCATTTAATGTGTTCTAACATTGACCAAAATATGAGATCGATCCGACATCTACAGCCAGAGTTATTCAACTGTCTCATTGTAGACGCACTTGGCAGGAACAATGAGACAGCTGGGGAACAATGAGACACACTACGAAAATCAAGATTTTTCTAGTAAAACATCATGTTTTTGTATTGTTCCATTGCAGGTAACTTGCCTTGAACATTTTAGAGCAATTTTGCCAACATGAAACTTTAATTAACAAAAGTTATACTAAAAAGTATTTAAATTTTGTAAAATACGTTTATTTATACCAAATAACTTTGTTTTTTTGGTTAAATGAAGTTAAAACCAGACATGCACTGGCACTGCACTTGGTTAGCACGCGTGCTATTTTAACGGATAGCACTGTGCTTCTGATCATAGCACTCGCCCTGGCACTCTAACTAAAACGGTAACTAAGATGCTGTTGCCTTTTGTTTATTCGAAAACTTCTGTCACGATCACTTGACACGATCACTTGAATGTGGTGCAAATATTTCCACTAGTTTTTATCGGAAAATTCAGTGCAGTGCTAGCGTTCAAGACTTGGATGTGAAAGGTCCATGGTTCTGTTCTTTGTGAGACATATTTTTTTTACCTTATGAAAATCACAAGCAAAATTTTATTTCTTTTAGATCATCGCAAAAAATCTTCAAAAATTGCGAGAGAGTCTGAAAATCAGTGAAAATGGAAACAAAGGAAACAGATCGAGGATTGTAGTCTTTTGGGACCCAAAAATGTCTCTTTTTGGCCACCACTTAAAGTTCCCACACTAAATTAAACTAAAATTTATGTGGCGTGCTATCCGGGAGTGCTAAATAATAGTACTAGCACTGGGCAAGCGCTGTGCGCGTTGCACTTAAGGTAAGTGCTAAATTTGAAGGTGCAGTGCAGAGCGTGCCGATGCACGTCTGGTTAAAACTCTATAAATATGCCAAAAATCACTTTTATTTCATGTTTTGAAAGATTTTCATAGATTTTGAAAAAAATAATGAAGAAAAATCAATGTGTCTCATTGTTACCCATGGGCTAACCTGAGTGGGGAACAATGAGACAGTCCTGGATACTGGGTATATTCTACATTTTGGCAAAACCTAATGAAAGGACATTGTAGCCCAACTCAATCCCTATGGAACGTCGAAAGAAATTTGAAGAAATATTAGTTTTGGTGTTAATGACAGCCTACGAGCGAAAAAGTAATTTTTGTCCAAAATTTACTTTTACACCCCAGAATCAAACATTTATGAATAATTTTTCAAGGGAGCGTCCATAACCAAAGCCACTATTACAACAGACGTGTATCTAGTAGATACACCAAGGGCAATTCAGTGAGAAACTCTGGGAGTTACTCTGAGTTTCTCAGCTTACTCCCGAGAAACTTCAGTTCCCACCCATAGGTTGATACCTTGGTTTAACAAAATGTCAATGTCATGCAAATGTCAACTTAAAAAGTAAACATTTTTTTTCAAAATTCTCCCGCAGCAGACCTGTATGTTTTGGACGCAGTTTCATCTTTTTCCGAAAAACAGGAACCTTTTCAGCCGAAGCGCCCGCCAGCGCACCAGCAGGAGGAAAAACCGGGAGACTCCTGCCGCGCTGGAGGTCGACAGCAAGTTAACCTCAGGAAGGATTTATAAACTATAGTCCTAAACTGCTGCAGAATCTTCAATGTCCAAATTTCCAGTGTAACGGGAACAATCTTTAGAGTGACTTCGTAGATTTCTCCGAAAAGGACTAATTTAGTCGGATCAACAATCAGTGTGGCCCCCACTACCTCATGAAGCACACGGCTACCTTCACCGATGTCTCATAAAAATACGAAACGGAATTTTGTGCTGATTTCCAAATCTTCAGAATATGGCAAATTAAAACACATTATTTAAGTTTTTTTAATTTATTTTACAATTTCACAATTTTATAGTGTGCAGACAGTGTGGTTCCTCTGGCAGATAGTTGCAGGGGCCAGGGAGAGGGAACACTTTTCACCGACTGTTCAGGATGTTGTTGTCTCGCTCGCCTCCGACAGTTATTGCTCTTCCAGGGACAGACCAGGCGCAGCTTAAACTGGTTGGTTCCTTGATCTTGGCAGCGTACGAACGCTTGACGCAGAACTTGGCCAGGTTGAGGTTGAGGTTACTGCTGGTGGGGCATACCTCACAGTGGACCATTGCAACGAGGCGTCAGTTGTAGTTGCCGACGGAGAACTTGGCCACACGGCCAGTATACACAAAACCATTTTGGATTGGAAAACGCTTTTCCGGCATCAGTTTCAATATATTTTCCGCAACAGGAGACGACGGCCGCAATTGCGACGCTGGCGAGCTCCGGGAACTGCAGAGGAAAAAAAGTAAAAACGAGATTAGAGAGCTCTTTCAGATGGCAACGGAATCCGCCTTTTCTAAGAGCGGTCCACCGTATTGCCGAAGAAACTTACCTTATCGTGTCTTTTTGTACTTCAGCTTCCAGATGACATTTTTTTTTCAAAATAAACAAACCCCTAGCAACGACACACACACTTTTCTGACACAAGGTTGATCTATATAGGTGGGATTGGTGAAAAGCAATCGGAGTAACTCGGAGGAACATTGAGAAACTCTCGTTACTCTGGGCAAAATTGAGGAACTCTTTTGCTCACTGAAATGCCCTTGAGATACACCTTTCCCCCAAATATGAGCCTGATTGGTTGAAACTACGACTTTTGAGAGCCATTTTATCATTGTTCCCCGTGTCTCATTGATGACTACTCTACCCTACTTTTCCTGTCATTCTTGAACGACGAAATAGCCTACTTTTCTGTACCAAAAATAACAGAATCGAATAGCAACACTTTTCAAAATAAATGCTGAAAAGTTCTACTTTTCAGCACTCAAATGGGTGCTGAAAAGTTGAACTTTTCAGCACTTGTTTCGAAAAGTAACACTTTTCAACATTTTTTTGATTTAAACGATTTATTGACAAAAATTACAGAATCGAATAGTAACCCATTGAAATGGATGTTGAAAAGTTGAACTTTTCAGCACTCGTTAGGGAAAGTTATACTTTTCACACATTTCTGGACATTTCTGGAGTTTTTTTTTAAAAAGGTCCAATTTTCAGTTTTAGCTTTTTTAAGTGATTTTGAAACCGCCTTGAGTCTGGGGTTTAAAAAAACACCCAAAAAGCAAAAATTGAAAATTGGACCTTTTCAAAAAAAAACTCCAGATTTGTCCTATAATGATGTTCAAAGGGTGTTTTTCGGAATGTACGACTCGTGCTGAAACAATCCTCTTTTTGCTTTTTTTTTGCTTAAACTACTATTGGATTACAATTTTGATTTCATATTTGAATTGATATTTGAAAGTTTTTTTTTTAAATTTTCTATTTTTTTAATTATGATAAAAGATTCTTTAGTCTACCTTTGTGTATCGATCGGACAGCACACAGGGCTTACAATTCAAAGATCGTCAGTTCGGATCCCGCGGCAAACGCAAAATTTCTAAGAGTCAAATATAGGGAGGCTTTTTAGAAGTTGTTATACAAGGCTAAGGTGCTGGTAAAAATTCGAATAGAAAAAAAAACAGATTTCCAAACAAAACAACAAATATTATAACGACTTTAAACTTGACCTTGAACATGTGCTCTTGTTATTCAGTACAAAAAATCAACAACAGCTGGTCGACTTGATGTGCAGAAGAATTTCATGTTGTAAAATTTGAACCTGCAATCAACAGTTTGCTTGCCTCAGGTTTTCCCATGCCCCCTAGAGCACGTTTTTCACCAAAAATCGACCCTTCTGGTTAACAAGTTTTATTTTTTATCGCCCCAGGCTCATTTCCAAACCTGATGCAAGCCGCTCGATTGTCCAACCCCTATCCGGCTGCGATCGCATCGTTGATTGTTGGAGTATTTTTCCCGGAATATTCCAAAACAACATGACATCAAATGCAGAAAGGGGTTCAAGCTCTCGCTAGTCACCGGGTGCAACCTCTTCCGAGCAAGCCTTGCACACACGGTGCATCGCTGCTTTTGTTGTTGAATTTTCCCCCCTAAAATTGCAATTTCCTCAGCCATTCGGAGCCAGATTCCGGGCCAAGTGTGCTGTTGTCTGTTTGGTTGTGTAAAGGAGGTTTTGCCGAAGGAAAACTTTTGCGCCAACTGTTTCCCGATCAACATTTGCGAACACTCTCGTTTTATTCACGGTCAGGAAGGAAATGATGGTGATCAGTTTGTGTGGAAGACAATTCAACTATACGGCGAAGAAGCGGCAGATGTTCAACGGATCGTTCTCCACCCCGTTTATTGCTTGACCATGAAATGGTTCCAAGATCCTTTCGGTGTCAGTTCTTTTCATTCAAATCTGGACGATATTTTATAGTTCAAAATCATTTTACTTTCCAAAAAACAATTTACAACAACAGGTAATATTTTGACAGTTTTTTGAACACAAATAATAAACACAAAACAAATAATAAGATTTAAAAAAATCCTCGATCTTATCAAAAATGAAACCTTTGTAAATATTTTCAGCATTGGCCTCGAAAAACGTTTCTGATTAATACGTGCTCAATTTGTTTGATAGGGTGGTCGGATCTTACACATGACTTTTTTTTGTTAGAAATGTCTTTAAAATAACTTTAAAAAAAACCGTCACAATGGTATTTTTGGCAAAACTTTTGAAGCACTTACTAATTACTAATTACTATTTACTTATTATTACAATCTTCAATAGAAACTTATGTTCAATTGACATCATCATACACACAGACATTTGCTAGGAATTTTATGTTGATTCGATATGAATTTATTTTTCTAGTTATTTTACAGCCTTTCCTCGGCGAGAAAGGCAAAACTCGTGTTGTTACATCAAAAAGACAATTTCAAATTTGATTAAAAATTAAAAATTAAAAATCAAAATTCGAAAACATCAACAACCCTCACGACCAGGACACAAGTCCACGTGGTTTTCGTGCCACGCTGCGACTGCGTCGAGATCTCCCCATCTACACGACCAAGATGAGTCACGCGCTTCCTTCCGGTTGATGCTGCTCAAGTAGTAGTAGTAGTAGTGGTACACACTAGTCTAGCTCTTCTAGCTAGAACGAGCTGTTCAAAACAAACCGCCATGCGTTCGCCATTTGTGGCGCGTAGCACACCCTTCCAAAGGCTCTCTACATCAACAAACTCTGGAAGACCACGCGAGTCTTTTTAGTTTATGATTTATAGGATCGCTTTCTCTATGTTGGCAGCGTTTATCATAGTAAGGTAACATAATGTAACTTCAGTATTAATTTTTAAAGTTTATTATTTAAAAAAAACAATAGACAGAGAAAACATATCTGGCCTTTTTTTTTGAAAAGGTCCAATAAACCAAATTTCCAGTTTTTACTTTTTGGGTGTTTTTAGAATCGCCTTGAGTCAGGGGTATTGAAAAACACCCAAAAAGCAAAAACTGAAAATTTGGTTTATTGGTCCTTTTCAAAAAAAAACTCCAGATATGAACCGAGTTTAGATTGCTTTCCCTTGCGACCCATGTTCAAACGGGGACAAGACAATCATAAGTAAAACGACACGATATCGTATTAAGAAAAAAACATCCAAATTAAAAACTTGCAGAAGCACACACACACAAACAGCACACATCACACCAGCCCCAAAATCATGCTCCGTAAAAAGGGGGAAAAGAAATAGACACACACTACCATGACATATAGGGGATATGTTGGACATTTCAGCACACAAAGAAAATCGAACCCCAAATAAAAAGTTGTTGGAGAAAATTTTATGCTGGGACCCTCACTCGATTTGGCAGTTTTTTTTGTACAGAGTAAACCAACGGGAGACAAAGGAAAATTGAGCAGGGGAGCTGCATAAATTTGAACGCTGTTTGGAACACATGCACACCATGGGTCGTACAAGGGGTTTCAACATTAGCAGATAAATCAAAATTATGATATTGTTTTACTGTAAGAAAAGGAAAATTATAAAATAAATTAAAAAAAAACACAGCAAAAAATATATCACTAAAAGTAGCATTCATAAGGTTAATTGCGTGCTCATGTATTGTGTGTACGTATACAAAAAAATGAGGTTAAATTTTATATCGGCCAGCAAAACAAATAATGCACTAGTGTGCGTGAGAGCTGGTTGAGATAACTCTATTGAACACAGAGATTCAAAACAATCAATGTAGGGGAAATCTACCCTTTCCAATCAAACACCTATCTTCGTCATATGGAGAGTTTGATGCTAGATTAAAGCTCCAAAAATACTATTTGGGCTATAAACTTACCAGCAACAGCACCGCCTCGAGTAAGCACGCAAATGTATGCCACTTACTGGCCAAAAAGATCACATTTAATGCACTTTTGATCATAATTTGTATTTTGCGAGACCACTTCTCATCATTTTGTTGGCACACACAGTGACACACACGAGAATCCCTCAAACGCTTAATGAATATCGCCAAAATTAACTTTTCACTTTCGCTTACTTTTTCACGGCGCTTAAGATATGAAATTGCTTCCAACTACCGGCAACATGTTCTTTTGATCATTAGTAAGGCACTCACTTGAAGAATAATCCCGAAAAATGTAATAAATTAGCAAGCGCCATAAAAAAAACAAACGCGCCAAGTCGTTTGACGTTTCAATTTTCACTTTGCATTCCACTCGAAGGCTGAAGAAAACCGAGCGAGAGACGAAGGCAAAAAAGAACAATGGCTGGCCGTCAACACCACCAGCAGCACAGCCAGCGATGCCAGGAAACTTTCCCTATAAATGCCACTTTTCGTGAGTGTTCGTTTGAACTGTCAGCGCAAATGGCAACACTCGACAGAGTGTTGGAAGAAAAAAGAACTAAGCCGATATTAGAAAAATGGGCGTGGCCCAATGCATTCGCCTCGATTAGAATACCCTTGGGAATTTTTTTTTGTTAAATGCTTGGTAAAGAAATAGAATAACTTTTAGTGAAAGTGAAAAAAAAGAAATGTTCACAAAAACTTGCTCTACTCGTTGGTGTACTTGGTTTTAGTAAAATTCAAGGGAGACTTTAGATTATCCAGCATCATTCAAACACGACCGCTTATTAGGATTAAAATGGGTAGATTTCCCCTACGTCGCCTTAAACACTATAGCAGTTTTCAAACAGTAAAAATATAAAAAAAAAAATCCATAGAATTTAAGAAAGCCCAGCATTATCAGCTCTGATATGTGTGGTACAACATTTTAGAAGTACAGAAAATCAGAAAGTATTTTTAATTTGCAAAAACACGAAAAAAAATTGAAAACAACATTTTTTTTGCTTTTTGGTTGTTTTTGAAACCGAATTAAAAAAAAGTTTATCAGGGCTTTTACTAAACTCTGGAAATCTTTATTTTTAGCTTTAAGCTCAGTTAGCTGATAATACAATAAAAAATATCTAGTGTTAGTGATATTTTCTTTGCCTTCTGATGTAACAAAAAATTTTATTGGGAAATTAATATTTATATTTATATTCTCATTTTCAGAAAGTTTTATGTCATTTTGAAATTTTTAAATGCTTTGAATAAAAATAGGAAATAACTTAAATAGTAGTTTATGCAATAAGTTGCAAAAAGAAGATTTTTTCAGCACGAGTTGTACATTTATCCAACGAGGTTTACCTAGTTGGATAAATACGACGATTGCTGAAAAAATCAAGTTTTGCAACTAGTTGCTTACAACATTTTTTGCAATTCCGAAAAAAAGTTTTTTGAATGAAATATTATGTCAAATATCCACGTGTTAAGTAAATTCATCGTCCATAACAAAAAAAATGGAAAAATGTTTCTTTTTAGCACTGGTATTGAAAGTTATTGATTTCCCATTGTGTTATTTTAAATAGAGAAAAGTAGGCTGAACGGCAACGAGAATGACTGGAAACACAGAAAAACATATGGCAATATTCATCAGGAAATGGTGACAAATCTTGTGTCAAAATAAAAAATGATTAATTTTACCTCTGAAAATGATAAATTTTCATCATTTTTGATGATTTACATTTTCACACAATTTTTATGTAATACTACTCAAAAACGAGGTAATATTCAGCCTACCAAATTTTCAACATTCCAAAAATTCAACTTTTTTTTTGTGAAAATTAATCGTTTCACGCCAGAATTGCAAAAAAAAAATCCTGCGTTCGATTGTATCATAAATGTAAAGAAGTATTATGCATATAAAGAGTTAAAGTTTCATGATTTATTCCATCTGTATGACGAAGCCAAAGTTAAAATTTTGCTTCAAAAATAAACAAAACATTTACTCAAATACGTTTTTTGAACACAGAAAATATTATTATTTGAAATTTAAAATTTTACAAAATCGGCTTCGTCATGTGTATGGGAAACACTTGACGCGGTATTTTTTTTAGATTGGTATATATTTTGAGTGTTTAAATATTGAAATGTGTGCTTGTACACATTTAACTTTGGAAAAGAATAATTGAATAGCCCTATCTGATTAAAATATAACAATCAATAGGGCTAGTGATTTTTCACGGCAAAAAAAAAAATGAAATTACGCGGCAAGCCAATTTCAAAACCTTCGAATTTCACGGCAATTTCACGGTACTCAAAAATCTGCCTGAAATTAACGCCAAAATGTGTTAATTAAGAATAATTGTGTACAGCAAAGTCACTGAAAAAGTTAGCAGTTGTTTAAAATACAAAGTTTAATCCCATGACACAAAATATTTATGACAATAAAAACTATGAGCTCAATTTTGTGAAATTTTGCCAAATTTTCATCAGGAGAAATTACGATTCAGCCAGCCTATTTCTACTAACATATTAGAAATCTGTTTCAATAAAATATATTTCAAACAAAGTGATCATTAAATATCTTACTAACTAATAACATCCTAAGCGAATCGAAGATTTTTTTTAACTTTTATTTTTTAAAGGGCTAAAATGGATGAAAATATACATTTTTTGCATGTTTCTATTGTGAAATTGTCTTAGGAACACGAATATGATAAAATTATCACCAGAAAATGGGATCAAAGGGGTGTTCCGAGCAAAAATTTACAATAAAAAAAATCACTAAAAGTATATTTTGACCAGATGCTAGTTTACAAACAACCCCTGAAAATGTAAGGCAGATTGGTGAGGTCGATGCGAGATGGGTATGCTTTGCTCGTGGACGCGCTCTTAAAAAAAAACAATTGTTCAAAATACTCTGTGATTTCTTTCTGCGTTATCTTCAATATCGTTCTTTCTTTTCTTTATTTTTTGTAATAAAAAAATTACATAACATGATTTAAACATTAAATTGTATTATCCCTGGCATGTTAAACCAATGCTTATTTCGGTGGAACTTTTCGTAAAACATTGTATCAAAAAAAAAAAAAAAAGTCTTGTGGATTGTTTGAATTGGAAATGTTTTAAGTGCGCTAAGGAGCAATTTGAAACATAATTATTTCGAATTTCACGGCATATCGTGGTATTTACCAAATTTCACGGCCAAGCGCAAATTTCACGGATTACGCGGCTTCCGCGTAATCGCGAAAAATTACTAGCACTAACACTCAATTATGCGAGTACTTTCTCAATGAAAATTTCGATTTTTAGCAATAATTCTTTACAATTTATTATGCTGTGATTTCTTCATAAATATAAGTTTGTTTGACCCATTTCATTAAAAACTGAGTTTATGGAAACATTGAAAGTTTTCTCTTTTCTTAGCAATAACATTCAAAAATAAAGCAAGTTTGCAAAAAATTTCTCCTTATTTCTTCGATTCTTAACAAAACCACTACAAGCAAAGCTACTATAAGCTAAAGTGGCCATTCTGGACTTTTTTTTATTTGCTTACCCGCTCCAACAGTCGATCTGTTTCAAATGTTGTGGAAAGGAAAAATCTCCTTCTAATAAATTATTTTGATGAATACATCCGAAACATATAAATTTGATGTGTATAAGTTTTCGAAGTGAAATCATCATAGGTAGAAACAAAGTTTTTAAAGTGTTATGTTTTGATACATTATAATAAAAATGTAGTATTATACATTATTGCAGTTATGAAAATGTCAAAAATATGCATAATATCAATACATTTATTACCATATTTTTGTCCCCAAAGTAAAACAAAAGAAACTAAAAAATTTTGATGAAAATCAAATAAATATGTTGATAACATTTTCTTAAGTACACGCAGAAAAATAAGGCATATTTGAATCAACAAAACGTTTTGTTGATTTGAAAATCACAATTTTTGTTGAATCAACGCTAAACGTCAAAGCAGTTTTTTCAAAACAACAAAAGACTTTTGTGGAATCGAGAAAATCAAGGTTTGTTTCAACGCTAAATCGGCGTTGATTATATTCAACAAAAATTTTGTTGATTCAAACCTCGTACAGGCTGATTCTACAAAACTTTTTTGTGCGTGTATCTAATATTTCAAGTGGATTACTCTTTTATCCCGCGCTCGATCCGGTTGTCCACCGCACCAACACAAGCAAAAAACGGTTCGCCCAAGACGCCTTAATTCCGTCCAAACATCAAGCACAGCATAACTCAACACACCGATCCCAAAGAGACATCTACGACACACAACGATAGCTATGCTCCGACGACGAGGGTGTGCGTTCTCCTCTTCCCTCCTGCTCTCTCTCACGCACGGGTACACAGGACAACGCCATGCTGCTGGAAGGGCGCGAGAGCGAGAGATGGCCAGAGAGAGTGTGTGAAGCACACACAAAGAATCAACAGCTCCGCTCGGGCTCCAGGGGTCTCTGTAGAGCAGTTTTCGTTCCCCGTTCGGCTAAAGCTACCTCATTAGTGCGCGCGCAGTTGTCGAAGCTGGACGCCTTTCGCAGGAGCAGCAGCAGCAGCCAAGAACATCCACAGAACAGCGCTTGCAAGAAGAAGGATCTCTGTGTTTGGCGCAAAAGCAATCAAGGTGAAGAGATTGGCAAAGAAGATCGCTCCTGGGACCTCCTCCTCACATGGTGTTAGTAGTGCAATGGTGTACGATCGCAACAGCTAGTTCAAGCTCTGTGCCGAGGAGTGTGCGTTCAGTAGTTCAGTGTAATCCGCGTGCGCGCTACAACCGAGACAGAACTCCGACTCTGTGCTCCGATGTTTAAGTGAAAAATTGTCGAACCGAAACGGCGCGGTAAATGCAAGGAAAAAAAACCAGCGGCAAAAAACAGCCACACAAAACTGAGAGAAACAGGAACATAACACAACGTCGTCGGTGGTGACCGTTGTTGCGTGGGGAACGACGGAGCACAAAAGAAGTTTCGAGTTCTGCTGGCCAAGTCCGCGGGACTCTCTCGCGTTGAAGAGCCGAACACCGGTGTGTGTTTGTGTGGAGAGGCAACGATTATCTTGGACTCGGTTCACTAACTTTTTATCATCCGGACCCTGAAGAGTGTGCGGGGAGCGACTACTGGAGAAGAAACTAAAAGTGCAAGAAAACTCACACACAAGAACTCTGTTGCATACCAAAGATCTAGTAAACACGTCTCGAAGAGAACCAGCTGAAGCTGTGGTGTAACCAACCCGTACTAGGAACGGTGGACATTAGGCTAGGAACGTACCATAAGGCATTTCTATTTATTTCAAGAACTACACTGTGTGATTTCAACCGAATGCTGATAAATCATTTAATCCGTACTAAATAAGCTTAGAAGTAATTTCAACCGCACATGCAACATAACGCACAGCAATCCGTCCAAAAATTTAAACGAAAAATTAGCAACAGGCATTTCATTAGCTGTATTCAGTGCACATAAACACACACACACTTTAAAAGGCAAACAATTTTAAAACACCCCAAAACGATAATACAAAAAAAAAACACGCATTTCATCGCTCTTAAGCAGAAACAATTACCGCGCCTCAATTCCGATATAATCGAAAGCCAATTTTCCTATTTTGGGAAATTAAGCGAGTGAGAAGTGCTGGTGGAAGAAACCAAACCCCGATGCAAGAAGGAACCCTCCCATTATCAATTACTGTGAAGAAATTAAGCGTTTCACGCACTAGCTGCAAACCCGAGGAGCAATCGAGATACGCTTTATGAAAGGTAAGTGTCAGTCAAAAAGGATTTTTCTGTTTAAAACATTTAAAAAGTGCATTCCAACTGCATCGGATACCGGAGGAATTTTCAAGTGAATCGTTCAAGGAATGTGCATCCGAGAAGCAGAACAAACATAGCTCACCAATACAACCGGCTTCTTTCGTCGCGCTCACTAATTTAGGGTAAAGGCAGCGTTTTTTGAATTCAGTTTGATTTACTAAAGTAACTTTGAAATTAATGTTCCCGTAAATGACGCGCTAGCTCTACCACAACATAGACAAGAAGACTTACAACTTTTTCGCAATCCATAAATCAGCTTTCTAACGGTCATTTTGTATTATTGGAAACTCACCACGGCTACTATGAATTCACCACAGTACGCGTTTGACAGCTGCTTGCAACTTTATGTCCAAAATCTTTTGAGGTGCGTGATCGGGGGGATGGCAACCCTATTCCGACCAAAGCAAACTGACAACAGTCGACATTAGCACGGTTGTCAAATTAGAGCCCACAACAAAAGCACTAGCTGTCAAATGGTAGCCCATAACAAACCATTGTTTGGGTTTTTGATTTTCAATTTTCCCGCTATTCAAACGATAAATACCTGAAAAAAAACACGTGAATTGTGTTGCTGATGGCAAATTCTATCATATCCTTGGAGATTCCATCCCAATATTGGCTGAAAATTCATATCGAAAAAAGTGATTTTTCTGTTTACCTTTTTTTGCTTTTTTTCTTTTGGTCGATCAAACAGTGCGCCCGTACACTGTGAATCGGCATTACACATTTTTCGGTTTGGTTTTACACATTTGCATGGGCCTTTTGAGTTTAACCAGGATTACACACTTCGTGTTACCAAAGTAATATGTATAATACTGATTCTTAGTGTTTGTTATCTGAACTTCCAAGATGGCGGCTTCTTCGCTACCCCCTGTGCGTGATGGATGCGTTAAATGTATAACTGTCAAACGCGTGTGGTTAGTCTATTCAAGTTGATCCGACGATTGACGTCTGTTTGCCTGTGCTGGCGCGATCAAGTAATGATGTAGCGCGCGTTCCCGACAAAAAGCACCCACTAAAACAAGCGAGCTATAGCTTTAGAACTGTGTTTTTTTTTAGGTTTTTTGATTGTTCCTCCGAACGTTTAGCTTTCAAATGTTTTTATTGGGCTGGGGATTTTTTGTTGCAGACTGACTCTTTCTCGCGAAGTTTTGGGAGAACGTGCGTCGTTCAGGTTCCTGAAAAGTGGTGTTTGTGACCAGCTGAACTTACTTTGGTGATACTTCAAATAAAAAGAGTTGCACTCGATGATAAATTTTCAAAAAACCGATTGTTTAGCTTTGTCTTAAAACTTAGATGGTTAACGCTTAATCTTGCAATTCATTAGTTATCAGCGCTAATTCCGAGCTGGAAGAGTTCTAGGTGCAAAACTAGCATTCCAAAGAGACCAATGACAATCCACGTGGTTTGCGGAAGACCCCCGACACCTGAGACCAGGGCGGTTACGCCAGTCACCCCCGTTGAAGGCCAGCAGTCATTTCCGATGCACTGTCTTGCTACCAGAACACGCCAGCACGACACTTGTTGATCTTCATCCTGTCGCGTTTGCTTGGCTGGTCAAACAATAGTGTTCTCTCTAGCTTGGGGCACTTTTTATATTTTTTCGAGGTCGATCTCCGGGCGGAAAACGCCTAGCGGACAACGAACCGTCCACCGGCCAGCGATCTCGACCGTTGTCGTTCTAATGACGCCTAGGCCGCGAGCATATACAATGGTCAGGAGGGAAATGTGAAGAGGACGCGCGGAACAGTCAGCTCGCGTCATGGAATTCAGACGGGGTGTGGAACTACGGATATACGGGGCAAAGTCGTGGTGTGTGGTGAGGGGAAAAAGATATAGAAGAAATAACATTATAAATGATGGTGTTTTCTGAACCGTGAAACCCCGACGTTCAGACTTGGTCTGTAACGTTGATGACTGGAAGAGCACCAATACCGGCGCACGTCAACGAGTTTAAGTCACTCTCCGTGGTTGTTGTTTGAAGCTGAACTACGAGGCTACTAATGAGTTGGAGCTAGAAGGCCGATTCAGCAGATATCTATTGAACACCAAGCTTGTCTAACCTAACGGATTCGCTAAAGAAGGAATCTTGCGTTGCTCAGATTGACACCGCCTACGAGCTTCTCCAGAGTCGCGCGTCGCACATTCCAGATTACGTCGATAATGTCACTATCTGGCCTGCGGCGGGTGTACCCAAAGATTCCCCGAGGTCTGTCTCTGGTTTGCTTGCGCGCACCTCCCAGTGATCATTCATCAAATATTTATTCTTTCTACTCTGCTATTAGAGTTAACGCCCCGGAGCCCGCGCACGAGCCCGGTGGAACTCCATTCAATTCTAATTCCTCCGGCACAAAGAGCTCTTTTCACGACTTTGGCCGCGGCAGGGAGGGCGGTTGGCCAGGCAAGAAGGAATTATAAAGTGGGATGATAAATAAATTGATATCATGTGTAGCAATGCTATGTATAACTTGGGTTTCGCCGTTGATACACTGCTTTGAGCTCTTTGGAACCAGCTGTTCATACTTGCATGTGTCGGTCAAGCGATATCGGCTTGTTTGATTTGTATCGCTCCGTAATACAGAACTTGATGTTTGTCGAGTTGGAGTTCAAAAGGGGGGAACTACTTGCGCAGTTGCTCAGACTTCTGCATGAAACTAGTATTTGAATGCTTTTACATTCTGGCCGATTAGTAGACTAGTGAGTTTATTAGAGTCGAGTCGAAAACAGCACAGACAAATGGACGAAAGTCTCTTTCGAAAACCATCAATCACAATCTAACGGTCAATTTGAATGATCAGAAACTCACCACGGCACATTCAAATTCACCACAGCTCCATAACACAGATGTCCCAGAGAAGAGTTCCAAAAACAATTATTCAAATCCAAATTTGAATATCGCTGCATGGGTTCGTCTTGTGTTCGATTTGCGTTCCGGCCAACCTACTGCTGGAAGCATCCCTCTCTGCCTAGTCAAAACGCCCAGTGAAGCGGCAAATTGCTACTTGACACGCAACTGTGAGCTGCGCCACGTCGGATTCTGTCATTCGCCGCGCGACTGATGGACCTAATTTTTGACAACCGGGGGGCGCTCAAGCACTCGTTTCTTTTCACTCGTGTTTCCCTCTCTTTTCGCGTCACTGCAGTTTCTCCTCCGCGCGCTGGGCGTATCAAATGGCAAATTACAGGGACCTGTGCGCAGGCAGGCAGACCCGGCCGGTCGTCCCGAAATTATACCATGAACTTCACCCAAGAGAGGGGTCCATCGACGGTCGTCCAATTTGCGAGCGCGTCTGCTGCCTAATGGTGATGACGGCCGATTGGGCAAATTTCGGGTTGGCCCCGGGGGCGACATGTCCGAACGCATTTCTCCGCGCGCGGTTCGGTCCCGGTTTGGACCCTCGAGGCAAAGAGGCACATTAATTGCCCGAAATGCTAATCGTGTGCGCGCGTCTTGGGGCAGTTTCGACGGAAAAGGTTAAGCCAAAAAGTTTAGTTTGTCCGAGTTCTGTCAAGCGACTGAAAACGCCAACTTTCGGACATGGTGTTTCATGTCAGTTAGACCACAGACCACAATTTGAGAACTCACCACATCAATTTTAAATTCACCACTGCCCATTTACACGCGTTTGACAGTTGGCGATCAACTTCTGGTTGTCTGTGGTTGCGCCACCATGTGAAAGCATGCCGCCATATTCCGGGCGCGCGCACGCACGCAACGTGTGTCGCGTCGCTAATAAATAGATGGAGGGAAGGCTTCAAGGGCAACTGGCGGCTTTTTCGGTTTTGACAACAAAGCGCCATGCTGGGGCATTTCTGGTTTGGCCGACAACCGAAGCTCCGAAATCGCGACATGTGTGTGTCTTCAAGAAGTGGTGACGGCGACGAAGGAAACGGAAAAATATATCAGTCAATTTATTTCAATGACATATTAAGTATAATTAAACACGCCAGGCTGTGTGTTGTAGTTTGTGTAGTTGTGATGATCAACTTGGGACGCTTTCGAAATCGTACGAGGAGCTGGTAACAGACGCTCCCAAATCAACAACCACTGATATTCAGAGACAGCTGTAGTTCCAATAATTCCGTAGTAAGTTTTCAATGGAGCGAAATTTTGGATGTCGCTAAACTGTCCAACCCTAAGCGAAACGTATTTGAGGTTTCCGTGGAGATTTTACCTTATCCTCTTAATAAAAAATGGTACATCAACACTTGCCGTCTTGAAAATTCCTTTATTTATTTATTTCTTGGATATTGTTGCGTAAACAGTGGGTCTAAAGTGATTTGTCGGAAATGAGAAAACACCTTTGCCAAAACTTCCAATTACTGACATAACAATTCGATTTGCCGAGAAGTATATATTGAAGGCCTGGCCGATTGCCTTAACATGTCTGATGATGATTCCATTCAATCGGCTTCTATTGTTCGTCGAAGGACAAAACTGTTATTGAATTTCAATTCTTCATCTTTTCAAATATGATTTAAGTGGGTCGTAGATTGTAGGATTTTCGTTTGCTTGACATTGACTAGGCACTGTTTCGAGTCGAAATGCTTGATTTGAATTTAATTTCGTGGTAAGGTTTCTCTTTTAAAATTTTCTTGACCAACTCAAACCCAAAGATGCGCAGCTTCTCAAGTTCTAGAAAAGGTTTACTCACTTCAAAAAGCAAAATGAGCCGGACGCGAAAATCGATCGAGTGAACTTTGACTTATCAGTACCGCACCTTTACAGTTTCAGCCACCGCAACTAGATGAGTGAGTAGCGTTGAACTTAGATGGTGTTACAGTCGGCGCTCTGGTTGTCAATATCCAAGGGATCGTCGAGGAAGAGAAGCATCACTTTACAGAACTATGCAAAATGAAGACTCGATTGAAATTTGTTTTTTCTTGCTAACCAGCTTTGAGAGAGAATCGTGACAACGTCCAGCAAACAAAAACAAAGAAATGTCAAACACCCTTCAAAGCTTCGTTTCTCATAGAAAAATGTCCATGCAAGCCATGAGAAAGTGACATTATTGACAACCGGAATAGATGTTTAAAGCAAATAGAATTCAAGGGACCGTCGAGGAAGAGATCCTTCAAGCAAGATTTTTTTTTAGAATTTGAGGTCGCTCTCCTCTCAGTATCTGAATCTGCTGTAGAAGTAAATTCAACAACAAAGTAACCATTGATACGGTAACAATCAACGCAACGATCACCACAGGCATAAAAAGGAGATAAATTCCAAAAAATCACCTAGCCATTCGACGAAGACAAATGGTGCTACCGTCCGCGCTGGAACCTGCGCCGTAGCTGGACCAAAAATCCACCTGAAGTGATTGATGATCGGGATTCCCTGCGGTGGAATATGCGCAATCAGCGTGTTAGAATCAATAAAGCAGCTTCTCGCTCTTCGGGTTCTCACTTCAGGTTCCCACTGGGCGTTGTAATTAGCCATCGAGAAGCGCCTACTGGAAGTTCAACGATCCCACCGGGTCAATCGCGGGGCCCAATTTTACCGCTGCCGCGGCCAGTTCACGTGTACATGCTAAACGGCTCAAATGCGGTAAAGAAACAATGCCACACGGAGGGAGAGCGGGACTAGCAAAGTAAACAATTAAACCGGGAAAGTCCGTTATTGAAATTTATCGGTCTGAATCACGACGATGGGTGCCAAAAAAACAACAACCTGAAGAATCGACGCGAGGGGGCAAAAGTGCACATTATCATATCCATAAATAAAAATAAATAACTGACTAAGTAGGTATGAATAAAACTGAACGACTTGAGCAGCTTCCGCGCGGCGGAGAGATTGTGGTCATCTCACCGAGGGTTGAACAACCTTCTTACGACCATTGAGTAGCGTAGCTTACGCTATCGAAGGTGTCAACGTAGGAGGTGGAACAAATCCGGAGCACCGAGAGTATACATTCGACGGTTCATTTACATATTTACAGTTAGCGCGCGGAGTTGTTCTGTGGCGCACAGAGCGAGAACCGGCGAGATCCGTTAGGAAGTATGCAGAGAGAGAGAGAGTCGTTTGAATTGTTTCAAGTTCGACAAATTCAAGTTCAATAGCGCAACGAAAAGGCCCGGTGGAACTTGGAAGATAAATTATTTATTTCTTCCTAACTCGCGCCAGAGTCAAAGCCCGGCAAATGTATGTCGACAGCGGAGGGAGCGAGCGGGAGCTCGAGGGGTCAGCCCGTACACAATAACACAATCGTTGACGTCGATGCTCTGGAAAGCACAACTCTCGGCGAGATTTGAATAGGCCCCGCTAGGGGGCCAGAGCAGCGCGACAAGTAAGACACGACACGGTCAAATTCAATGGGCTGAACACAGCTGCGCACAAGATGGGGAGACCTTTCCAGCTCTCATCTGCACGACGGACTTCGCGGGACGAAGTTATTTATGATTTGTTTGCGGGACGTTATGAATAGCTGGGTTGTGGACAGGTTGTCGATCGCGCCGTTCTGAACCCGGAGGGTGGGCTTGGGGAAAAAACGGTACTGGTAATTACAATGGGTTCATTGGTTCGTAAGAGGAGTTTAAGGCTTGTTGGAGTGTTGTGCAAATGTTAAAATGTCTAACGAAACTAGCAAGATCAAATCCGAATAGTTCCGTCAAATACTTTTTACTAAACTTTGGAACTACAGATTAAAAAATGTCTCAAACAATAAGTTTATATCGATTTCCAAAAATCTGGAAACCATGTTCGGAGATTTTCCGTCAATTTGGCATCACTGTCGGCGAAGCATTTGCAAAGTGAACTCTACCATTTCTTCAGGTGCTTTACAGCGCAAGTTCGACCTAACGAAATATCATTGGAGCACCCCTTGGACAAGAGAGGTCAACCCCCGTTCATCTCGCCTAATTAGGTACCGATTGTGCTCGCACACCGGCTCATTAGCCCCGCTCGTACACACAATGTTGCACACACGAGTTCGGCTTCTGCTGCTGACACACTTCATCTTCCTGTGCCCCGTACGTCCGCTTTTGGTCGTTGGTCTCTGCGGGAGAGCGGGCGCGCGCGGTCACGAGTCGTGATGCTGCATCCCGTTATGCCCCAAAATGTCAGGCAGACGAACGCGGACAGACAGACAACCGCAACTGGCTGTGATCGCTATCACTCTCTCTGCACGTCTCAGCTGACCAGGGTGAGTGGTGGTGGGTGATCGCGAGAGGGGCCAGCTCGAAACCGTTAAAAAACGTGACAAAACCACCGGGCGAAAGCACTTATCGGGTGCGCGGAGAAATTCCTCGTTCTCAACGAGGTGACCAGCTCTGACCAATATTGGCTTTTGCTACAGTGAGCCTTCGTTGGTTCAGGCTGTCAAGTACAGAAAAGGTGACCTGTTCAGCGATCGCTACCTTGGACGTCTTCCCAGTTTCGCCTTTCAGCTGTCCGTCCGTTCGTCAACGCGCGAGATAAGTCCCCCTCCATGGGTCATTTAATTACTGTTTATTTTTGATTGCACGTTCGATATAAGGCGATCGGATGAAGGTAATCCCCGAAACGGATTCCTCCACCGGGAGAGAGCGTGAGCGAGGGTAAACAAACGACCTGACATCGCGGACACCTTTCGGAGATCGCGCAGCGGTCGATCGTTCGTCACTTGGCACACTCTTTCTCTCATTCGCGGCCAGCACTCGATATTATGCCGTTATACTTAACAGTATCTTTTTGATTAGTGGTTTGACGCGGCGGGGTGTACCGAGTGGCACGACACGATCCCCACGCAAAGCGTGGTTATGAAATTGATTTTTCGGGAGAAAAATTTGGCTGATCGTAGGTAGCTCCCAACACTTCAAATTATACAAATTAAGTAAACGAAACAATGAGGTTATGGGAAAGTTGTAAACACTAAATCTCCACCGCACGATTGCCATTCCCGATTTAGACCGGCTCTCGAAGAGAGGCCGAAGAAAGAACCCGCACAACGAGTTAATGTTCATATCCGGTACCGAGCATCGTCCAAACGTTTCTCAAGGGTTCTCAAGCAGATCCTCAAGCGCCTTCGCGTCGTTTTGAGCAAATACACGCACCACCGCCCCAAAAAAGAGCCGGACCCTTCTTCAGGTAGCGCGCGGCGATGTTTAAGATGAAGGTCAACATCGATCACACGAGAAAGATTGCGTGCCGGTTGAACTTGAACAACTGGTCCGAGACTTGAGTTCCCGCCGCCGTCAACAATGTCCAGCACGTATCGAGTTTCGTCCCTGCGGAACCTGTTGCGGTGGAGATTCAAGCCGTTGTAAAGTATCATGTTTCCCAAAGCCCGACCCTCAGCTCGGGGGCTACCTTTTTTCGCTTCGCAGAGGGCTGGTGCAACCTTAAAAATACAGTCCCGCCGCCACTCTTCTTACCCCCTCCCAGGTTTAAGACAAAGTGCAGAAAAGGCCTGTTTCATTCTGGCAATAAGAGAGACGTGCTGGTTTCGGTTATGTACCGAAATAACAGGTTTCAGGACGGGGTCCAAATAATAGGGTTTGTTTGCGGTGTGCAGTGATCGCACGGTGGACAAGCACTGAGCAGTGATTTGAGTGATCCAGAACCGGTCCTGCCGGTCGATTAGGTGGTTCCCGCCATTTCTGAAGACAATACGTTTGATGGCCGGTTTTGCGCGAAAAACAGTTGACAGATATTACGAAACTTGAAGCAGATTGAAATTTCAAGTTGATCAAGACTTTGAAATCACTTCAGAGTCAGCCAATAGTGAAATTGGAGGCTGACCTTGCAATTGATCACCAACGGCGCCCGCCTTGTCGGAATGCAGAGCTCGAGGTCAATTGTAAGGAAATGTATACACTAAAACCCCGGTTTACGCTCAGGCGTTACGCTTTGTATTTCGTCAATTTCTCTGGAACGACGCAATATTTTTGCAAACTTTTTTAAGCGATTTATACGTCTTGTGCAGATCTACAAATTGCTTTCAAAAGAATGTAAAAACATTACACTGTTTTCGAGAAATCAACCAAACAAAAAGCGTAACGCCTGCGCGTAAACGGGGGTTTTAGTGTAGTGGTGAATTTCCGTTCGTTTGAATTGACTGTTAAAATCTGTTCGGTACAAATTTCCCGTTTTACAACAAATTGGTAATAACTTCAGTCACAATCTTTTCCCTTTCCTGCTTGTCACACCGACCGGAAACGATTTCCGATGCCTCGCAAAAACAACCAAACCAAACGGATGAATCTCCCGCTACGAAAATTAGTCTCCCGAAATCAGCCGCCAAAAAAAAGAAAACTTGTCAAATAACTTAAAGTCGTTAAACACTTCCCTGCGCTCGCGATAACAGATGGTTCGAACGGGTTTTTTTGTTTTCTTTCGATGACTCGCCGGGGTTGTAAATATGTTCTTCATTGGAAAGTGACTCGCGCGGAAGCCAGACCGGAAACGAATATTTTGAATTTATTAGTGCAGATTCCGCGCTGGAAACCGGTTTAAGTAGGTTAAAAGTGTGTGAAAGCTTGGAGGACTCCCCGTAAAAAAATCAATCTACGCATCGGTACGGACAGGGGCAACATTTTGACATTTGAAGCTAATATTGCACTTGTCCCGGCCTATGCGTGGAGTTGGCATTCATCGAGAGTTGGGAGAGGCTTCAGAGTGGCAGATTTTTACTTATTATGTTTGATAAATCCATTTGGAGTAAACTGATGTACTAAACGACTCGTTTTCTTCTTCTCCTTTCAGATTTTTCTTGTAATACTATCCAGTACCCACTTAATCTAAGACTGAGCAACAGAGATCTGCAAACACAATCTACATCAAGATTATTCTTTCGAACCGATACCGTCCAGCAACAAAAAAAAGGTAAGTTGAACATCGCCGATATTGATCCAATCGGTAATTTGATAACTTTTCGGTCCAGATAACATAAGGGTACGACCCGGAAAACCCCGTAGTATCGGGTGACCCGTTGTGACCTTTTTTGGGTGGTACCTTCCATCGCATTACACTTGATCGAAGCTGACAGTTATGGTTTCCTGGCCAAACTGGTTCTTCAACGGGCTTGACCTGGGCGCCTTCGGATAATGAAGATCTATCGAGCCCATTACGCGAACAACTCTAGTCATTATCCGCACATAATTGCGCGAAGCGCAAAGGTACAAAAGCGGCGACCGCGCGTTCTAATCCGTTTTGGTTGATACAGTTAGGTGAAATTCCTATCATCAAGCGTTTTAGCTGAATTACGACGAGTCGACAACCGTTGAGAAAGTCGACGCGTGCCCGGCGCCATTGTGTAGCGCGTGTGCCGCGCTTGTTGTTTGCACAAATCTTCAACAACAACGAAACGCCCCGACACCAAAGTGTTAAAAGATCATCAACGCCCCGTTGGATAATGAGACGCGGGCGGGGTGGTGTCAAAGAAACAATAGAATCAAGGTGAAATTATGAAGACAACGGGAGAAAGAGTCTATTTTCTACAGCGCGCTCGTTGTTGGCACTTGAGAGTGCCGCAGACAAAGCGATGGCAGCTTAGAGGTGTCTGTTTTGTTTTACAAGCTGTTGGTATTTGTGGCATCGTTTATCAGCTATTATCAATCTGACATGAACGGTTTAGTGAGGGTGGAATAACAGAGGCCTAACAGTGACCTTGGTCCATCCAGTTTGATTTGCATCGTACTTGATTTGACAGTTAACGGTTGGTATTTTACGTCACCTCTATAACAAATGACATTTAACTGTCATGATTCACACGGAAAACCAGGGTTATGCATAAAAGTCTAATTTTCAGGTTAATTTTCTACTTCTGCCTTGAAGCAAGTTACAGTGACTAAACTGTAATGATTCAAGTCTGATCTAAGATATCCAAAACTTGCAGACTATCAAAACAGCTCAGAAATTCAAAGATGAACGCACGAAGTTCATAGTTCTACCACTGCTTTTGGTGGTACACATGAACAGTTCATTCCCAGACAGTCTGGAGTGCACGGGGGACTGCAAGAACAGCGAAAAAAGGCCTTCCACGTCGCCCACACACGAATCAGATTACACCGAGCCGGCAAGAAGGCACCGAGCGCTAACAAGCCCAGCGATAATTACCGACATAAACAATCCGCTTCGTCGCATACCGTTTTTTCGCTGTGCCAGAATGTCGGTTTATCGCCGGTTCGGTTGGGCTTTTCTCGTTAATTTGCTTACGAGTCAAAATTTACAGCTATAGAGACATCATCCAGCGTCAGCGTCAAGCCGGTAACAAAACAAACTCCGGATGAAAGCTGAATCTTGGAAGAAATGTAAACAGCCAAATCATCGCGCCACCACCAAAGGTGTACACCCAAACGAGAGAGATCGGACAGTGGATTGTTGTATCAAAGTTGCTCTGCATCCGATATCGCTCAGTTTTTTCGAGCTGAATGCCTACTGTTGAGCTAACTTTTCTGCATGGGAGGTCTTTGAACGTAACGTCTCTTTGTTTACGTCAGTACACTGTGACAAGAGTTTACTTATTTTACTACCAATTTCTCTATCTTGAGTGTTATACAAAACAAATCTACTGTGACGCAAAATGGAAATCGCGGAATATGCGTTAACGGTTGTCAATAACTCGCAAGAAGTTCTTATCGAATACCTACGACCAGCACTAATGCTTACGACCAGCGCGAAATCATTGACACTAGCGCCAATTACGACGTAATTAACGATCGAAACCCCTTGGCTCGACCTACGCGCCCGCTCGTTTTACGAGCTTCTCGTAAAACCATTTGTTGGAAAATTAGAATTAAACTTCACGTGGGATCGAGCGAGCTTTATGGCTTTATATACTTTCGCCCAGCATCCGCTTCCAAGATGCTCGTATGAGTAGTGGGTCAAATCATTGATTCCCGACTGACGATGGTATCAGAACCGGCCAGTAAAGCACTCTCAGCAGCACTTACACCTTTGGCCGTTCCCGAGAGCACCTCGTAATGGGCACTGGAAAATTGCAAATCCCATGTTACGCGGCGCGTACTTAAAATTGTAATTAAATTAATGCTGGATTAACTTTACTACCCTCGTGGGTTCATCTAACGGTCCCTTGCTCGTCGTATCGTGAAATATCAATCTCGTAGAGCCCTCGACACACATCGTAGACACGTCATGATCTCACGATTGGCACCACGCATCTCGTCGCGCGCGCGGTTCCTGAAGTTCCCGTCATCATCCTTCCTCCAGAGAAGTTGTACGGAGAGACGCGAGAGGCTTCGATCAATTACGGGCGACCATTGTCAGCCGCTAGGGCTAATGAACTTTTGACAGTCATGCAGCCGGTGGTGCTGACGGGCCACCTCTTTACCCTGACATTGAATTGCGTTGACTGCGGAGTGCCGTAATGGTATCCATGCTAATGGCCCCCGCGGCCGCACAGATTCTCCCGCGCGCCGGGTGACACTCTAATGGTGATGGGAATTTTCATATAAACAGCAAAATTATCATACCGCTTTGTCTGAGTTGTCTACTTCCTACAACCCACGGTGTTGTGGGGGCTACCTGCGTAGCTGGGCTTTAATTTGTTCTTCCAATTTGTTTACAAAGTTTCCCTCACGGTGAAGAGCCTCATTTTCCCGTGCTCCAGCACCAACTATCATAAAAGTCAAATAAATTTAATTGTTAAACTGTTCCAAGAGCGCAAATTTAAATGGAAATAATAATAGTAAAATAGGGTAAATGGGAGTGATGATCCGGATGATTAACTCACCGAACTACATGAACCCTGCCGGGCGCTCGTGAGGCCCTCCCGGGTGTGGAACGACGTGGATCAAGGCACACGGCCATACAGCAAATAAAAAGCGAGGCACTTATCCATTAGCTGAATCGTTGTACTCTGCTCTTCTTCCGTTCCTCCTCCGCCGTAGAGTCGAGCCTGCCGTAATGAAATTTAACAGTTAAGGTTAGGTTCAATCTTGGGGGATGAATAGGAGGAATACCAGCATGATCGTCGGCGTAGACGAGCTCGGTGTGGGAGTTCTGTGCGGCCTATGCACTTTCCTGTCGAAATGCTTCGAGAGAAACGTTGACATTGAGCCCCGGACGGATCGTAAATTGTCTTCCTTTTTCCTGCAAAGACGCACTCGCGACCGTAATGAGGCAGTAATATTCAGCAGTAATTGCGCGGTTGACTTCTTTGTGTGGCGGCGCGGGCCCATTTCGGCGATCGGACGGACAAGATACGTCGTCGGCAGAAATGCAGCTAAATGTGCTCATATTTGTCAAAGATCGGGAAGAATGCTGCGCGCGGGAAACTTGCCTGGCTGCGAATGACGCGCGCAAACGTCAACTGTCAAAGCGGCCCTTAAGGAACGCTGCGCAAAGATCGCTTCCCCGTGATGGTCTCATGGAGAAGACGTGTAGCGCAATTACCGCAGCTATTCATAATGATGAAAAATCATAATATTGCCAGCTAATAGAGTAGATCGCGCCGGTCTGTTCAGCGAGGTACCGCCGCGACCCATAACTGTTTGTTGGTACTTTGAGATTTATATCCCTGGAATCCGCTGCTCGAGTGCCAGCTCACGGAAACAAGCGTCGTTATTCATCGCGTTCTCACAAGAGCTCGGGTGATATATTGTGCTCTCCACTGTGTGTTTATCATCTCCGATTTCGCGCTTGATCAGCTGAATTAAATATGCGCGCACGCCCGAGCAGAGAGCGCCCATTCAGCGCCGGGCTTTTTATGTGCTATTCTCGCTCTACGAGAGTTGACGTTTCCAAAGGTCCAGACAAAGCAGCGCTACTCTCCGCTCCGCAGAGCCGTTCCTCTTCCGGTTTATTGAACGGTCCACTTCAGTCGAACGCGTTACATAATAGGCGTGACACAAACCCGGTCGAACTGGTTTCTCGCTGGGCCAAAGCTGGGTTGGGTCGCGAACCACTTCTTCGTTCTCTCTGTGTGACTTTATTTCTGGGGGTAAGAAGTATAATTGCGATCGCGCAGGCACCACACAGACACTCGTAGCAGCAGTTCGTTCACCTTTGTCACAGTTTTAAAGATCTGTGCAACGGGACCTGTGCGGAGAAATGCACTTTGGAGAGGAGTGGTGTACACCCATTGAACTGACGCGAAGTCAACGCCAAAGTCGTAAAGCAATTATCAACGCACCGCGAGAACAAGCAGTATAAATTTAATAACTTGGAGTAAATCATTGCTGGGTGCAGCCCGAGAAACCCATAAACTACATCTGCGCCCGCCGATGGCGGATGCTGACGGCTAATTGAGGAAATTGTAATGCACCGAAGAGTTCGTTTCCTTTGGAGCTTTTTGTTTCTTGTTCTTGTCCGTGCCGGCCCACCACGTTTCAAGGTGCAAGGCACGGCAACAATGCATCAATTCTTCTTCGACCGACCGGCCGAGGCGAGAGTAACATTGACGTTGATGATATAATCGAAAAAGTGCAATGACCAATCTTGACGTCCGTTCGCTGGCCGACGTTCCTGAAGGGGCACAACCCGCGCGAGAAATAAATCACTTTACTCTTTATGACTCGGCGTGATCTCCTTCTCGAACGGACTGTATGCAGATTTGGGTGCGTCTGTATGGCGAGAGCTCAACGAGAACGTGACCCTGTAAGCATTGAACGAATTCCTGACTTTGGCCTGGTTCGGTCGTGATCTCATGGGCGAAGCCTGTTTTACAGTTATCTTTGGACTCTGCGGAGGCTCGACTTTCTTGACTGTCCACTAACGAATGATTTCTCTTCTCTGTTTCAGATATTCAACTCTAATCTTAAGGACCCCCTTCGTAACGATACTCCTCCATCGAGCAATATATACGCATTAAGGATAGAGTTAAGCGCACCGCAATCGTAAACTGCAATTATCTTCACGAAGCAAGCTTCAGGCTGTCAACTCAACCAAATATTTAGAGTACTACGCACCTAGCATCTAAGAGCAACTATTTATAACAAGCCGCGTCCAAAATGTTACCAAGCAATCAGCAACATCAGCAGACGGCGGAGCAGCAGCAGCAGCAGCAGCAACATCTGCTCAACACGGTGGGCATGAGCAGCCCGTACACCGCGACATCGACCAGCTACAGCATGAGCTACCCGGTCATCAGCGGGCACCATCTCAACGAAAACAACAACCTGGTGATGCACCCATCGTACGGCAAACCGGCGGCACACGTGGCCCACCAGCTTCCGCCGGCTTCGCTCATCACGCTGCAACCGGTCACGATGGACGGACACCACTCGACGCTGCACCACGGGCTAGGACCACAGCCGCCGCACACCGTCACATCGCTTGCGCCGCCACCACAGATGCATCAGTCCGAAATGTCCCACATGTCCCAACAGCAGCAAGCGTCCAACTCACAGTGCCCCTCGGGCATGTCCAGCATGTCCGGATCGTCGATGAACGACGGCAGTGGTATGTATTTGGGGGGTCGATTCTCGTCCCCCAAGGGTGTGTAAGTGCAAGCGAACTCCTTCTCGTTACAGCATTCACTAATCTAGCTTAGGTTCGTCGGAGGCATCACTAATCACACGGCTCGGCTTTGAGTTGGCCAGGTTGAGGATTGAAGAACAACCTCAAACGATTTGTTAGGATGGAATGAGTGCGCCCATAATGTATATAACTCAAACTCGATAACCATCGCTCATTCATTGTTCATTCGCAATTCTGTTGAAAGTTGTTCTCCACCTCAACTTGTGTAGCTCTGAACCGATCATGTTCCTGATCCGGATGGAGCTGTGGCAACTGGACGGCGCTATAGGACTAACCTTCCGAGCAGCATTTATACCAAGAACTCTACAAGAGCTCTCCAGGAGCGTCCTGTAGCTTCCTTGCTTTAAATCGCTGCTGCATGTGCATGACCCGTAACAAACCTTTGCATACAGTCGACACTCACGAGACTAAACGACTAAACCGCGGACACTCTAACCCACTTACCAAGCTCAACCGAGGGAGGCATCGTTATCAACCCCCGCGGCACGACTAATAACTCACGAGGGCTGCAGCCCGAAAAAAAGGCAGCGGGGTCAATCGCGCGAAGAACCGTTGGCCCCGCGTTGCTCGGGGGGGTTAATTTGCCGTGCTCAAATGAGACGCGTAATAGTTTCGCCTTAATCGCCCTTTGGGATGACCGAGAAGGAGCGCGCCAAAGCGGATTCACGGAAACCGATTTGACTTCTGCGAAGTGGGTTAAAAGTAGGCTAGGGCCGAACCAAATTCGCAGCGCGCCCCGTGGCCAACAGATTGAACGTTGCAAGCTGCAGTCCAAGAACCTTGATCGTGGCGTTTGCATGCCGCGGTGAAAGAGGCTGAATCTAATGTATTCCGTGCAGCGAGCCCAATTATTACCATAACGTTACACACAGCTGTAGACGCGGTTAACGAGCTTCCAAGCACCACACTTGGGATCATATTTACCAAAGATCACAAGACTTGGCACACTTGGCATAAGCAGGCGTGACATGACACCGCTGGCTGGGGCTTTGTTTACGCCCGGGGCTCTGCTGAGTCAGCTGTCACTTGCGGTGACCCCTTTGGAATCGATCGATGAGTGTTTGGAAAACAAAGCGCGCACTCGTACACCCACACGCGCGTTCCCTGCCAACACGATCGTCTTCATTCCTGGAACCGGGATTTGCGCGCGTTCTACGAGAGAAAGAGAGCTGGAAGACCCGCTAATTAGTCAATTTTTTCACCGTTAGTGCCGCGAGCGAAGGCCTGTCCATAATAAAAACGATACACTTCATCATATTGAATTGTGTGTTGTGGTGCTCCACAGAGGGTTGGAGGAGGAGAAGACCCGCCGTAAGCCGTCCACCGCAGCACCGATGATGGTGATAGAAACAGATTATACAGTCAGCAAGTTCTGCTAAACGAAACGAAAATTATTTAGCAGGAAGCGAAGATGAAAATATAGACGGGTCGAGTCTTACGGAAGACGCTGGAGAGAGGAGTGAATTAAATAAACAAATGGAAGGAAAACACTGGAGACTGTCGAGAGACTTCGTCTCGACTGTGTGTTGTGATCGTAAAAATTCCAGCTAACGGAATCCTATTACCAGTCTCTTTTTCTGCGGCCGTGGCCGGGCCCCGTAGCGATTCTGAAAAGTTCTTCCTGAAGTTCCTTCGGTCGGCAGTAGCTGGACCCGGGGTGGCCTTTTGTTGTATATAGATTGGAATTTAAGACCGTGGCAGCGTTGAAAACTGCACAGTCTGCAATTCTACAAAGCTTTGCCACGTAATGATTCATCATGCTGCAACCAATTGAACACGGCGTTGTACTACGTGATCTTGATTTGCCGAACACGAAATGATCGGCCAAAGAGTGTGGTGGGTACAAAGTTGCACTGCCACCGTTGGTGGCAAGTGCAGCAAACACGTGGTAACGTGGCGCGAGATGTAATTGCATCCTGCAACAGGCACCTAATTATCTTCAGCAACGATGAGTTGCGTTTTGTAGTCGCGGTTTCGTTCACGACGAAGAATGGGATCCATTCTGCTAGGGCGACTTTAACAGACTTTCCTTTTGGTCAATCGCGCCGCGCCGTGGCCCAGAACCAGAACTAATTTACATAACCTCAACCACACGACGCGCGGCAAGTTCGGCAAACTTTCAAAGAGACCATCACTGCCCGGAAACCGCACATTTCTTCATAAATCAATCCTATTGGACATTTCCCTGTAGACGGATGAATCATTTGTTCGGAGATGGGCTACGAACGCATAACGGCACCAATTTGTCACAGACAAACAGACGTGTCTGGGAATCTGTGGTAAAGTTTTAGCACGTGCTCCTTCCTCCAATTGGCTCCCGCAAGCTTATTCTTCCTAATTGTATTTAATTTCAAGGCAAATTGGGCTGAAGATCCACGGAAAATTCACCAAAACGAAGCGCACTCCAAGTGTTCAATTCGTTTCTAATACCACGATTATCTGGCGTAATTGCTTGTTAGCTTGTTTCTCGCAGCCATGAAGAAGAAATTGTTCGTTTAATTCAATAATTGGATTTGATATTTCAGTCTAGTGAAAATCTTCACTACCAAACCTCTAGTCAAGGGTATCAGTGCAATGGTTTACAAAAACAAAAAAAAATAATAAAAAGAAACATTCGGAGCCCCCTGTTGAACAGTCAAGTCCTATTGTGTATCGTTAGACTAAATTAACAATTAACATTCGCTTAGATTAGTATCTGTGAACAAAACTCTAAAAAATCAAAAACAGCACCATGTATGGAAATGACAAGCAGAAACGGTGGAACTAGGCACATCGTCCTAAAGGTGAATTCACAGACATACAGATGGGCGCATCGCTCGAACATATAGTAGTTTCAAGCAACTGTCAAACGCACGTAAATGAGCCGTGGTGAATACAAATTTTCCGTGGTGAGTTTCCGACCATTCAGTTTGGCCGTTAAATTGCTGAATGGAGGTTTTTAGGAGAAATTTACGTCTGTTTGTGGGGCGAATCAGATTTATTCGTGAACCAACTGAATTTGAAATGCATTTTTTACCATTTTCGGCAAAACCTAAAACTAGCTTCGACGAAGGTGCAACCAATTTTGCCACTCGCACACTCTGTAGCGTGACAGGTCGTAACGCTCGATGGCACATGGTGATTACGGTTAGCCTGATCTGACTCGACGTTTTTGGCAAACCACGATGATAATTTCCCCCCAGCCAAAAAAAAAAAACTACATTGCCAAAATGGTGCGCCCCTCGGCAGATTATATCATCTTACACCCATTTCATGTTGTTGTGGCTTTCGAGAGCTTCTGTGGGGCCATTGTAGGGCCGTTTTCGAGAGATTAATTAGTACTGGCAAAGCCAACCTTGCAGTACCAGCTGCCGAAGCCCCAGAGACAGGAAGTTGGGCGGTTTTCTTCTTACCACTCTCGTGCGCATCTCGTCGGTAGAACCCCCGAAGCCACTCTTCCGAATTATAACCACCACCGAAATTGTGGCATGCACTTTTTGGACGATCGTAAAATGTGCAGCTTGCATCACGCTCGATCTCTGCAACACACGGCAACATGTGCAAGATGTGTCTTGCGAGCCATTTTGCGAGAGTAATTTTCCAGTCAGCAGCGGTCCTTGAAAACGGAGGCCCCGAAAATACCTGGCTTCTCGGTTTCGGGACTAATTCTGGTTTTTGCGGTTCGGTTGCCGGGCCGGTCCTCCTTGGAAGAGCACCATTTCATCGAAAAGGTGCTGTCCGACGCAAAAAAAAAAGCTGCCTGCCTTTACGGTTTGCTGCGGCCAGGGGTTTCTTAACAGTTTTTTGCATGAGAAGTTGCGCATCTCTCGAATTACCTGGAAAAAAGGAAAACGAATTAACCTAACTGTTGTTTTGCCTTTCCACATGGTGCTGTTTTAGCGTTTCGTTGAAGGATATTATTGAACATAGCCCGAACAAAAGTACTAAAACTTACTAATTGATTCTCATTCCACAATTAAAACCATATCAAATTAACACAAAATTAACCGCGAGTAACACCTTAACTGAATAATTGTGATAAATCAAAAGAGTGATCTTTAAAAAAAGAGAGAGATTAGGGCTCCGAATGTAGGACGTGACTTGTGCCTGTTTGCTGAATTTTAAATGGTCAAATTGCACTTGTCCCGGCCTGCAGCCACGAGCCGAATGTCATCGATGATCTACAGTGCAGTGCAGAGAACGATTTGCGACACACTACAGTGCGTTCAGCAAAAGACTTCAACGGTAAGCGAGGAACTCGAGTGCTACTGGGAGGTGAAATAAGAAGTGAATAAACTCAAGTCGTTGAAACTTTTTTAAAACAGCAAAAGTGAGCAGCTTTTCAGTTGATAGAACATAAAAGAAATTCCCAAACTCAGCAAAATATGCGAGAATGAAATTTGTTTTTTTTTTTAATTCGTTTGGGCCATCTACAAAACACTTGGACAATAAGGAGAGGAAAGGGTTAGTGATTTTCCACGATCTAAACAAAGATAATTTTATTGTTATAAACAATTATCCAGAAGGGGGAGGGCTCCCAAATTTCCACGTGGTTTATGAATGTGCCCTTTTTCGAAAAAGTCTAAAATAACCTTTGAGTTGAAATAATACTTAGGCCGATGCAAATATTTAAAAAAGTTTTTGTCCCTCGGCCCTGACCGAGGTCAAGGGGGGGGGCAAAAAAATAAAAAAATATAAAAATTTAAATAACAAGCCATAGTCTTCACATTTAAATGAAAAAAAAAGTTTTAAAATGCATTTTACACTAGTTCAGTTGTTTTGCAATCATTAGTTTTCAAAAAATCTAAGATCTGACAAAAACAAAAATTTGATCGAAAAAAAAGATTTTGCATCGAAAATTTTCTAAAAATCTTAAGATTTTACAATAAACCCAAACATGCTAAAAATGATTTTAAACGCAGGAGAATGTATTTTAATTTGATTTCAGCTGGTTGCACTTAAATTTTCATTGAAATTTTGAAGTTTATTGTTAAAAATATTTTTTTTGCCCCCTGATTTTTCGGGCCGATTTTGAAGGGGGGGTGGGGGGGTGACAAAAACTTTTAAAAATATTTGTACCAGCCTTATTGGCTGTAAAAACTTGTTTTCGACTGTACACACCAGATAAGGATATATTTTCCAACAATTTTGCAAAGTATCAACAATTTGAGAAAAAAAAAGATTCCTGTAATTGGTATCAATATTTCAATAATGTAAAAAGAATAAAAAGCCCTTCTTTTTTTAAAGGATGCATAAATAAACGTTCTGCCATGAACCATTGAAGTTACGTGAAAAGCTATGTGGTGCCTACTTTTTCACTAAAGTTTTCACGTAACTTCTACGAGGTGACTCTAGAAGAAACGGAATTTGCTTGGCCAGATCATGGATCCATGTACTGCAGGTCAGTTCAGAAGTAGTCTAACGTCAAAACAATAATAATGCGAAAGGATCAGATCGGGCGAGTGGATTTTAAATTTCTATTTCTTGAAATTAATTTTCATTTACACTTTTTATTAAAAGTATAGCAAATTCGAAGAAAATTTGTAAGAATTAACTCTAGAAATATTGTTGCGTTTCTTTTTTCTAATTTATTTAAAAAATATTTTGCATTGACGATCCCCTCGTAATTTTTCATCAGTCCAGTAAGCAAGCAATCTCTGGAAAAGGATTTTATCTGTATTTTTTTTATTTGACTCAATTTTTTTGGGGGCTTTTCCTATGACCAAAGAAGCCATTTTGTGTCACCCATACAAGAAACGTAAACAACAAGGTACGTAAATATTAAATTATCTGTATCTTTTCAAGAAATTTTCTGATCGATTTGGTGTCTTCGGCAATGTCAATAGTACTATTACAAAAAATGGTACATGTGATTTTTTGCTGACGTTTGAATTTTTTTTCACAGAAATTCAATTCCACATACTTTTTTTTTAATTTTTGAAATTACTGACAAAAACTCGCAACTTTTGAGCCATAGACAAAATCGGTCAAAAACTTTGCCGACGAGGTATAATTTCTGAAAAAAGTGTTTTTTTGTAAAGAATAGAAGTACCTATTACCAATTGTTTTGAATATTTCAAAAATTTTGGAATCTTAATTAAATTTGAAAAGGGCTCTTGATTAAAAAAAAAATTATTTCTAAAAGAGAAAAGAGACAAAAAAAAGCACAAAATTTACCAATTTCGTAGAAAAAATGGTCATGTAAATTTTGAAAATACTTTTATTGAAAATCTTAACAAATTTTGTGGTCCTTTGTCTTAGCAGATACATCAAATAACTCTTACTTCCTGATAAAATTATTCTAGTACAATTAAACAGTACTAGTGACTTTATACACAAAACTGTTTTTTTTATTAGAAACTTATTATTTATCAAAAAAAAACTTTCAATAAATATTTTGAAAACCGAAAATATTTAGATTCTATTGAGTAAAATAAAAAAAAAACAAAAAAATATATACATATATTTAAAAACATTTTCAATATCACTTGAAAGAAGTTAAATCGAGGTTAACCATCAATCCCATGTTATTGTATATAAAATTGAAATAATCACTGGTAATCAAAAATCAGTTGGGGATTATTTTTAAGCGATTTTTTAGAGTCTTTACTATAAAACAAAATCTTGTCAACCAAAATTACAAAAAATTTCGTAGTTTTCCAGATTTTTGCAGCGGTTTCATTGTTATCAAATATTCTATCCAAGAATAATTGCTGTAAATCTTAAATTTGTACAACTTTATTTTCTTAATAAAGTGACAGCAATTTAAACGTCCACAACTTCAACACTCTTCAACGGCTCACTCATGGAGCAGCTATAACCGTTCACCGTTTGTTCTGGACCTCTCAACATGATGTGTCCAATCGCGCGGTAGCTTTTTTCTCGTGCCACCGTTTAACCTAATTTCTTCGCACCTTCCCCACAAACGTCGCCACTTGCTGCCGGCGGCCGTATCAGCCATTGACATCAGCCACGGGATGACAAATTACCGCGTGTGGGCCGAAACCCCGCTTTCGAGAGAGATGAGTGATTTCTCTCGATGCTTACCTTTTCTTCTGTGCCCGGGAGGTAAGGGTGGAAGTGGCAAACACTGACCGACTGATGCGCGCAAAGAGGAAGACACGACAAAAAACATCATAGACGCGAACCATCAGTCCAAACATACGAGAAAATTTACCGCTAAGATTTACAATAACAAATATATACGCACAAAAGGTTCAGCTCGACAACGATAGGTGGTAGTGTTTTTATGTGGGGTTGTCATTTGGGAATTTTCACCGTTGGAAGTGTGCGCCTTTTTGACCGGCACTTGCAGACATCTTGGGTGATCTGTCCCTGCTTTAAAGTCCTCTACACGCGAGTTAAATTTACCATTATACCAATCTGGATATTGAAAAAATATATGTTTTTTCAATATTTAGGCTGACATTATGAATTAAGACTGCTAAAAAATAAACTTAAAAGAAAATATGCTTTATAAGCTTTTAAACATTTAAATTGCTTCAGTTATTTAAATATAGCAAAATTTAGATTTAACTGGATAAAAAAATAACAGAAATTTCAAAAATTTTATAAAATTTTACATGTTCAAGAAATTTAAGAATAATAATTTTAAAAAAATCAATAATTTCAAGAATTTAAATTTATTAATGTTTAAGAAATTCAAAAACCGCATGCAAAAAATGCAGCATAAAAAAGGTTAAAAACATTAATATTGAAAATAATTTTAAAAAAATCAATAATTTCAAGAATTTAAATTTATTAATGTTTAAGAAATTCAAAAACCGCATGCAAAAAATGCAGCATAAAAAAGGTTAAAAACATTAATATTGAAAAAAATGGCCAACTCACACGAAATCGGGAAAAGTTGCCCCGACCCCTCTTAGATTTGCGTGAAACTTTGTCCAAAGGGGTAACTTTTGTCCCTGATCACGAAACCGAGGTCCGTTTTTTGATATCTCGTGACGGAGGGGCGGTACGATCCCTTTCATTTTTGAACATGCGAAAAAAGAGGTGTTTTTCAACAATTTGCAGCATGAAACGGTGATGAGATAGAAATTTGGTGTCAAAGGGACTTTTATGTAAAATTAGACACCCGATTTGATGGCGTACTCAGAATTCCGAATAAACGTATTTTTCATCGAAAAAAACACTTAAAAAGTTTTAAAAATTCTCCCATTTTCCGTTACTCGACTGTAAATTTTTTTGAAACATGTCATTTTATGGGAAATTTAATGTACTTTTCGAATCTACATTGTCCCAGAAGGGTCATTTTTTCATTTAGAACAAAATTATTCATTTTAAAATTTCGTGTTTTTTCTAACTTTGCAGGGTTATTTTTTAGAGTGTAACAATGTTCTACAAAGTTGTAGAGCAGACAATTACAAAAATTTTGATATATAGACATAAGGGGTTTGCTTATAAACATCACGAGTTATCGCGATTTTACGAAAAAAAGTTTTGAAAAAGTTACTTTTTGCGTTTCTCTTTGTTTCGTCGTCCGTGTCTGTCGCGGGTGACCATGAATGGCCATGATCGATGACGACCAACTTTTTCAAAACTCAAAAGAATTGAAGAAATACCAAAAAAAAATTTAAGAAATTCAAGAAATTCAAGAAATTCAAGAAATTCAAGAAATTCAAGAAATTCAAGAAATTCAAGAAATTCAAGAAATTCAAGAAATTCAAGAAATTCAAGAAATTCAAGAAATTCAAGAAATTCAAGAAATTCAAGAAATTCAAGAAATTCAAGAAATTCAAGAAATTCAAGAAATTCAAGAAATTTAAGAAATTTAAGAAATTCAAGAAATTCAAGAAATTCAAGAAATTCAAGAAATTCAAGAAATTTAAGAAATTTAAGAAATTCAAGAAATTCAAGAAATTCAAGAAATTCAAGAAATTCAAGAACTTCAAGAAATTCAAGAAATTCAAGAAATTTAAGAAATTTAAGAAATTCAAGAAATTCAAGAAATTCAAGAAATTCAAGAAATTCAAGAAATTCAAGAAATTCAAGAAATTCAAGAAATTCAAGAAATTCAAGAAATTCAAGAAATTCAAGAAATTCAAGAAATTCAAGAAATTCAAGAAATTCAAAAAATTCAAGAAATTTAAGAAATTTAAGAAATTTAAGAAATTTAAGAAATTTAAGAAATTCAAGAAATTCAAGAAATTCAAGAAATTCAAGAAATTCAAGAAATTCAAGAAATTCAAGAAATTCAAGAAATTCAAGAAATTCAAGAAATTCAAGAAATTCAAGAAATTAAAAAAAATTAGGAATTTAAGAATTTTAAAAAGTTCATAAAATTTCAGAATTTAAAAATTCAAGAAAATTATGAAATTCCGGGAATTCAGGAAACTCAAGACATTTAAGATATTTAAGAAATTTAATAAATTCAAAACAATTTGGCAAATCAAGAAATTCAAGATCAAGAAAGAAAAGAAATCCAAAGATCAAAAAACAAATAAATTTATGAAATTCAAAAATAAATCATCATAAAACTTAAAAAAAAATAAAAAGTTCAAGAAATTTATGATTTTTTTAACGCATAGAGCGACTGAATTGATATAGAAGTTTGTTGCAACGCTTCTAAACAAGATTGCGAATCCTTTATCTAAACTTCAAACTGAAGTTGACTTAACCGTTTGAATTTAAATAATTTTGATTGAAATATCCTGTTTGATATTTATGGTGCAAGTTCCTGCCAATAAACCGGCAATAAAAATTCGGTGCATTTTTCCGTCAGCCAATTCACCTTGATTTAACCCAGATTTCCAAAATCACCTAGCAAATCTCTCCAAAGATCCCTCGCAGAAAGTCGTCCAAATCCAATGGTGGTGATGATGAATCTCGCGCTCAGGTCCAGCAGCCGCAGCATCAGTTCGAGGCAAACAAAAAATAAACCATTTCTTTCAGGTTAAATGTGTGAGCACAGGGAAGAAAGCGATGGATACCCCAACCCCAAGATACAACTTATTTGCCAGCCTCCTTCTCCTTGGGGTCTACGGCGCGGCTGGGGTCTGTTCTGTGTTTTGGGGTCCCCAGAGGTTCACCCGCAGTTGTTTTTCGTGTGGGAGCAGCACCAACAACTATAATACGAGAGCTGATGAAGCGAAAAAGAGACTGGGCTGAAAGAAAGAGGCAAAAAACGAACGAACGGGAAAAAAATGGGACGACGAGGTGACCGCGGCGGGATGGCCACGAGGTCACACACGGCCAACGCATCGCGCGACGCAACGGTACATTGGCCGCCGAAGGTCCCAAGATGATTTCCGCGGAGGTGTGGATGGGTCGAAGGGGGTGATACTTGATCCTCTTCCCCCCTCCACCACCTTGTATAGGCCCTGGAGCAGAAACGTGTGGAGGGTGTTCCGAGGGCAGGGATTCAAATGTCGTTTTTGATATTTGAAGACGTTGATAATACAAAAGCTCAATCAAGCATTCAAGAAAAGTTATTAGAAATTGTCATACAGATTCGGCGCCCCTGCTAGTTAAACAACTTATTTTGCAAAACTTTTTAGATAACTTGCTTGTCTACTTCCTATTGAACAATTTTAAGATTTCAGATGAAAAATTACATGCATGTAATTGCATGTTACCTTATCGAGATTTTTAAACGACGCTGGCGTTACGAATGGTTACGAATGGTGCACGCTCGAAATGTCAAAATCTCGCAGTGGTGCCAACATAACAAAAATAGTGTGCTATGGCATGACAGCCACACTTTTTTTTCTAATGTGGGGTAACGCTCTTTTATTACGTATAGAGTTATCTAAGCCTGCTCTCACGCACACTAGCATACCATTTGTTTTGCTGGCCGGTTCAAAATTTAACCTCAATCTTTTTCGTGTACGTACACGCAATACATGCGTACGTAGATAACTCTATTGCAGTAGAGGGCAGGGGGGTTGAAGGTCTTGTTACGCTCCAAACATTTTTTTAAATTGTATGGAATTTTTGTTACGAGGGGGAAGGGGTCCAAATATCAATTTTTGCGTTACGTAATAAAAGAGCCAAGCTCCCTTGGTATCACTGCGCGACTTTGACATTTCAAGCGTGCACCATTCGTAACGCCATCTTCGCTTTAAAATCTGGATAAGACTGTACAGCTCGTTCAAAATAAATATTATGACAAAAGATATAATAAAAAAAAAATAATCAAAACAAAACAAAACCTCATCAAAATCATCCCAATGACAATTTCAGTTAAATCGCAGCCCTGCCAAGTTAATCCCAATGGCTATGCGTGTGTCGATCATTTTGATCAAGTGGGACTGTTTCGTGATCTATGCGTGCGGCAGCGTGGTGGCTTTGGGGCTAATCTCTGTTCGGATCTGGCCCAGAGTTGTTGGGTTCGGGCCGATTAATATGGGCTAGAAACCGCATAATTAGGTGCGTTGTCGGAATTGGGATGCCTTTTGTGGGATGACGAGGAGTGATCGCTGGAGAAAATTTGTTTGGCGGCGGGAGAATTGATATCTTAGAGGAGGTCTGAAAAGGTGATTATGGTTATGGTTACCCTGGGACTATAAAGCACTGAATTTGTGAATTCAGATATATAATTTAAAACTGATCTAACCAAATTATCTCATCGCAAATCTTTCCCACCGCAAATGAAAAAAAAATCTTCAAAATTTGCGAAAATGTAGAAAATTTTGTAAATAGGGGTTTTAAACCATTAGTGGACCCTCTAGTAAAGTCAACGAGCGTTATACACAGTTTTTTCAATACGTTAAGCGCTATTTTATAACCCTTTGTACAAAACAATGAAATCTGAAGTCTTTTGAACAATTCTTGCTACACTCAACCCCCGGTGGTGGTTGGTCATTTTTTCGTTTGACACTTTTTGAGTTTGTACCCCGTTGGTTGGTCAAAGTCAAACTAAAACCGGGTTTAATATCACCAGAGGTGAAATAGAGCCTTTCTTACAAAATGATGAAACTCCGACAAATATATTGGTGCAATTAATTTTTCAGAAACAAAATGATAACACCCAGTGAGAATTTGACCTAAAACTTCGAATATTTTTAGGCTAAATCTCGAATACCATTTTTTTAATTTCAGAGGTACATTATGGGTCGCAAGGTATTAAAATTTAATTATGAAAAACATATTGGATTGACATTATTAAAAAATATAGAGGGTACTCAGTCTTTAATGTTAGTCTATGATTAACTTAAAAAATATATATCGCTATTGCACTTTGTCGATCTATTATGAGAAGCCAAAAAGAACATTTTCACGCGCAGCGTAAAACGAGCAAGCGTAAATGTGCTGGCGTTTATGCTTTGACTTGACGACTTGTCGATCTTTCGAGCGATAACGTGCCGGGACTTCGAATTTGATGTTCAGTATATGATTCTGTATAAAACCAAAAATTTAATAGGAAAAAAAAGGGTAAAAATAACACGAAAAACACTAATATGTCTATATCTCTGTAAATACATTTTGGAAAAGCTTCCAATTTTGGGCCCAGGCAGTTTATGGCGCATGTTTTCGAATGGCTTTTTGTTTGAAACTGAGTTCTTGTAATTTGATAGTGTTATCTGTAAAATAGTCCAAAAAATACCTCTAAAAATGGCTTTGACCACATTTATTAGTCGAAAATTGTGAATCGAAAAATAAATTGTTCGTCTCCGACCCCATGGCTACAAATCTGAAATATAAAAATTGTGGGTTTTACGAGCGGTTTTCCAATGATGGAAGACACAAATTTTTAAGAGCGGATACAGACATCGCTCAAGTATTTCAGAAAAAGAGCTCTCAAAAATCAAACTTTGAGTTCCGGGTTTCGGGTCAAAATTCAATCGAAAGAGAGCATTTAAACCTTGAATTTAGTTATAGGATTTTTTTCTGGGACGACTCCTCGCCACGCACGATTTTTTAAAGATTTCTGAGAAAAATGTTTTTTTTTTTCAAAAGTAAACCTAAAAACTTTCTTTTGAAAGAAAGGCAAAAGTGATGAACTGTCACTTTTTACACGACGCTCACTCACACAATCCAAACAAACGTTTGGTAGTGTGTGTAAACTCCGTGTAAAACGGGATGTCAAACTAAAAAGTGAACCCGTT
This sequence comes from Culex quinquefasciatus, assembly GCF_015732765.1. NCBI lineage: Eukaryota > Metazoa > Arthropoda > Insecta > Diptera > Culicidae > Culex > Culex quinquefasciatus. The sequence continues at coordinate 11,027,336 of NC_051863.1, read as the reverse complement.
CGTTTGACAACAGTGTCAAACTATCGGGGTTTTAGTGTATTTGTTTCATAAATTTTTTGCTTTCGTTCAGAAAAATAGCCATTTGAAAAAAGTGTTTTTTATGGTCCTCTTTTTTCTATAGTGGACCTGGGTTCATTATAAGAAAACTATTATTTTTATATCAAACATAACCGATATTTGATATTTTGATGCATGGTGTGGGTCTAATAATAGATATAAATAATAAAAAGGCATTTACTAACTTTTCATTGTAAACAAATAAATAAATGTTAACAGAAGTAAGGCTTAAAACAACATAAAAACCTAACAAACTTTTAAACACATTTAGTTACGAAAAATGAAAAATAAAACTTGTCAAAAACACTGTGAAAATGATTTTTTGTTCATTTGCAATATTTCAAGTATTGCTAAGTACTTAAACATTTTCGTTGGGTTGTTTTGTTGTGGAAATGCTAGTGACCATTGCTGATTTCAGATGTCGAACTAAAAACACTTATTTTGGTGAAAAGGACAATTCAATGTCAGTCAACATTGTTTTAAATTATGCTGAACATGCCTAATAAAAGATTTGAAGACAAAAGCACACTTTTATTTGTGATTTGATTGGATTTTTCTTCAAAAAACCTTCAGAGGGTCCACTGTAGAAAAGAAGTACGCTAATAGATAACGTACCTTATATAAATCTTTTACGGTTTCATCTTAATTTGCTGATAACTATTACCTTGTCAGGGACCCAATGAACCGCTAACCAACTCCAATTATGACCGATACTGTCTAAACACACTCGCACACATATTCGATCGTTATCACGAATTCAAACCTGATCTTCAACCGCACAAAATTAGCTAATTTGCGCTGGGGCAAGCCTGGACGTCCAACGTCCAGCTATTAGAGAACTCCCCATCCAGAGCGTGGGTCGACACGATGTTTGTTGATAATGTGATCGGATGTGATGGAGGAGGCAGGCAGGCAAAAAAAAAACTAGGTGAATCTCTCGCACCCAACGCCACCCATCGCGAGGGAAAATTTCATTCTGCGAACAGGCCAAGAAGAGCCGTTATAATTATATGATGACATGGTTTTATCTCGTTTTGTATCACTTGTACGTGAATGTGTAGGGGAGATTTGATGTCTGAATAAGACGATGAAGCATTTTGAGGATTTTTTTCTCTACAGTCTCCCCTACAGTTCCCTCCTGCTGCAGTCCCTCAAAGAAGACCCGCGGGTTATCCCTACAGTTGGGTCACGATGGCTGGCCCAGCTGGTCATCCATATATATCTGTATGTGAAAGAGGGCGGCAGGCTTCATCAGCTATTTGTGGCCGCTTGTCTGCTTTAATTAGAAAGTTGCGAAAGAAAATGAGATTTGAACTTTTCTTAACATCGAAAACAATATTTCAAACGGGCTTGCAGATTAATCTTCGGCGCATTCAAACCGTGTTATTTGCCATCGATTTGTGCGCTCGTTGGGGTATCCCCAATTTCTACCTGTTCCACCGAGGGCATAACGTGGGTTCGCGACCCGTCGCCTTCATCAACGTTATGATCATCAAAATCGCAGAAATCTGGGCTTGGGGTTATAATTTGCGTGCGCTCGTAATTATTCGCTACAATTTTCTGCTAACTTGAAATAACAAATGTGATGATGACCATCTCGGTAGGGTCTTGCATATTTTTTATTAAATTTATCTCGAAAAAAATTCTAAAATTCTTTAAAATCCAAGAATAATTGAAAAAAGTAGTCATGGCTATTTCTAAACATTAGCTCTAAGATTAAACTATACCTACATTTTAAAAGTTTTCAAGATTTTCACCAAAATAACTGTGCAAGCCAAACCACCAAGAAAATTAGAAAAAAACGTTACTTAATCCACCTTAAGGTGGTTGGTGCCTTCCTCACGTTCATGTTATATTTTAGGTTGTATTTACAAATTAATTTAAGAGTTTTTTATTTTTTTTTTCATTTCATTTTTTTTATAATTATTGTTTTTACCAGAACAGCAATTTTCAATTCTTTTTTTTTACCAACTCTCCAAAATAAAGGAGAAAAGGGAGGGGGTGTAATTGAATTTAAAAGTGCTGATATGCCAACATTAGGTGTACGATGGAATTGCATGCTGTCCCCCTAGTCTTAGTAAACAATGTCTTATGAGTTGTATATTTCAGTAAAAAGTTCGTGTAAATCTTTGTCGAGACAAAATGATGTATTCAGCAATCTAGTTAATACAGACTTTTTCCAGAAAAGACACAGACACTGCTTAAGCAATGTGGCAACCGGGCGATACGCATGCTGCGCGACTCTCGCGCGGAAACAAAAAGACCCGGCCTTTGAGGTTATGCAAAAATCACCCTTTTTTGTAGCTACAAAAAAACTTTTTCATGGCATAACATTGAAAGTACTTTACTAAACAGCAGTGTTGTAAATGAGTGATAGAAAAGCTATCAATAGATTATCTCTGCACCAAAGATATCCGAGAGTATAGCTGCCGTCACTATAGCTTGTGAGATCTCTTCTTGTGTCTTGTGATTCCCAGCGATGGCATTCTCTCTCTATCACTCCTCCCCTATTCCACAACTATGCACTCTCACCGCTGAGTCTCTCAATCTCTCAGAAAACTGCAATGAGAGAACGCGAGATGGCGATTAGGAGCCGACCACGCATGACGTCCCGTTAAACTGCGTTTGCGAAATTGGTTTTGTGGCGGCTTTTGTGGTTAAACGCTGTTGCGGCAGGATGATCGTGGAAGCAGGAATGAGAGAGAAAAGGAAAATGTCAATCGCGAGTGTGTAAACACGAAAACGTGTTCGGCTATTTTCGGCGCTGAGAGATTCAATAAGGAGAGAAGAGCAGTTGTATTTGAGGCATGAATATTCAGGCGTAATAATTGTAGTTGCTGAGAGCTGATATTTTGATATTTTAACAACCCTGCTAAACAGAATAAAATTTAATAGGGTCTTAGGAGACCCTAAAACGAACAGAATAAGGCGAATCCGGCCAAAATCGGTTTAGCCAGTTCTGAGATAATCGTGTGGAAAAAAAATCATGTCTACACACATCCACACAGACATTTGTTCAGAATTTGATTCTGAGTCGATAGGTATACGTGAAGGTATATCTAGGAGGTGTATTTAAGAAGTTCATTTTTCGAGTGATTTTATAGCCTTGCCTCAGTGAGGTGAGAAAGGCAAAAACTTCAAAAAAACTCATATTTTAAATTCAATGTTCTGAATCATTTTTGTTTATTTTTTGTCGTTTTAAAATTTAATTAAACTTGAACTCTAATTAAATTTGGAAAAAAAAACAATATTCCGTGTTAAATTGATATAAAATTCAAATATTTATGTTTGAAAGTTCAGCAAACATGCTTATTTGACTCTGTGGATCTACTTTCTTTGATACAATTCTTTTTTGGTTAACGATGTCGATACTATTGAAACTTTTTGTTGGAAGCTTTAGCCGATTTTCAGAGTAAAAATTCAAATGTTTGAGAATAAGTAATAAAATCAAAATCCTTATAAGTATTTCAAAATGGCTCGAATCGTATTTTACTACAAAAAAAAACATGTTATCATTTCTTGTAATTCCTACACAGAAAAAAAATGATGGTAATATTCATCAGGAAATGGTGACAGATTTTGTGGCAAAATAAATGATAAATTTTACCCCAGAAAATGATGAATATTCATCAGTTTTTGATGAATATTCATCAGGTTCACATTTTTACTCATTTTTTATGTAATATTACACAAATAAAGAGGTAATAATCAACCTACCAAATTTTCAACATTCCAAAATTCAACTTTTTTTTTTCTGTGTACAATTGCGATTTCAAGTTTCACCAAAACTGCAGACCCAATTCTGCTCAGGTTTTTGCTCAACCTTTTGATTAGCACTATCAAACCGCTAAATTCCAACAATTTCGCCCATTAGACGAATAATAATCTGTACACACACACACACACACAGTCATTAGGGCCGCAGCGCGCGGTCTCGAATTTGACCGCAAACCGTCAGGGACAGAAGCCGCGGATTGTTGAAGGTGGCAGCGTGGCAGCCGAAGTACCGCTATCCTGCTGATGCTTGCGCCGGGGGCAATAATTTTGATTACGCGCGATCCCGAACTCCAAAGTCTGACTTACGACCAAGCCTGGCCCATGGGAGAGCTCAGCCGGGATCGCCGTTTGCCATTTGGAGGAGGCTTACATAAGTAGAACTTATTTTATCGTGCCCTCCTTTCTGGTCGAGATGCAATTACCTGCAATGCAACCCGCGGAAAAGATCTACGCGATGGAAGAGGGGTAGCAGCTACGTTCAGGTGCCCTACCACCCCTCACTTCTCCGAGACCCAACAATTGGTTCTTGATTATGAGAGGGCTTTTTGCCTCATTTTTCTACCCACCCGTCTCCACCACTCTGCAAAGTTGCCGTCCCGGGATAATTCAATAACTCTGCTTCAGGTTGTGGCCGCAGCAGCAGCATCCAAAGTTGCTTTGAACTTGATCCCGGAGCAACTTGTCTCGGAACCGATTTCCGAAAGGGGGCCCCAAACAGAGCGGCGAGGAAAAAACACTCCAAGTGCGGCGGCGGCAGCTCGAAAAAAAGGCCGCGGTGGCGGCTGGCTTGAAAGATCGAGGCCAGGTCCTTGCACTACCCAAGAGAACCCGAACCGATCAGCAGCAGTGCGGTTACAAGTTGGGGTGGAGAAATTTCACTATGAACCTTCATAGGTAAAAAGACTAGGAAATATGCATATTTGTTGGATCTAGCGAGTTGACAAGATTTTTCAATGGTCCATGATCAATGGTCAAAACGATCCTATCGGCATTTTTTGTGAATTTCTTGGCAATAATAAACTTGTACATTTGTGTATAAATTCTATGGATTTATCTTAAAGGTTACATACATGTAGAAAATCACAAAATTTTAAATTGCAGAATATTTTTTAAATCAACTCAAAGGATGATTATTAATCACTTCTGAAAGTTTCATGAAGATATTTCATGATTAAACTGAGTAAGAGACGATTTAAGCTCAAAATTTTGCCATGCGCAAAGCGGGCTGTCAAACTTTGTTGGCGTTTTTCTCTAAACCCCGAGTTGATTTACGGGTGCCACGATATCTCGAGATGGGAAGGACCAAATTGGCTGAACTTTGAGGTAAATTATAGTGTACTCTAATTACTGGCACAACATGCTGCGAGTCATCTACGCGTAATGCCAAACAAGTTCTTCTAAAAGAGGAGTTAGAGCGGATGCACGTCTGCCTACAACTTTGCCTAAAATACCAGAAGATCATATTTTGAAAAGGAGTTTTTTTAATCACGAAAATTGCGGAACTTTAGGGTTTTTATTTGCAAAAAAGTTGGAATGGAATGGAATGGAAAAAAAATGAAAGAAAATTTTGATTTTATTTGTTTTATAGTAAAAACAGCCCTAGTAAAGTTTAGCTTGAGCATGACCATGGTTGACTGCCAATGAGCTGCTACTCCGCTATTGACAGATCAGCTGAAGTTAAACAATGAATGTGAAAAATGATCAGTGGGAGCCAACCATCCGTTCACTGTTTAACCCCTGAAGACCCCGACTTTATTAGTCAATACCGGCGCCCTCCCAAGAAGCCTGCAGTTCAACAAAAAGGGAGGAATGTTAGTCCGATAGTTGAAGTTGCAGACTCATCAAGCACAGCCTGAGCAGAAATTTACTTGAGAATAAATTTATTTGATATTTGAAAATACTAGGCCAATAACATTTTATATTATTTGTAACAGGAATGTTATTCGTCGTTATGTTTTTTTTTTTTTGTTATTGGGTTGTTATGATAATTACAAACTAATAACATATTTAGTTATTTTTCGAACAAATCTTTGTTATTATTTTTTGTTATTTTAACAACTAATCCGATCATCCCAATAACACTTGGCGGTATTCTTCCATAACAAAAAAAAACAAGTTGTTTTGGCTTTCCACCGATATCAGACCAATAACAAATTTTGTTATGAAACTGTTATTCAACTCTTATGCAAAAATTGATGTTTCGGGAAGTTTCCATAACACTTTCTGTTATTTTAACAGTATTTGTTATTGAAATGGCATGAATTTTGTTATTACCGTCTGCCGATGCCACTCGCGCACAGATATTTAAATACTAAATAAATGTAATTCGATTACCCAGACGACTTAAACCACCAGCGGCCTTTCGATCAACAGCCCTAGAAAATTTTAGCTTGAACAGAAAAAGTTAATTCATTTATCTGTGGTCCAAACCTTTGGGTCTTCTCTCAGGTTTCGAGGCATGTGAAGCTGTTTGGCATTGTATCTATGTATTTAAAATTCCTAGTTGGACTTAATCATCATGCATTAGATGGAGATTTGTAAACAAGTAAGTATGTTGATGCTCCTTTTTGTGCGTTTGCGTAACTAGGCGAAGCGTATTGAGTAGAAAAGTTTTTTGTAGATGATTATTACTTAATTTTTTAGGTTGCCTAATTAGATGAGCTAATTTGCGTTCAAGGTTTTTCAACGTTTTCATTCGATAAGCAGATTAATCTATAAAAAAATGAATTATGATATTTGGAAAGCAAAAAAATCTGACAAATGGGCATCACCATCAAATGTGATGAAATTTTGTATCCAACAAAAAAACGCTGATCGAGTAAGTACTCCTCTGCGATTTCGTAGAAGCAATTGCATAAACCAGGATTAGTGCTCTTTAGAAGCCCTCTCGCACAAACTTCTTTCTTCGAGGCCTGAATTTACGCATATGGTAACTTGCAGCACATTGCACTGTGGGCAATTGATGCACTCTTTCGCACCGTTCCAGGTGCTTCCCCCCCTTCCTTGGTTGGTGGCAATTGGGCGTGTACCGGGATAAAACTCGCGCGCGCTAGTTGAAGTGACTTTTTATGATTATGAGCCCCCTTCGGTGCAGTGCAGTGCTTTTAACTTGGTACACTTTATGGAAATGGGTAGCGCTGAAATGTTGGATTTGTGCCCTAATCGAATGAAAATAACGATTCATCTTTCGGGAGTGGTTAGGTAATACATTTGTATATTTTTCATTGTGGTAGTGTACATTGCATAAACCCGAACGATATTTAAGGAAATCGTCTCTATAACCATAATTTTGGATAAGATGTTTTGTAATTTGATCTTTTTATTACATCAGTTTATTCAAGCAGTTGTTTTATGAGAACAATTTTGTTATGTAATCTCTCTTAAATTGAATTGAGTTTAAATTGATTTGTATATTTCTGGAGTTTTTTTAAAAGGTCCAATAAAACAAATTTTCAGTGGGTGTTTTTTAATACCCCTGACTCAAGGCGGTTTCAAAAACACCCAAAAAGCAAAAACTAGAAATTTGGTTTATTGGACCTTTTAAAAAAAAAACTCCAGATTTTTTAAAGTATATTATTTTTCTAACTTCAATCAATTTTGAAAGAGCAAAAACCTCGTCACCCAATTGACCTTTCCACAGCTCGCGCTTTTTCCGCGATCCCGTTGTGACCGACGCCGTTAAAGTTTGTCCCATGTGTGAGCTAATTAATAACCATGTGCTAAATAGATGGATAAATTATGGGACAGTGTGGCAAAGCGCCACGGCAACGCCATCAATGGGTCACTTCTTGCCTGATGGTACCCACCCCGAGGGGCACATCGGACTTGGTCGACTGGGGCGAAAAAGTTTTTTTTTCTTCTCTGTTTTAGCATACTTACTTTTTCTTGGCCTGGCTGAGCTATTCACGAAGATGGACAGATAGTGTGGGAAAATAGCTGAAATATTTGAACGCTGTAGCTGTTCGTTTGCTAATGGAATCCATCGCGCCGCCGCATCGATTCAGAATTGGAAGTTGTGTGTGACTTTTAGCATCACTTTGAAATGTTATATTATGTTGTACCGATGTTCTCGGAAGTCGGAGCGGCGGCACATTTGCCATGCTAATGTGGATGGGGGGTTATTTTTTTCAAATTTATTGTAAAACAACTAAACTGAAAATTTTCAACAGAGTTAAACCTCCTGAACTTACGAATTAGAAAATCTATTTCATAGAATATCCTCGACCAATTTATTCCATTGCAAAAGCTGTCTTATACACACCTGCATGCCAAGAAGGTTTGAACGATGGCTCAAATTATATCTTTGATGGTCCAATTCAATTACGCGAATTAGTCATATTTATCAGGAGCATCTGAAATCCAGCTTAACATTATGAAAGGGTTCAAAGATTCCGTTATTTGAATGTTCTCATATAGACGCTCTTACAATGCTGCGATTGAAAATGAAACATTCCATTCAGTGAAAGAGAACAACATTACGTTTAAAGATAGGTGGGGATGATGGCTGAATAATTGAGCCTGGTGCTTTCTTCATTCAAGTCTGTTAAGACATGCCTTTTCATCTTGCCCTGACTTGAGACTTTTATGTGCTATTTCTTTTACCAAAACTGCAAGAACTTAAAGTGACCAGCCACGTAGCTTAGTGGTAATGCTTCCGCATCGTGCATCATTACAAGCTGAACCTGCAGTGACGAAAGATGTGAAAAATACGACCTTTCTGCTGCAGAACAAAATTGACAAAAAAGAAAAATAGTAAACCCAAAGCAATCTCTATAATGTAAGCAGATGGTTAAAACGTGTCTATCTTTTTAAACATGTACAAATGCTTGGAAAAAAATAATCCAAATCAGGCATAAATTGATGCCTACCTCACAATTACTTCGCTTCTTTCCAATAAGGCTTGTACAAATATTTTTAAAAGTTAAAAAGTTTCGTCAAATCTAACATTTTTTTAATATGTACTAATGATTGCAAAACAACAGAAGTAGTGTGAAATGCATTTTTAAACACTTTTTTCATTCAAATGGTAAGGCTATGACATGTTATTTCAATTTATTTAAACCATCCAACTTATTTTTTTTGTATAATAAATTAAGTGTTTATAAGTAGGATAACTGTTCAATAATTTATGCTCATCTCAAGCCTTTTTCAAAACCACCCTTTTTATAATCTTGCTCAGAAGGGGAAGTGATTTTTCGCGGCATAAAAAAAATACTTGGCATGCCAATTTCAAAACCTTGGAATTTCACGGCAATTTCACGGTTCTTTAAAATCTGCCTAAAATTGTTATTTAGTAAAAATTGTGAACAGGAAAATTTAACTCCTGACACAAAGTATTCATAAAAATAAAATTTTGAGCTCAATTTTGTGAAATTTGGCAGAAAATAAAAAAAATGATATTACTAGCCTAGATTTAAACATTTGGATTAAAAAACGTGTTTTAAAATGCATATTACACGCGTCCAGTTGCTTTCCAATCATTAGTTTTCAAAGCATCGATGTATTGACGGAAATTTTTTTTTCGCGAAAAAAAAACTTTTTGTGGGACTGTAGGGGAACAGCATCTAATTCCAGCGTGCCTCTAATGTTGGCAGGTCAGAACTTTGACATGCAATTAAAGCTAAATAAAAGCGTTTTCAACTGAAATCGAGTGATAAATAGCTCAATAAGAAGTGAGCAAGCAAGTTTCTACCAAAAGTTTTGCAAAATTAGTTGTTTAAATAGTGAAAATCAGCAAATTGGATGGAGTTAGGAGCGAGAGCTTAACCTGCCAAAGATACGAGAATTTCCCCTACATTGGTATTTTCTGAAAATTTAAAATGTCTTGAGAGTAGTTCAAACATGCTAGATATGATTATAAACGCAGGAAAATGCATTTTAACTAGTTTTCGGTTGATGGAACTTTAGTTTTCATTAAAATTTTGATGTTGATTATTCAGGCCGACTTTCAAGGGGGGGAGGGGGGAGGGTGACATAAACTTTGAAAAATATTTGCAACGGCCTTAGAGCAATTCCAGCCCAAAACAGGAATTTTTTAGGTACTTTTTTCTTGACCCTCTCCGATTTCAATAAAACTTTGTAGACATGTTATCTTAGGCATATATTAGCTATTTTTGTGTATATGGAGCCAGTTACACTCGATAATGACATTTGAGAAGGGCGTAAGTGTTTTAAATATTTTCGTATTTCGTAATTTAAATATTTCTGTATCTCGAATGCGTTGCATCGTATCAAAATGTGGTCAAAGACAAACTTGTAGGAAATTTGACGGGCTTTCCGAAAAAAATACACTGAAAGAAAAATACACCCCACTTTTATGAGATTTTTTGATTTTTAAGTTTAAAAGTCAAATTTGAAAGTGAGCCCACGATTTTTTTTTTTCGTTCAAAATGTTTGTGAAAATAGCCTAAGATGTTACAAAAAAAACTCACGAAAAATTCAGGATGGAGCAGCTCACTTAAAAAAATACAAAAATCATTTACTGAAACTGTTTTTTTGAAAAGTATTCTAAACATCAAAATTTTCAAAAACCGAACATGAGAGTCGATTCTCCAGACAATTTTATATAAAAGTCTCCATATTGACCATTGTCCTAAGTCAAATCCTTGTAAAGTTACAGCGGTTTTAAAAATAAAAATGTTGAAAAAATAGGTTTTTTGATGGCTTTTGGCAATTTCTATATGAAAGACTTGATTTTTCAGTCTCGAAAGTATTTTTACCGGAAAGCTCGTCCAATTTCCCATAAGTTTGCCCTTGGCTACATTTCAATTGGATGTATAGGCTTACAGATATAAGCTAATTACATTGCTCATAACTGAAAACATTATATTTTTTCAGTGTAGTATAGTAACCTGGATAGTTAATTAGCTTATATCTGTAAGCCCATACATCCATTTCAAATGTGGTCAAAGACAAACTTATGGGAAATTGGACGAGCTTTCCGGTAAAAATACTTTCGAGACTGAAAAATCAAGTCTGTCATATAGAAATTGCCAAAAGCCATCAAAAAACCTATTTTTTCAACATTTTTATTTTTAAAACCACTGTAACTTCACAAGGATTCGACTTAGGACAATGGTCAATATGGAGACTTTTATGTAAAATTGTCTGGAGAATCGACTCTCATGTTCGGTTTTTGAAAATTTTGATGTTTAGAGCACTTTTCAAAAAAACAGTTTCAGTAAATGATTTTTTCGTTTTTTTAGGTGAGCTGCTCCATCCTGCATTTTTCGTGAGTCTTTTTGTAACATCTTAGGCTATTTTCACAAAAATTTTGAACGAAAAAAAATCGTGGGCTCACCTTCAAATTTGACTTTTAAACTTAAAAATCAAAAAATCTCATAAAAGTGGGGTGTATTTTTCTTTCAGTGTATTTTTTTCGGAAAGCCCGTCAAATTTCCTACAAGTTTGTCTTTGACCACATTTTGATACGATGCAACGCATTCGAGATACAGAAATATTTAAATTACGAAATACGAAAATATTTAAAACACTTACGCCCTTCTCAAATGTCATTATCGAGTGTAACTGGCTCCATATACACAAAAATAGCTAATATATGCCTAAGATAACATGTCTACAAAGTTTAACAGAAACTGTTATTCAACTCTTATGCAAAAATGGATGTTTCGTGAAGTTTCCATAACACTTTCTGTTATTTTAACAGTATTTGTTATTGAAATGGCATGAATTTTGTTATTAGCGTCTGCCGGGATAGTTTTTCACTATATACCCGTTGACACCGCTTGAGACTGTTGATTCCGCCCTCCGAGCTACGATGCTATGGGAAGGTCTTTCTAATTAGCACACAAACTACAGAAATATTTAAATTACGAAATACAAAATTATTTAAAACACTTACGCCCTTCTCAAATGTCATTATCGAGTGTAACTGGCTCCATATACACAAAAATGGCTTATATATGCCTAGGATAACATGTCTACAAAGTTTCATTGAAATTGAAGAGGGTCGGGTACAACCGATTCCCTATTTGACATGGAATTGCTCCTTAGTAAAGAAAAAATATTTATGACCAAATTTCTATTGTTTAGGGTTTCCTTGCGTTAATCGTTCTTTTATCAAATTAAACAGGGATAAACATAATTCAAACTGCTCTGCGTTTTCTTTCTTTGAAGTTTGAAATCACGTTTTTTCTCTTTCTTTTGAAGCTTGGTGCTATAAAGAAAAAAATGTGCATGTGTTATAACATGCTTGAACTTCATATTGTTTTATCCCTAGCATGTTACAACCAAAACATATTTCACTGAAACTTTTCGTAAAACATTGTAATAAAATGAATAAAATGAAATTTTTTTTTCGAAAATTGCTTCAATGAAAACTCTGTGTGAAAATAAGGAGCAATTTGACACTCAATTATTTAAAATTCCGCAGTATTGATCAAATTTCACGGCCAAGGGATTACGCGGCTTCCGTGAAATCGAGAAAAATCACTAGCTCTATTCCTCACTTTAACCAAAATCTCAAACAATTTCATAAGGGGCTTATGCGACTTTTATACGGATCAAATTAGAACAACTGACTACAATCACACAGAGACATTCGGTCAGAATTTAAAAAAGGACTTTTACTTTTTCAGGAAGGCAAACAAACTGAGTTAATGGTATACAACTGTGCTGACATATATTTTACTGCATTATAAAATTTTGCAAATATGCTAAAAAAACAATTATGGAATATATATTCTGAATTTATGTGAAAGTGTGACTGAATGACACAAAAAAAGATAAAGTTTGTATGACCTTACTTTACTCTAGGAATATTAAGAATTACTGTCAGTTATCTAAAATTGTGTATTGAAGTTAATATGAATCGAATATTTGAAGTTATTATTATGAACAACTAGTGATGCAACTGCCACATCCATTTGTAATTCCTTTAAAACCTGTCCAGACATAACCACGTGAAATTCCATGGTGCACTGTGAGCAGCAGTGCTAACATTAAACACACCTTCACAACACCTCGATATCTTGACACGATAGCCTTTGCGGGTGGCCTACATTTTGGCGCATTCGTTTTTTCCTTTGCACGTACCACTGACCATGCGACTCCATCGAATGCCATTCCTAAACAACCATCCGGTCACACCGGGGTTGCTGAAGATATTTCGGGAACTGGGGTTAAAAATGGTTCAGTGAGTAGTGCTAGAATTTTAATGTCAAAGCTTGAAAATGGAAAGTATTTATGGTAATGAGTCCAACCTCCACCCCCTCCCACCCACTCGTAAATGCCGATATGAATGGTTTCACACGCTAGCGTCGACATGAATGGCAATTACGTGGCCGAGTTCACAACTTGGCGCTAGGATACGACCAGCACGCGGACATTTCTTCGTGGCAGTGCGGTGGTGTGGCTCGTGTTGAACACACAGAACGTGGGAAATTTGTCGCGATGACCAACTGTGGTGATGAAGCAGCTATCGAAACTGTCAGTGCGACCGATCAACCCGAGGACCATTTTGTGGGTCGATCTGTCCCGGTGCTCTTCACTTCCCGGAGGGGACTTCAGCTGAGGAAATTTGTCTCCGTGCTGCACACCGGCCATTCCAGCTACACGGTTCAGTTTTGTGATCTCGAGCGATGGTCGAATCACTTCAAAGTGTCGTCCGTCGGTTTGACCCCGGACAGCTCCATCACCGAGGCCAGCCAGCCGTCCGGGAGTAAAGCGAAAAGTGTAATGTTCGTTAGACATCCTTCGCGGTCTCAACCCTCTAACCCGGATAACGGATAAGTCCCGGAAGCGTCGTGTAATGGGGAAAAAACGTCAATTAGTAGTTGACTTTTAGGTGAGTCATTAACACGTCACTTCGGGAGGAACTTTTTTCACCTCTATATCAACCTGCACCCGGTACTCGCTGTTAAAGTTTTCCGCTCAGCTGGAGAAAACGAATCGATATTCGCTCTATTGACATGGGCCGCACCGTTGGTGCAAGAATGGAGTCCTACGGGTGTGGAAACGTAGTGTTTGTCCTCGTCGAGGCCGCCACCAACACGTTCTGATGGCGGTGCAAATTACTACCCCAGACATCCTTCATCACACTTCAGCGGTGGACAGTGTGCTTAATTTAGGGAATTTGGTTTGAATTAAATTTATTTTTTTTTTAAATTAAAAAAAAACATTTATGGCTACTTTAAAGAACAATCATGTGTAGAAGCATACAATAAATGCTGCATAAGAATTGAAAATTAATAAATAAAATTTTGCAGATCATTTTTTGAAATTATAAACTACTTAAACTAAGCATGAATTTTGCTTTGGAATGAACCTGATGTTATATCCTTTTTCTTATTGTCTTTTTAAAAAATTATTACAAAAATCATGTCAATCTGATATACGATAAATCTCACTGTGCATTCTCAAATAATCGCTTTTGTATGCATAGAAAATATTAACCCCACTTGATCACACCCCACCGGTATGCTACTAGTACACACACACCCACCTCATACCCACTAAAGCTCAGTACTGTCGACTACTAGTCGAGCTTTTCCGACAAGAAACGAACCGAAAATCAACATTTCACTGAGCAATTCCAAATCTAATGAATCTCCATTGTTCTTGGGAAGAAACCCCTCCTGCCAGCATTCGATTCCAAGTTGAGTCCAACTAAATGAAAAGCTTTTCGCTTTTTGCCCCCCAAGGACTACACAATCGCTTTCGCGAAACATTTTTTTAAAATGTTTTTTGCTCCACATGTAGGATATTGGAACAATGGCAGCCAGTTTGACCCGACTGACCAACTGACTGGGGGCAGTTTTTCCCTGTTCAGTTTCCATTTCCATGCACGTTTTACGTGCTTCAAAAGCCATGTTTGGAGCGAGCGAGAGGGAGCGGGGTCGGTATCAATATTTGCCCCCGGGAAAACCAATTTCTGACTGATTGTTCTATTAGTCCCCGGTGGGAGAGCTGCAAACTGGTTGATTTCAAATGCAATTTCAGCAGTAACGAAGCGGGGAATTTTCAATTGATTGAAGTGTTTCATTGTGCACAGAGAGCAATGGATTTTTGATTTATATTTTTACTTTTTAGTGTTTCATTGTGCACAGAGAGCAATGGATTTTTGATTTATATTTTTACTTTTCCCTCTATTTACCAACGAGATATGTGTCAAACTCCAAAACAGTAACGAAAAAAAAAGTAGTTTTCGAAACATGTGCTGAAAAGTTGAACTTTTTATCACTCAAATGGAGCTTGGTTGACTGACAATGTGCTGCTACTCCGTTATTAAACTTTTTAAAACTCAAATAGATACTTAAAGTACTTTTCCTATTTCTGGACCTGTTTATAAGGACGTATAAAAGAATCCTGCTTACTCTATACATATTAAGTAAACATTCAATTTGTTTTATGTTATAAGCTATAACAATGTTTTGATCAACATTATTCCCTCCAGTTCCAGAACTATTTGGAACAAATCCAAAGAAAAAAATGTTTTTTTTTAATATACCCCTTTCCGGGAAATTTGTAGATTTCCCCGGAATTCCCGAAATTAAAAAGTAAAGAATGAACTTCAATTGATTTCATTCAATTCAATTAACTTTTCATATTGAAGTACATCTGTCAACTCGCCTATGTGAATAAAAGTTATGTGATAAATATTGTTTGCATTTTTAATAACACTTAGACGTATATGTAGCTCAGTCATTATTATGGAATGCACAAAAAAGTTTGTACAGGTATTTTTTATGTAAGCATGCATTGTTAAGATTTTTATTTTGGATATTTGTTTTCATAAAAAGTATACATAACATAACAATACTATAAACAAATATGTATTATTCAGTCGTGTTTTGTTCGACGAGGAATAAAATATAAGGGTAATTCTCTACCAACTCACACGAAATCGGGAAAAGTTGCCCCGACCCCTCTTCGATTTGCGTGAAACTTTGTTCTAAAGGGTAACTTTTGGCCCTGATCAAGAATCCGAGATCGGTTTTTTGATATCTCGTGGTGGAGGGGTGGTACGACCCCTTCCATTTTTGAACATGCGAAAAAAGAGGTGATTTTCAATAATTTATAGCCTGAAACGGTGATGAGATTTTTTTTAAATTAAATATGTCTTTATTGAACATTCTTATGATAATTACATTTCTTTTACATGCTAAGTGGTATGACCTAATGCTCTTCATCTTTGTTGTATTTTTCATTTTATTATTAACTGATCACATTTATTTTATTTACTTCAAATTGTTTTACATAATTGCATTGAATCGAATACATTTGGGTAAAAAAGAAAAAAATCACTTTTACAACTAATCCTAACTTAAAACTAAAAAAATAAATTCATTGAAATATTCAAAATCACTAGCACGAGTAAACTACGAACTGTATTTTAAGATAAATCCTCCAAGAGTTCTTACTTGTTCCTGGCGAGTTTTGCAACCACGCAGTGTTGTTGTCATCTCGATGAAAATGTTCAGAAGTTCTTGTGGTGAAAACAGGTCACTACTGCCTTCACCCGTTGATGTTGGTTGGTTTTCCCTCGGTTGCTGACTGAAGCCTGGAGGTGTTGTATTCTCTGCAACTTTTTGCCGCTGATTCAACGGCAATGGCTGCAGATTTGGAACCACTCGAACAGATCCCACTCCAGGTGACGCCAAAGCAGGAAAATCCACGTCCGTGGTGGTGTTTTGCGACGATTTGGTTGGTGCCTCGTCGTCGCTTGCTGCCGAATTTTCACAAACTCAGCACGTTTTGGGCAGCTTCGATTCTTGGTCGAATGGTCGCCGCCGCAATTGTAGCATTTGGCTTCAATGTTCTCGTTGATTGTTTCGCAAGCTTGAGTTTTGTGCTCACCTCCGCAGGTTGCACAACGACTCTTGATGAAACAGTTCCTTCCACCATGCCCAAACTGCAAACAGTTCGAACATTGTGTCACGTCACGGTGCACTGGACGATAACGTTCCCAAGTCACGATGATTTTGAAAATTGCCCGAACTGCTTTCAGCTCAGACGGCGTTGTCGATCCTTTCTCGAGATGAACCAGGTACAGTTGATCACGATACTTGATGTCCTTGTTGTGTCTCGTCATCTTGAAGACTTCGATCACGTTCAACTTAAGAGTTTTGAGCTCTTCTTTCAGAACATTCACATCCATGTCGTACAGGCCACGGAGGACCTGTTTCATGGGGCGTTTACCTGGATCGTCATGGCTGTAGTATTCAATCTTTGTGTTGTTCAGGAAATCCCGAACGTAGTTGTAATCCTTTCTAGTAGGTAGCAGAATTTTGAGTCCATCAGCACACAAGCGAATGGAAGCTCGTAAAGCACCAGATTTGATAAACCCGGTCAGCCACTTTCGCACCGAATCCGATGACGATGTTTTCACAAAAATGGGTGGCAACTTTTCCCGTCGTTCAAATACTACCTTCTCGCTCACGTCCACAGGGAGGGTAGCAAACTGATTTCCAGACGAATTTTGAGCGTCCTCAAACTGCCTGGCTTTGCAGGTAGCGCTTCGGCATTCTTTAGCTTCTTCAAATCTGCCGATCCTGCTGGTGAGGACCGCCTTTTTTTCTTGCCCTGAGGCATTTTTGCACTTTTTAGCACTTTTTTTGGTGTGTGAGGGACGCACGTCTGACTCGCTGCTCTGTCAACCACAGACACTTTTTGCGTTTCTCTTTGTTTCGTCGTCCATGTCTGTCGCAGGTGACCATGAACGGCCATAATCAACGACGACCAACTTTTTCAAAACTTTTTTTCGTCAAATCGCGATAACTCGTTATGTTTATATATCATTTTTTGTTGGAATTGTCTGCTCTACAATTTTGTAGAACATTGTTACACTCTAAAAAATAACCCCGGAAAGTTAGAAAAAACACGAAATTTTAAAATGAAATTTTTTGTTCTAAATGAAAAAATGAACCTTCTGGGTCAATGTAGATTCGAAAAGTAAATTAAATTTCCCTTAAAATGACATGTTTCAAAAAAAATTACAGTCAATAACGGGAAATGGCAGAGTTTTTAAAACTTTTTGAGTGTTTTTTTCGATGAAAAATAGGTTTTTTTTCAGAATTTTGAGTAGTTTTAATCGGGCGTACAATTTTACATAAAAGTCCCTTTGACACTAAATTTCTATCTCAACACCGTTTCAGGCTGCAAAATATTAAAAAACACAACTTTTTTCGCATGTTCAAAAATAGAAGGGGTCGTCCCGACCCTCTGTCACGATATATCAGAAAACGAAACTCGAATTCGTGATCAGGGACAAAAGTTACCCCTTAGGACAAAGTTTCACGCAAATCGAAGAGGGGTCGGGGCAACTGCTGTGTGAGTTGGTTGGCGGAGAAGTACCCATAAGCAAAAAAATAATTGCAGAATTATGTCAAAGTTGGTAATCTTAGTATATTTGTTCCATTTAAAACTAATCCTTAAAAAAAACTCCGCAACAATTACACTTAAAGAGTTGAGCTATTGAAAATAAATAAATCAAAAAATAAATACAGCAAACAGTAAACAACACCGCATCCTGACCAAACAAACAAATCCCATGTGGAATACGAAGCCACGAGTGTGCCCAAAACATGTGCTCACTTCTGCGTACGCTACGGTCAATTTGAGCATTAAAAAAATCTCTCTCCCGAGTATGCGCATTACGAAGCTCCTACTAACGAACTTCGGCAATCGATTTTCCTCGCGTGAGCAGTTTTCCGCTCGGCACTTTTCCTGCCGGTTTTCAGTGATAAACAAAAGTTTGTTTTGCCGGTGAAATGTTTATTTATTATAAATTTATCTCTTTCTACGCCTTCATAGATGGAGGCCTAACAATTTTCGAATCTTAGAACAATCATTTAACAATTGGACCTTTCACAATTCATGAACCCCGCTGAATCTAAATCGAAAGTGTCAAGTGTTTTCGAACCAAGTCAATCACGCGAGCCACGGAGAAGAGTCCTCGTACTCGCGCACTGGATTGCCACCCGAGGTTTGACATGCCGATATAAAAGCCTTTTCCCGAGAGCGGCCGAGGCTCTGTTCTCGGTTGAAGCCGTCCGTGGCATGTAGTCTGGCCCGGAAAGCTTGGCTCGACACAAGTTTTAACTCGCCGCCGCCGCCCCCGGGAGCGATTTGTGGATGCTGCAGAAATATTTGAAGAAAAAAAAAGTGTTTTCTCTGATCTGGAAAAAGGGGTCAAGCTTGGTTGTATCCTGCATTTGGTGCTGTGAATTGCAGAATCAAATATCGGTACGAAATAGCCTTCAGAGGATTATGTGAATTATGGTGATTTATCGAAAGTGAGATTTGTGACAAAAAATGCCACTTGAAATTGCTTGAAAGGATAAAAGCAAACAAAAATGAAGTGCCATTCCAGGATATGAAACAGTGCTGCCCTGGATCAATACAAAAAGAATAGACCAGCGCGTGGTCAGCAGAGGAAATTCGTATTTAAAACTGATAAAACTGAAAGGATGTCTCAAGGATTTCTCGTACAGCGACGGTCTAACGCGAAGCAAAAAGTTGATAATTGATATGAAAGCGTCTCAAAAAAAAAATCAAACTGGAATAATAGCATGGACAGTAAGCTGGGCACAACGTGGACTGTGAAACTGAGGACATTCAATCAATGCTGTCAAATTCCTTTTTTTTCTATTCTCTTACAAATCAAAAACGAGTAAAGGATTTTTAGAAAATAGTCATTTTTTAATAATTTTTAAAAATTAACACTAATTTAATGTGGAGCAACTCTCTACGAAATCGGCCGATTTCAACCATTTTATTTTTTTGTATTTTTTGATTTGGCTCAAACTTTGCGGGGGCCTTCCCTATGACCAAAGAAGCTATTTTGTGTCATTGGTTCACCCATACAAGTTTCCATACAATTTTGACAGATGTCCATACAAAAATGGTACGTAAACATTCGAATATCTGTAACTTTTGAATTAATTTTCTGATCAATTTGGTGTCTTCGGCAAAGTTGTACGTATTGTTGAGGACTATTGAGAAAAAAATAGGTACACGGAAAAAAATGCTGGTTTTTAATTAACACTTTTTTCACAAAAACTCAATTTCCCAAAATACGTATTTTTTGATTTTCGAGATTTTTTTATATGTTTTAGGGGACAAAAACCCGCAACTTTTGAGCCATAGAGAAACATAGTCAAAAAATCTGCCGCCGAGTTATAATTTTTTGAAAAAAAAAGTGATTTTTGGAAAAAATCGAAATTTTATGCAAAAACAAATTTGACGTAATTTTTTTTTATGTAAAATTGAATTTTCAATCAAAAAGTGCCTTACAGATTTTTTGATAAAAGGCTCTGTTTTCTAGGTATAGCCCCCGAAAGTTTGATTTTAGCGAAATATTAGCAGTTTTTCGATTTTGAAAAATAGTGACCAGGAGTGACGATTTCTAAAAATTTTTTTTTTTTTGAAAGGTTCAGAAAATTTGCTATAAAATTGTCCAAGAGATATTGAGATTGGACCTCTGGTTGCTGAGATACAGCGGCTTAAAGACATATCTCCGCGTCAATTCATCGCCAAGAAAGGTAATGAGACATTTGAAAAAGCCGTGTCTTGACCAAAGAGCCTATGTCTGAATGTATTTTTATCGGATTTCTCGGAAAATATTACATAACATGTTAAAAAAATGGCGATGTCGAACCGTACGGTTCCGAGATATGATTTTTTTGAAAATAAAAACTGAGTCTTTCGACGCACCACGTGCAAAAACAAAAAAATGACGAAAAAGCGAAAAAAGACAACTTTTTTCACTAAAACTGCGATAACTTTAAAATTTCAGCGGTGATCGATTCGCAACTTGGCAAGTTTGCCATTTTTTCGAAAAATTGACCCCAGGCTTGTTTTGGATCGTCGAGTGAATCCAAAAATGCTCTTATGTGATTTAGAAGATGCATTTAATGCACTTGGTAATAAAACAGGCAATCAACCACTCAAATACGACTAAAATTAGGTACCGTAAACTGGGGTCAATCGGGACACATGGGGCGAATTGGGACAGCAGTTTTACCCATGTTGGAGCACAATACTTTGATTTTTCTGGTTGGTTTCGGTTAGAACAGACTCAGGCCAACAAAATGTGTACATCTATTTCCAAATTTGAAAGCTTTAAGTGCTCTAAAAACTGCTGTCCTTATTCAGACTGTAGTCCCGATTCACCTAAGATTACGGTAGCAGAACTTGAACTTAAATTAAAAAAGAAAACAATAAAAAAAAACAAAATTCGATTATCCTAAATTCCTTTGGACAAGTGAAACTTTGAAACTAATGACCAAAACTAAATAAATGTAATTTTGTTTAACTTGTTTGAATTGAAAGTTGTGTCGGAGGTTACGATAGCTCATGCGTCCTTTTCAAAACTTACCGAAGATATCATCTTTATTCTGCAGGCAATTCTCTGTTTGAAAGCACTACCGCACATTCCCGACATAGTCTGAAACAAAATTCTTCAAGATTTTTTTTTCTCGCCCTGTTCCCGGTTTATATTTCATTCTTTGCTCGTTTCACACCTTGGGACCTGATTCGGTGTGACTTCATTCGTACAGGCTTGCCACAAATACAGATTTTTCAGCACAGGCCCGAAACACAAACGATTTTTTTTTACAGTTAAAATCAATTTGAGCAGTTTTTGTTAAATTGGCCAAAAAAATAAACATTGTTAGCATCTTTTGGCATGTTCAGTTTTTGGTAAGAATTCTTTAAAGTTATACTCGATTGAGTGTTTGGTATGTGCCAAAAAAATCTGTATTTGTGGCAAGCCTGCATTCGTATTCGAATTCCATCATTTAGAAGCCTCTACCGCGGTTGGCACTCATGATAAACAGCGCCAATTTTTCCTTCAATTTTTTTTTGATCCATCAATTCAACATGAGTGAATATGGTAGAGAGAATTTATAAACTTGTATGTAGCATTTTTTCACTCTATTTCCTAACTATTTTTTAAAGCAATTTCTATTTTTAGTTTTATTCAAAAAATGATTTATTAAATTTCTGAACAAATTATATGAGAAAATTATCTTCAAAAGCAATAGAGAACATTTTTTTATCCACTTACAGACTTAGAACCATGCACTCTCGAATTCTGATGCTTTTCTGGCGCAAGAAGCTGCTTCTGTTCGCAACCTGTTTGCTCTTTCTGGTCGCGCTCTGGTTCTGGGGTTTCCTGTACACAACGCACGTGTCGGACGGTGGCAAGATCGTGTCCGTCAAGGAGCTCATGATGGGCGGAGGGGGCGGCGCCAGCCACCGCGAAAGTCTGCTCCAGCGGCTCGGCTTCTACGAGGAGGACGAAGAGGGAGGTCCTGCGGCGGGCGTTCGGTTCGTGAAGCCCACGGGGAGTCTCGCGATTAGGAATAAAGGTTTGGGAGGCGTTTTGGGACATTTGAGAATTTCTTTTTTTGTTTATGGTGAATTTTATATTTTTAGGGAAATTCTACAACGAGTGGGAGGCCATTCTTCAGGATCGTGATGAGGGGCCACATAGCTCCAGACAGGAGGTTAAACGAAAGACTGCCGAAGAACTGCGCGTTGCAGCGGAGAAACAGAACCACTATGAACACGAGCTCAAAAAGATGGGCGTGCCGGTGATTGCCGGGTTAGGACCGGGTGGTCATCCACCTCCGGTGCAGCGGTTGGTACATCTAGACCTGAAAGGGGCACCACCTAAGGTTTCATACCTGAAAAGGTTGATGCCAATTATGAAAACATTGGGAGCTACGGGCATCCTGTTGGAGTACGAGGACATGTTCCCATACAGCGGACCACTAGCTTCGATTGCCGCGAAAAATGCCTACAGCAAAGAAGATGTTCAAGAAATCCTACAGACAGCATTTGCCTTAGGCCTAACTGTTATCCCACTGGTGCAAACCTTTGGCCATTTGGAGTTTGTACTCAAGTTGCAAGAATTTCAACATATTCGTGAAGTCGACGATGCTCCACAGGCACTCTGTCCAAGTCAAAACTCGTCCATGGTATTGCTGGAAGAGCTTCTCGATCAAGTGATTGAATGCCACACTCCACCCCACAATGTAAACCTGTTACACAAGGAAGACTTGGCCAAACTCACCCCTAAGCTGACCCACATTCACATTGGGTGTGACGAAGTGTTTCAAATCGCGCAGTGCAATCGTTGCAAGAATCGGCTGAAGGATACCCTATTTCTCGATCACGTGTATAACGTAGTCACGATGATTCACAAAAAGTGGCCCCATTTGAAAGTGATTATCTGGGACGATATGTTGAGACACATTTCGCTGGAAACATTGCAAGCTTCCGGAATCGGTAAGCTGGTGGAACCAATGATCTGGGTTTACGCAGAAGATATCTACAAGTTCATTCAGTCGTCGACCTGGGACAAATACTCAACGGTTTTCAGCACCGCATGGGCCGCTTCTGCCTTCAAAGGAGCCCACGGTGAAGCGCTGCTGCTGCCGCCGGTTCGTCGTCACCTGGAGAACACCCTCCGTTGGCTGGTGGTTATGCAGGGTGAAGGAACTCGCTTCAGCAATGGCTTGCAAGGGCTAGCCCTCACCGGTTGGCAACGATACGACCATTTTGCCATCCTCTGCGAGTTGCTTCCAACGTCCCTGCCCTCGCTTGCGGTATGTCTATCGACGGCATCTCGAGGCTATTTCGATGTGAATCCCAAAACCAACTCCATCCTGAGCAGCCTAACCTGTCCCGAACCAACGAGCGAACGGCACGCGTGGATTGAGCTTCACAAGGATTCGATGCTATCGACCTTTTCGAGATGCATGTTTCCAGGCAGTGTAATCTACCGGTTTGTTCTACGACTAATGACCCTTATGACCGAGGCCAAAGAGTACATCGATGAGGTCAAGCAGAAACGTGGTTGGCTAACGGATTACAACATCCGTCACAATTTCACCTCGGGGACGCGCGTAGACGATCTGCTTGGAGATGATTACAGACTGTTAAACTCCATAACCAATCTAGCGCGAAATGCCGCATCCACGCTAGCGGATGTTTACGACCATGTAAGTAATCAACTCAATCAACGATTGTAAACGTCCCTTAAATCAAACGATTCTCTCTTCTCAACAGTGGACTTCCGGGGAGTTTATCGAGCAGCGCATTTACCCCATACTGGCTGAGCTGAAGAATCTCGAGCGGATCGGGGAAGGACTGAAAAAGCGCAAGACTTGGCCGCAGCGACCTCTGCCCTACCTGAAACCGTTCGAAGCGCTCGGAATCGACGAGAAAACCTAGCTGGAGGAGTACGTGAAGACTCCTCTAAGACATTAAACCTGCCACGGGTATCTTTTGAGCAGTTTCATATAGACTTCACATGTGATTTACAGACGGACAAGTTTTTTTCTTAAAACAGTAGTGTTGACTTGATAAAACATAGAATGTTAGCTCAGTAGATTTATCGCAAACGGCGAAACAAATCCCGACTTAGAACAACTCTCACCTTCAGTATTAGCACGATTAGATGAACGTTTCGGTGAAAACAAGACTGAAATTCTAAAACAAGTTAATATTAATAAATGTTGTAGAGAAAAATCCTTACCAATCCATCACTGTCTATACAATTTGGGAAATAAACCGAATAAGTTTTTCGCTATTCTGGCTAAGAACTAGATTTATTGTCATTAACTTTCATGAGAATTCATTAACAGGTCAGTAATTTCCACCTTCTACACATCGAATACTGTTTGTTTGGAGCAGAGTGCAGTAGCTTAAAGCATTCCACCATCGACTAGATCTAGCAAAATGTCAGTCATCTTTCTTTGGCACGCCTCATTCGGAGGAATATCCATTTCCGGTGGCGTTGACTTGGCTTCGGAAGCACTGGCGTACAGATCGGGAGCTTCTTCGGACGAGCAGGTACTAATGGGCAGCATATCCAGCGATGTGCCCAGCCCAAAACGTGCGTAAATCTTAAACTCGTCCTGAAGCTGCCGCCACAGATCTTCCTCGTCGGTGCAGATCGCTTGCAACGAGCCGAGCAGTTCCAACGACTTGACCAGCTGTTGATGGTAGGTCCGAAGCCAACTTTGCAGATTATCCCGGCGGAGCGTTGAATCAGTAAAGTTGTAAATCAAATAAGCTAGATCAAGTGCAAGCGATCCGTAACGAATCAGCTGGAAGTCAACCAAACAAGTCTGAAATTAAAAATCATTAATTATTTCCTTTCAATTCAATCCATTACCTAAAACTGACCTCGGTTATTTGTCCATCCTCATCATACTTGAACAGGATATTGTTTGTCCAGCAATCCCCATGGCAAACAACCGCCAGTTTACTCTCCCGTCCAACCAGCTCGACCATATTCTCGAAGATGTTCGCCAAAAACCCTTCAAACTTTTCCAGGTACCTCTTCTCCGCAATGGACTCCGTAACCATCCGAATCGCATTCCGCGTAAGAATCGCGTAATACTTCTTGTACCATTCGGCGTTCTTCGGGGCGAAAAATCCCTCCGAAATCTTGGCCGTCAACTTGGCAAACTCGTTCGGATGCTGCAGTCTGTAAGCGAGGCTGACCGCGTGGAACTTGGACAACTCGCCCAGCGTGGCCCGCATCTGCTCCTGTCCGATACCGGCCTGCCTTTCCGGTGTGCTGAACCCTCGCACGCGCAAGTCCTCCAGCATGACCAGATCGTCCTGGGCCAGATAGCACTGCGGCACGGCTAGGAAGATGCGCGACCGGTCTGTGCTTTTGCTCTGCTGGAACGCGGCAAATTGGGGCAGAATTTGGTTGTAGAAGACGACCTCGTTCCGGAAGAGGGCCTCACTTTTGAAAGCCTCCCGGTTGACTTTGCAGTCGGGAAGTTTCTTACAAATGACCGCTCGCTTCCAGCGGGCCTTTTTCGTTCCATCCTGGGAACGTGTGTAGCCTTCAAGTGAGAGCCGGAACAGGGCTGCCGTGTAGTTGTCACCACGACCGGAGCCTTTTTCTTCCTGGAAAATAAAACATGGTGTTTAGAAAACTCCGCCACTGTAATCCACGTTCGTCTAATGGAGCAGCATGGTTGATGAGAACAAAATAAAGTAGTTTTTATTAAATCCTAGAGTTTGCAAATTTCATTAGCTATAATTTGTATTAAAATTTGCAGAGCACATAAAAACGGCTTTTGTAAGCTTTCACAAATTGATTGTTTTTATGCTTTTCTTGAAAAAAATATAAACGCAGCCCAAAACAAATTGGCTTCAGCATTTAACCCAGTCGCCTGGGGTTCGATCCCAGACGATCCCGGTGGCATTTTTTGTGACGAGATTTGTCTGACCACGCCTTCCGTCGGATGGAGAAGTAAATGTTGGCCCCGGTCTAACCTAAAGGGTTAGGTCGTTAGCTCAGTCCAGGTGTAGGAGTCGTCTCCCTGGGTCCTGCCTCGGTGGAGTCGCTCGTAGGCAGTTGGACTAACAATCCAAAGGTCGTCAGTTCGAATCCCGTGGTGGATGGAAGCTTAGGTGTGAAAAGAGGTTTGCAATTGCCTCAACAATCAAGCCTTCGGACACTTGGTTTCGAGCAGGAATCACGCAATCGAGAACGCCAAGGCAATGCTGTAGAAGGAATAATTTGATTTTGATTTTTTAAATGAAAAATTTAATTTGCAATTTAAAAGTTCTTTATCATTTTTGATAAAATGCATAATATTAAAAAAAGAAGATTTTTTTGCATGAAAAACTGGCAAATATTTGGCTCATAAAAAAATGTTTTGTTGTCTCCTTAAAAAACAAGAAAAGTTCAAAATAAAAAAAGGATTCTGGACATAGGGAAGGCCAACACAAAGTTTGAGCCAACTGAGAGAAAAAATAAAAATATATGCACAAAATCAGCTGATTTCTTAGAAAATTGCCTGCTCTGATGTTTTTTTATTTGAATGCAAAATAAATATCGTAAAAGAATACATAACGGCAAATTTAAGATTGTTGCGTGATTGATACAGTTTGATCTTGCAGAAAAAAGCGAAATATATTATTTGTGCACCCATTTGAAAACAACAGCATGGTGTAAGATACCTTCGTGATACAGTTTTTGTTTATTCACATAACCAATTTTTACCCAAAGCAATATCAAACAATAAAATATAATGACAATAAATTTAAAAAAGAAAAAATAAATACAATGAACTTTTTTAATGATTTTGCCTCGGACAGGACTACTGGGACTGTCACATTTTGTTTTCAAATTTGTAGTTGTCAGAAATAAAAACAATAAAGCTGATATTTCGAGTGATTATGTGAATTTTTTTCGAAATGTATAAGAGAGCCATTTAAAAGTAAGAAGAGTCACAAGCAAAAAACCAGAAGAAGATGGAAACTGACGAGATGGAGGAAATCGATTTTATCGAAACTTATGGTAACTACTTCATGTAACATGAGCAAATAACTTTAGTGTATTAGAACAACTTATGATAAGGAATGTAGCTTAACATTAATGTACATTGCGCGACAGCAACTGAAACTTACTTCATATGAATCGATTATCAGATTTGGCTCTCCCTTCATGAAAATTTTCTGCAGCATTTCAAGGTCCATCTTGGATGTCGATGATGCTAGCTCATCATTTTCACCACCGTTCACTCCCATTTTCATGTTACTTTTAGCGGAATTTGCTTTACTTGAATATATTAATTCTATCAGATCCACCTCAGTCTCTCGGCGAGACGGATATCTTTTCAGAACCAATTAACCGCTCAATGAGATCACACAATATTACTTGTCTGATTCACAGATCTTCGTACGAACGACCTTTGGCCAGCGACAGAACTGGTGCCGTCTGATTGCCGGGACCATCTACAAATCAGATGTTATTCATTCACTTCCAAGGGAGAACTTTAACGCAAACGCACAGGCGACGAAAGCTCGGGAAAATTGATTTTCCCCGACAGCCGACACGTGTTCGGTTTTCCTCTCGACTGTGGGCTGTAGATGAAAATTTAACTTGAAACGCGTCTTCCGAACTCAAGAGCCAAAGGAGTATCCAACCGTCCCGTACGCGTGCAAATGCAGTACTGAGGCCCGAGAGATTCCCCGTTTACATATGTTTGCGAAGGAGCACTATCCAATTTAGTGCTCTAAATCACGTCAAGTTCATTCTATAATATGGTTGTGGTCAGAGGTGCTAAATCTGTTGTGCCGTATTTTAACGAAAAAATATTCAGAGCGGAGAAACAAAGTTCGATTCCCAACATTTTTTTCTCAATATGCAAAATTTTTATATCTAAAAAAACTAGAGAAAAGAAACACTGCACTCGTTGTTTCACAGTTTCTCAAACATGTGTAAAACGCTAACGGCTGTACCCTTTGGTCAAACCAATTGAGCCAGGCGTCGCTCGAAATTGTCGTTAGCATTAAAATTATTTCCATTCAACGATTCAGCTGTTGTCACTGGTTTAAGATTGAACTGAGTGTGGTGATAGACTAGATGGAAGAGATTTTATAGTATTTTTCGATCAGTAGATCGTTTTGTGTACTTCTATTTTAACAATACTGCAATTCTTTAATTCAAAAATCATGTATCCACTAAACTTTTTCTCCCGTTTCTGTACTCTATCATGTATATTTCCGTTGTGACCTGTAAGATCCGCCACGTTATTGTTTCTACAAATGGGACATTCATGCGCAAAGAAACTATTTTTTCTTGTTTTGTCATAACGCAAACCAAGTTCATAGTACACCGCAGACAGCTGTTTGATGTCGGTGACAAATATGCAGCAGTTTGTTTGAGTCAATTTAGTTTTCACAGCTCGTCAACACCGTGCGTTGTGTCGTGGAATGGGAGCTATTTGTCAATCAGAATTAAGTTGAGCGAATGCATTTCTTCCAAGTGTGCTAAAGAGCGCTAAATGAGACATCGGGCAAGTTTTGGAGAGTATACATTGTTGCTATTGACGAAAGTTGGGAGGGTAAATTAATTTAAAAAAAAACCGTTGCTTAACGCCTTGTTCATTTTTTTCATCTGAGAATCCGTTAACAAACCACGTTGACATTTTTACGCTAACATTTCTAAAGGTGAACTTTTCCACTATTTGAAATGTTAGCATCGGTTTATTTATAATTCTATTGTAATTTTACAATAGGGCGTCTTCCTCTTGAAGAATTACCTCAGAATTTCAGACTCCCTTCACCGCCCTCGTGGATCTCACGAAGTAAAATTTGTGGAATTATGCAGCTCACAAACATCAATCAAATTTCTGATTTCAAAATTAGGATTAATAAAAAATAATAATTATTATACTTATGTTATTTGAAACCAATGTTTTAGAGGTTTTATTTTTTTAGAGCAAAGTTGTTAAGTTGTTCATAAACTCAGAATGATAGGGGTCCTTCTGTAAGCACAATTTATCATATGGTTATCGGGAATCGGGACTACAGTCTGAATAGGGACAGCAGGTTTTAGAGCACTTAAAAGCTTGAAATTTGGAAATCGATGCACTATTTTTGTTGATCTGTGTCTGTTCTATCCGAAAACAATCAAAGACTTCCATATATTGTGCAGTAACAAGGGTAAAACAGCTGGCCCAATTCGCCCCATGTGTCCCATTTAGCACCAGATGGCGGTACACAAAAAATGGTTTGATTCATTTAAGTTGAGTGGTCCTTAAACGCAAATAAATTTATTAATAAATAAATGGTTTGATTCCTTATCAACCATTTGCTCCCCTCTTCCCTTACAAACAAAAGGAAAATCCGAGAGAAAACCGCTCCGCGCCCTCTTCTCTCTCAGTTTTTCTCTGTTTTCACGGTTACCAAAAGCAGGAATTTTTCCAATTTTGGTAGCCAGGTTTGTGCACTGGCTAGGTAGTTTGAATAGATGGCGCTAGCTGCTACGAAAAGTCTGCAGAAACATTTTGCTCTATTGGGGAGAGTTCGGATATTATATAACGCAACATTTATCACCAATCTAGAGTTTTTTTTTTTTTTTTTCAAAAGGTCCAATAAAAAGAATTTTGTTTTTTTCTTTTTGGATGTTTTTAGATAACCCTGACTTTCGACTTATTCTCAGATTTTTCGCAATTTTTCACTATTCAAAGAACCTATTCAGATACACCAGTTAGGCCAATGCAAATTTTATTTCAAGTTTAGGTCCCCCCATTTCAAAATTTCCTCAAAAAATCAGTGAGTAAAAAAAAAATTGCTAATATTGAAATTTTGATTGAAAATAAAACCTTGTTGACTTGATTGAAAACAATTCAGACTAGATTGTATAACGTTCGTTGTACATAGAATAAAGAAGAATTTTTTGACCACATTTTAATCACACTAAGCCGTTCGACCAATTCTCATCACTTTTGCCGTTTTCCGCTATTAAATCAACATTTTCAGACGTATCAACAATGAAGAGTTGCTTGCTTACTATAATTTGAGCTATTTATTACTTTGAAACAGTCAAAAACACTTCATTTAAGGCTAGTATGCAGATCGGAAGGAAAGGGGTCAAGAAACAGCTTTACGAACAGCAGAACAAAGGAGAGGACCGATTTCTTGGAGCTTTTCTTCACTCTCTCTGACTTGCTTGCGCTGCCGTTGCTGTTCATTTGATTTTTTTTTCTTGACCAGTTCCTTCCGAAGTGCGTATACCGCTTTAAGCCGTAATTCATGGTCAAAGTACTGATAGGCCGATAATAGAAATAGGCTGAGAAAGGGTATAGTTCCCCTATTTGAATTTTTTTTAATCGATTTCAAACCATTTGTGGACGTACGTACTCAGAAAAATAATCATTAGTATTGTGAACAATAATATCATCAATTTAAGGTTCATTTTAGGACCCAATTGCAAACCTTTTTTTATACCTAAGCTTCCATCCACCTCAGGATTCAAACTGACGACCTTTGGATTGGGGGTCCAACTGCCTCCCAGCGAGACAGGACCCAGGAAGACGACCTGGACTGAGTTAACGACCTAACCTCTAGGTTAGACCGGGGCCAACTTTTACTTCCCCGTCCGACAGAAGCCGTGATAACTGATCAGACAAATCGCGTCTCGGAAAGTGCCACCGGGACCATCTGGGATTGAACCAGGGGGATGCTTAAGACCGCCATCTTGGGTGATTGAGATTGATAACGCGCGCAAACTGCGCACAGTGAAAACAAAAATATTTCTTTTTCTAATAATTACAAGAATTACTGTAGTAAAAGTCAAATTACACAGTAGTTAAGTTAAACGTTTCATGTGATAAAAGTACATCTTTAAATGAGGTCATCGGCCCGATGTGTGCTTAATAATCCCAACTTTAGAAGTTCATTTTGCAAATAAATTGATAAAACTCACCTCACAAACATACACTAACTTTTAAACGTACATTGCGGTAAAATTTTACATAAAAACAATAATTACTTTATTTCCATTTTATGCCTGCAGTTTTTGTGCTTTTTTTACAGTGCGCAGTTGCTTTGTTTTGGTTCCGTAACGAACAGCTGTTCTTTTGTGCTGGAGCCGAAGTTGACAATTCCTTTTCGTTCTGGTGCCGAAGTTGACAGCTTGTGTTGGCTACCGGCGAGCTGCCTGTAGTTAGATATAGATGTCGCCCCCCTGGATTGAACTCAGCCCAACTGCAGTCGTAGTTGAAACTCAAACTCAGCAAAGTGCGATTTTCAGTTACAGTGTGGTGAGAGGCAACAACGCCCAGTTCCGACGTTCTAGCAGCATTCTAGCAGAAATGTTCCACCGTTCTAGCAGGATTCTGGCAGAACCAACTCTGCTAGAATATTTCGTGACTGGGAGATTTCCACTACGTAATACAAGAACGCTCCCTTTTACCACAGACAACAGACGTTTGGGCTCGATTCTTCCCTTGTGTAAATCATTGCTACAGTTTTTTTAGTTGTGGCAATCCGTTTGTGGCGCTGCAGTCGCTTTGTCCTGACACATTGCCCGCTGTCAAAATATCGCTTTCCGCCTACTGTCATTTTCTATTTTGTTTGTTTTCAACGTTTGTAATCGTTGTTCTGGATGAAAAGTTGATTTCGGCCGATTTCAACAAAATCTCTTGCGCTTGCAGCTGCTTGACAAATGTGAGGCAACCAAAGTGGCCAACCTGGTTCCTGAACCGATTTTAGCCCCGACGGATTGCCGATTGGAGTACGGCGTCGTTATAGAGGAGGTGTGCAAACGACCGACGTTTCAATCAAGATCCCCTCGGAAAATACGGTCGCCCGGTGTCATCATCAAACGCAACGGAAGCGGCCACACTCTCCCCGCACCAAATTTTGATTTTATTTGTGTTCCTTGTTAGCATGATTCGCAAAATGACCTCTATGACGGGGCTACGGTTCTTGAACCTGGTGCCACTTATGGAAGAGGATGGGAAGGGGAAGGTGTGGGGGTGTTTGAGGATCGCTTGCACTGGAAATCCGATGGGGGAAACTGATGCGCCGGGGAGAACATTCAAGATTTAGGCCTTTGGAATCGCGATTAGGGTTCACCTGAAGTGGCGGCACTTGAAGGTGGGGTGGGTTTCGAGGGCGTTGAAGAGGTTGGTGTCTTGGAGGTGAGGGTTGCAGTGATCGTGGTAGCTGGTTTGTCGGTTCCGGAGATAATCTTCGGAATGCGGTCGTTTGGGGTCAAAACGTTTACGGTGATAATAGCTCTTGCTGACGCCGCCGATGGCTTCCAGACTTTATCGGAACCAGATCCAGATTGTTTCGTTTCTGGTTCGGATCTTTTCTCCTCCAAGAAACGCTTGCCCATCCTCCCGATTTCCACCGGGTTTCCTCCTCCTTTTCGCTATCCTCTGTTGGTTTTGTTTATAAACACAACCAGCAAGAATTTGACTGCCTCAAGCGCGGCCTCGGTTGCTGTGTTTATAAAAGCATCAAACTAGACTATTTTTTTTAATATCGATAGTTACATGAAAAAAACATCTATGTGCTCGTAAATCGTGTTAATTAACAATTAAAGTAGATTTACTATAGCATAAAAACATAATCTTTACCTGTTTACATTTTTTTCGAAAAATTGAAATAATATATTTTTTAAATATTTCTGGGTGATGCATTTTCAAACACACCTTCTCAGAAAACCATCATGGCTGCTTTAGAGAGTGGCAATAGGCTAACAGATGGCGCTAGTAGATTAGCAGGATGCGGCTGCCATGTTTTTACACACGATTTTCAAATTATTTTGTTCTAGCCGCTACGTCTGTTGTCTGTGGTTTTACCTCGCTTTTGTCTGCAGACTTTAGAATGTAAACACATCTGGCTGGCATCGCTGGTGCCAGAGCTGTCATCGCTCTTTTCGTTTTCTACAAAATTTCCAGTGGTGCGACAGAGACGGGGAGCAACATTGATTGTACAAAAAAGTTTTTTTTTACAAGTCGCGAGCCATTTATTTTTCTAATTGCCAGTGTTTTTGTGTGGCTGTGTCAAAGTTCTACGCCTCTTCGTTGGTGGAAAGAAGGAAGGAAAAGTAATCTTTTTGTGTTTAGATTAGTAACAAAAAGTTCTGGAATTCATGTGAATCTGGCTCGGCTCGGCTTATCAGAGACAAGTTTCACGGAGAAGGACACGTCCCGTTTGCCAGCAGAAACACCAGCAGATTGAAAGGTCGTAAAAGTGCTGGGAGGGTGATAATGACAGCTTCTGGTGGCAGGAGCAGCTAGTATCGTAGATTTCGGAGTAGTTCTCTAGGGTGTGTGTGTGTGGTTTGAGTGTGCCTGACCTTCGGACATAGTGTATGGTACTTCCGGTGCGAGGCAGCATCAACCGGAGCCAGCAGCAAAGTTCCGATGACCTCAGACGAACCGCTAGTCAATTTGGATTTCGAAGAAACCACTACGGAACCAAATTTTCCACAACCACCACCAGCGGCAGCAGCCATAACAAAGGCTAGCACGGCAGCTGCTTTGTCCCAGGGAACCACGTCGAAAAAGTCCGGCGCAGGAAACGGGGTTCCCCCGAACCATACGGTTGGCCAGACCCGACATAATGAGATAAGCGTAGACTTGTCGTCGGACTACGAGAAGCAGCGCAGTGTCAACTCTTTGTTGACGACCATCACGGACGAGCAGCAGGGAAACTTCATCTCCGTCATTCCGGAAGTGCACTTTGAGGGCATCACGCTGGATTCCGGAATCGATCGGGAATCGCAACCGCTGCTGGGCGGCCGGGAGCATGAGATTACCTACAACCAGTTCCCAGGTAAGTGGCGGTGGTGAAACCCAACACTTGCAAATCGTAACCTTTCGATATATCGCCGCGAGAGAACGTCACGACACGCTTGAGTCATAAGCGCAGCGCAATGCGTCACACGACCAGGGTGGGCGCTCAGTCTGGGAGGTTGATGTATTGGCCAATAATCTAGAGTTATTATTCAAAACATTCAAATCTTACATCATTTTAAAATTAAATAAATAATTGAGTTCATGAAACGTCCACCCTAAATTAGCTGTCGCCAACCACATCAATGGGCGCCACCGTCAGACGAAACTCCCAGCCGACTGATGAAACTCATCTCCTCTAGCCATTCTCTTGAAGGCAAGTGGCTACTCGTCTTATCAGCAGCGCGTTACTGCAAACAATCGTTCAGAAATATACTTTTACTTTGCCGTTCCACGCAACTGCCCAATAATAGACTTGTCAAACTGGCTCTGTCTTTTTGCTTGCACGCTCTGCTCTATGATGTGGCTTCCGAACCTGTCATCGGCAGTCTGTTGTTGGACGAATCCGTACAAGTTGTTCGGTTTGAAACCACATCGGAGAGAGCAGGTCGGTGTTTGCTTGTTCATGATTCATTGATTCACTGGTATGTGGGAAAGAATCTGGCACAGAATTGGGTTCGTGATTATTAACTGCTTCATTCTGGGAATTTGTCGAGCAAATTTTGGAATTGTTGGTAAAATTAGAGGGAGGGCGTGCATCAGTCTCTAAAAAGGCAATGGCATGCTATCTTTTGTTTTTGAAAATATACTGATTTAGTAGGTTAAACTATTGATTTAAGCCTATTTTAGTTTTTATGTGAATTTTGTGCACACTTATGACACGTAGCACAATTTTACTTTCGAAACACACTTGTGACACGTGCTTTTCAGATTTTTGTTTACATAATTTACTGTATCTTTTAACTGGTGTAAACAAATTAGTTGAAACTTGGAGCGTTTGTTAAGCGATAGTATACGAACTGATTGCTTCAAAGAGTTTTGCTCTAACATTCATAGTTTTGAAATTTTTCATCATCAAACTTTAAAAATCGATTTTCTCGAATAGTACTAAATGGTGGTTGTCACAAGATAGCAGACAACAGACGATTTGTCAATTGTATCTTAAAGGGAAATCGTACCCAAAAGACATCACCATGTGAATGGCACCATTCTAAACAACTCGAAGAAGGTATTTTGCGTTGCTTTTTTTAAAATCTGTTACATTTTTAATAGTTGACTTATCTTTTTACACTCTTCGGCAATAATGCTTTAAAAGGGATTTGTCATTGAATGGGACAGCTCGATATTTGAAAAAAAAAAACTTTCTGTCAGCGATCATTTCCAGAAACGAAATTTGATCGCTGACACACAGCGCCCATCACGATCTTCATTGCTTGGCAAACGTAAACACAAAGACGAAACGAAACAAAAATGAAAAAATGAGCACCACTCAAAATGCCGAACGAGACAAAGTGATCTTTCTCTCGTCTTTCGCCTCTCTCTTCGCTTTGTTTGCTGCGTGGTGACAGAAATCATTTGAATGCGATCATGGGAGAGATGATGGGAATCTCGGTCAAACGACCGTTCTCTGAACGAATCTATTTCTAGAGGGACCATTTCTGTTATACAACATTATTTATTTTTAGTTTTTTTTTTTTCAATAGTGTTCACCGTTGAAAAAATCTCTTCAAATTGCTGGTTTTGCAAAGAATGAAAATCATAAAAAAATAGTTTTCAAAGTTCTACCCAGTCGAACTTAAATTTTCAATCAATGATATCTTGGAAACCATTGATCGATGTTAACGGTATAAAGGGGATTCCTATTTAAAATTGGCTCGACTTCTAAAAAGAAATTCAATTGAGTTCATATATTTTCATGCAAGATTTGACCTTGCCATTGCATTGCTCAGCTAATTTTCTCAACAAAAAAATCAAATTATTCGCTCTACAACATAGGAGGATGGTGTCGCTATTTTTATACCACGTTTTCCACTTTTTCTCCATCGAAACCGACTACTTTATCGACTTTATTTTGCTGGGCGAGATAGGACGCCGTCTATTTTTAAACGATGACTCAGCACTTTTTCACTCTTGCACTTAAAAAAAACCAGATTGCAGCACGATGTAACGCCACGTCCCTATTGGCCTTGGCGTTCTCGATTGCGAGGTTCCTACTCGAAACTAAGTGTCCGCAGGCTTGATTGTTGAGGCAATTCGCGATTAAAAGCTCAAAAATTCCGACAGATGGCAAAGCATCGAAGAATGACGATTCAAATTTTCGCTGTTCGGTTACATAGGAATGCAAACTTAAAATTGAATTTACAGCTCTTAGAACAACTTTTGAGAAAAAATTCAAGTAGTACGAGTGTAAACTTTTTGCTCTCTCTAAATTAACGCAATAAAAAAAAATGAAAAAAAAAATTTGAAAAAATAATATTGTTTAAAATGATAGAGCATCAAAAGTTAACAAAGTATCAGCTCGAATTTTTGCTCAAAAGTTGTTTTGAACGCTGGAATTTAACAAAACAGAATTCGCATACATAACCTCAAAGGGCGGAAATTTCAATCGACATTCTTCGCTCTGTTCTGCTACTCAACACTAGGTGTCGCATGTCGTTTGGCTCTTGAACGGCAATTGCAAACCTCTTTTTACACCTTAGCTTCCCATCCACCACGGGATTCGAACTGACGACTTTTGGATTGTGAGTCCAACTGCCTTGCCTAGGTTAGACCGGGGCCAACATTTACTTCCCCATCCGACGGAAGGCGTGGTAAGACAAATCTCGTCTCGAAAAATGCCACCGTGACCTTCTGGGATCGAACCCAGGCCGACTGGGTGAGTGGCAACCACGCTTACCCCTACACCATGGGTTCCGGCCAGTTTGGTTAATTATCAAAGTTTAATATCTCGCGAACTACGACGAAACAACCAAAACTTCTGAAAAAGAAAAACCACTTTACTCAATGAAAGAATAGACTCTTGCGCTTAAAAAAAACCAGGTGGCAGCACGATGTAACGCCACGTCCCTATTATGGATAGTTTTTAAAGATTGAGTAAGAAATAGATTTTAAAAAACAATGAAATGTTTAAGTTGGCACAATGGTTAAGAGTTATTTATCCTGTTTCTTTATCACCTGAAAACGTAATCGTTTGTTCGATTGTTTGGTGCTTCTCAACCATTCCGGAAATACGTACATAAAAATAGAGCACAACAATTTTCCTTAACTGCAAGTGAGACCTACTATCGTAGCACATGTGTCCTCGTTCTGTTGATGGCTTGCAAAAAGTAAGTTTTGCAAGCACGAATGTCGTCGTCAAGTCTTTTCTGTCAAGTCGCTTTTATAGCTAAGTATCTGTGTGTTGTTGACAAAAGCAAGTAAAAGTGGCTAGAACATTTCCCTCAATGGATTGGCGCGAAAAGTATCGATTTTCCATTTCGCTTCCCAACAGAAAACTATAAGTAGTTATGGATCCATCAAAAATCACATAGATTTTTTACAAACTGCTAAATGCAAGCTTGAAATTAGCTAAAGTTAAAATGCATGGACTTTCCATCGATTAAACATTCCAATTTCACTACTACTATCTCAACATTGCTCACAATCACATTACAAGGAGTA
The DNA here is from genome assembly GCF_015732765.1 of Culex quinquefasciatus. Taxonomy (NCBI): domain Eukaryota; kingdom Metazoa; phylum Arthropoda; class Insecta; order Diptera; family Culicidae; genus Culex; species Culex quinquefasciatus. The sequence goes on along the minus strand of NC_051863.1, from coordinate 10,989,801 downwards.
GCAGTACAAGACATGTGACTTTTTGCATTGCATACCCCTTGCAAAGGTGGGTCTCGTGGCGCAGGGGTAGCGGCTTCGGCTGCCGATCCCGATGATGCTATGAGACGCGGGTTCGATTCCCGCCTTATCCACTGAGCTTCTATCGGATGGTGAAGTAAAACGTCGGTCCCGGTTTCTCCTGTCTCGTCAGAGGCGCTGGAGCAGAAATCCCACGTTAGAGGAAGGCCATGCCCCGGGGGGCGTAGTGCCAATAGTTTCGTTTACCCCTTGCAAAGAAAAACTCTTCTGTCTCGATTTGCTATTGAGGTTTTGCAGCGCGACTGTGTTTCAAATGCAGGTGGCGCCAAAATGGGGTTACTTGCCAAAAATCGTATTCCTTTCTGCTGGATTGAAGAACAAAATCGCTTATTTCTCATGATTCCCTGCATCAATCTTAATGAAACTAGTTGCAAAAGACGAGAAAAAATTTTTGCTTTAAAATAATGAACATCATTTTTTGGGCGCGCAGAAATTTGTGAACTTTTTCTTTAAAAAACATGTTTTGGAACACGAAAAAAATAGTTTCCCCATATCTATCAAAGAAATAAACAGTTATATAAATGATAATAGATGTGTTAACGTATATTCAACAATTTTCATTGATTTTTGACAGACTTTCTTGCCAAATAGTCCAAATTACTATCTTTTTCTAAATTTACAGTTTTCTTATAGAAAAATCTAACAAATATTGGAAAGTTATACACCAAATTGTTGGAAATAATTTTTCTCATACGAATCCGGAATAAGTTTTATAAAAATAATGATTTTGAAGGTAAAAACACATTTTTTCGAAAAATCATAGGTTTACGCTACTTGTTCATAGGTGGCAACATGTGTCTTTTAGCTTTGCTGCAAATCCTCTGTAATGAATACAAAAAAATATATTAGCAAAATCTCCTATCTAAATTGACAATATTTTCACGAGAAACACAAGACACAAAACCCTCTGAAGCACGACCAAATTTCGCCTGGAGAAAAAAAAAATGCGCGCTTGGACGACCCCTCAAGCTGGTGGTGGCACTTGAAGAAGATCCAATTGCCGTTCAAGAGCAAAACGACAGGCGACACCTAGTGTTGAGTAGCAGAACAGAGCGAAGAATGTCGATTGAAATTTCCGCCCTTTGAGGTTATGTATGCGAATTCTGTTTTGTTAAATTCCAGCGTTGAGAACAACTTTTGAGCAAAAATTCGAGCTGATACTTTGTTAACTTTTGATGCTCTATTATTTTAAACAATATTATTTTTTCAAAATTATTTTTTTTAATTTTTTTTTATTGCGTTAGTTTATAGAGGGCAAAGAGTTAACAATCGTACTACTTGAATTTTTTCTCAAAAGTTGTTCTATGAGCTGTAAATTCAATTTTAAGTTTGCATTCCTATGTAACCGAACAGCGAAAATTTGAATCGTCATTCTTCGATGCTTTGCGCCATCTGTCGGAATTTTTGAGCTTTTGATCGCGAATGGTCAAGATAAAATTTGGTCCCATTGGAAATGGACGAAACGAGTGAAAATATATTATCACCACGCACAGTGGTTGGCCGATTGCGATCGCATCGTAGGTACATACGTGTTTGTTGTCGCCATACAACAATATTGTCAATTTTACAAATTGTTTGGGTCAGATCAGTATTTAACTCAATTCACCATAAATCAACTAATTTGGCATCCTTGCTGAAAGTTATGAACAAGTATATAAAATTGATATTACTTTTAAAATCATTTTTAGAAACCCAAAACTTTTTTTTTTATTTTGTGCACTATTTGATAGCTATCATTTCTGAAATTAATAAGTTTTGAGAATCTGGGAACACTGTATTGAGATATCAAGGCTTAGTGAAAAGCATCGTTTTTCGAAGCTGAAAGTTGTATCAGAATTTAAAACTTTTCTCTCCATTTTTTATAGTATTTTCTCCCTTGTTTAGGTCATTTCGATCAATTTTTGTAGTAAAGGCACGCTCTCTTATTTCAACCTGTATTGTCAGCAGGGATAACATCGGGTCGGGGGGTTTAAAATCTTAAAAGCTAGGTATTTTTTTGACCATGATTTTCTATTTTCTAAAGTTTTCTGTTTTTTTTTTATCCACTCTCAGTCCGCTAATTTTCCGACTACTTAAACTAGTTTAGTTTGTCTAGTTTGTTTTCCACTTTATTTGCTAAGATTTTCAGTTAGTTAATTTAGCAAAAAAAAAAACCAACGAGGATTTTTTGTATTTTCCCACGTTGTTATTTTGATACAAAAAAGCAGAAAATATCACAAAAGTTTTTCTCAAATATTTAAAATGGAAGCAATAGTTTCCACTATATCGCGAGTTGCAAAAAAACAGATGACACTGAGAAAAAAACACATTTTCCACAAATTTAAAATTTTAAGTGGATGTAACCAGCAGTTCGATCTACAAAGTAAAAAAATTGCGGAACATTTTCTTATCTTTTTGAAATGATTTTTTTTAAGTTTTGCTTTTCATTCAAAACGTGTTTTTAAATTACAAAAAAAACTCACTTTAAAGTGCCTTTAACTTGAAAACTGGGAACTTTATCAAAAAGGCTGTTCAACCAATTCCGATGCAAATTCAATTTTACATCTCTAAAAAGTGATTTTAAATTTTTTATTGAAAATATTTTTGATTTTTTTTAAAGGTTTTTTGTATCATAAACTCTAGCTTCTGTCCCCAACATATTATAAAAATTGGAAATTAAAAAATACGTATTTTTAATCTGGGTGCTGAATAGTGGTTCGCAAAACGGCCTCAATTTTGAACTGTCAATGTGGAACCAATTTACTGTTCGCCAAAAGTAGAGAGTATTGTTATCGACCATTGATTTTTTTACTATTTTTTTCAAGAATGAAAAATTTGTGGCTTTTTAGAATCTGGAGTTGAAGTCAAGAAATCTTAAGAAAGTTGAAGGAGAAATTAATAATTATGAATGGAAATTGTTTAGGGAGTCGATGCGGTTGTATCCATCCAGAAACTGTCTAAATTGTTTGATTCCGTTGAAACCCTACTGTTTTAGTGAAAATCTTATCTGTTTGTTGGATAAGCTTCGCTAGAATTAGCGTTTTTTTTTTTCGCTGGGCCAGGAAGAGCTGCAGGATTCTAAAACCAACCAGCGAATTTTACTACGACATCGCAGAATGACACTCTCGCAGCAGTTCTTCGTCACCTGTGAAAAGGAAAAACCTCTTCTTACAGATCGAAACTTGAAAACACACTCAATTTTCCAGCAAAAAAAGTCAAAAACTAGACGAAACAAAAAACATACCACTGATTATAAAACAATTCATTTACCAGTAAAAAAAAGTCATGCTTGTGCTTGAACAGCATCCTACTTTGTAGATGTAAACAAAGTGGGATCATTCGAAAATCATGTTACGCATTCTCTCTATTCATCTCCCAGTTTTTAATAAATACAAAATAAAATAGAAAAACTCAGATTTTTTTCCGCATGACTATTTTTTCTAAAAATCCTAATCATAACCTACACAGAAAAAAAGTAAAATTTTGGAATGTTGAAAATTTGGTAGGTAGGTAGGTAATATTACCTCTTTTTTTGAGTAATATTACATAAACAATGTGTAAAAATGTGAACCTGATGAATATTCATCAAAAACTGATGAAAATTCATCATTAACTGGTAAAATTAATCATTTTTTTAGACGCAAAACCTGTCACCATTTCCTGATGAATATTACCATCATTTTTTTTTCTTGTGTACAACTTTGCCGAAAACATTAATTCGATCAGAAACAGATTTCCTTATACATATTCACATGTCCAATTCGTATGACCAGCCCGCAAATTTGTACAAAATGCATACACAGCAAAAAATCCGATGGTAAAATCGCATGCAAAAGCACATCACCTTCGTCAAAATAAACACTTAATATTACACACTGCACGTACAATTTTTGCAAACACAAAAAAAAAATGTTGCAACCGACGGGATTCAAACCCAGCACCATCAGTGAGGACTGGTGCCTTAGCCCACTCGGCCATAAGGATAAACGCATATATTAGCTTGTCATTTTGGCCAAGTAGGTTACCCATACTGATGGGCTACATATTTCATGGCTTAAAATTACATAAAAATGCATAAAATAATGCAATATTTATTTACACCCAGCACTTTTACACGCAGCTGGATTACTACTTTTTTAGCCGTGTAGAAAATTTTTATTCAAAATAAAAAATCGTAAAAAGTCGATTTGCCAAAGCAAGCTTTTTATCTAAAGCTGTAGACATGTTTATGACAAGGTTTTATTTATGACAGAATTAAAAAAATAGCTATGCATTCAAATAACCATAAAATATTAAATTAAATACAGTCGACTCTCTGGCTGTCGATCTTCTCGATATCAATAATTCTCCATCTATCGATGAATTCTTCAGTCCCTTCAATCTGCATACTTCAATTATCTTCATTCCTCGATATTTTCCCTTGCTTGAAGGATCTCTTCCTCGACGGTCCCTTGGATTCTGTTTGCTTTAAAAATCTCTTCCGGTTGTCAATAATTTCACTTTCTCATGGCTTGCATAGACATTTTTCTTGGAGAAACGAAGCTTTGAAGGGTGTTTGACATTAGTTTGTTTTTGTTTGATGGACGTTGCCATGTTTCTCTCCCATAGCTTGGTATCAAGAAAAAATATTTTCAATCGAGTCTTCATTTTGCATCGTTCTGTAAACTGATGATTCTCTTCCTCGTCGATCCCTTGGATATTGACAACCAGAGAGTCGACTGTAGATAAGGAATGAAGACTCGAATGAAAAATAATAGAGTAAAATAAAAATTAAGTACAGCAAGACAAAATAATACAAAAACTAGAAGCAAAACATAAAACAAAAGAAATTAAGTCTTTCGAAAATAAAGTGATAGCAGAGAGGTCTGAAAACGAATAAAAATCATAAAAAAAACAAAATCAGACAAGAAAAAAGATTTAAATTACAAAGGATAAGTTGAGATATTCAACGCATAAATCCACACTTTTCCGTGCCCAAAAAGCCTTCCGCTGTCTGGCCACCACCCCCAACAACAAAACCCACCCCTCCCCAGGTTGGCCCACCCACTCTTCCGTTCTTTCCACCCGCCTCTCACGATTGTTAACCGAATGCAGCACCAGGCAGAAGTACAGCACACAAACACACACACACTCGTGTGAAAATATCGAACTTCCCTCCGCCGAACTCAAGTCGTTTTTCGCCGTGGCTTGCTACGTCGTCGTCGTCGTCGGAACAACAACAAAAGCTTTTATTTTTCTACGTTTTTCTTTCTTATTTTTGGCAAGTGAAGTGTGTGTTTCTTCGCCGTCGTCGTCAGTCAGTCGAAATTTTCACTTTCGTGTGATAAGCAGCAGCAGCGAGTAGTAGGCGACGTGTTTTTTTTTTCAGTGAGCTTTTTCTCGGACTCGGACTTGGTGTGCTGTGCCTTGTCCTTAAGTGCAGTTGCATTTGCTGTTGTTGTTGTTGTTGTTGTGGGTGGTGGGTTGCTCAGTTTTTCCTCGCAAGTCGACCAACATGGAAGCTAGAACAGAGTCTGTCTAATGTTCGCGGTCTGTCGGGCAGTGCAAGAAGAAGTTGTGTTTTTTCGTGTGTGTATTTGTGCAGTATGGTGGTTCTCGACGTTCAAGATCAAGTTCAAGGATTATCCGGGCTGCCGGTCAGCGTCACGCTCCATCGAATGCCTGTGCACTAATTAGTGTGTCGCAAGTTCTCGAGTAGAAGCCAAAGCAAGAAGGAATTTGTCAGCTTTTCATGGCTGCCACGTACCCTCCAGAACCAACAGCAGCGTTGGCAGCAGAACCAACGAATGGAAAAACTAAAGCAGGATCTGAGCATTTTCATCCTCGACGATAGCAATGTACACCAAAGCACCTCCCCGGCAGGTCCTTTGGCCGCCCTCGGCAAAGGACTCAGCAATGGCGTCGTGGCAGAGCAGCACGACTCACCCCTGCGAATCTCCTTCACGCCCCCACCGATAAGGCCACTGCTGAGGGGTGTCGTCCCGTCGTCGACGACACCCCCGCCGCTAACCCTGAACCGGATCGTCCCGATCGGATCGGCGGCGGATGACTACTACGCGGGCGGGTCCGATCAGCTGATCATCATCGATACCAGCACCAACGGAACGGATGCCATACAGCTGAACCATGTGGCGTCGTCGGCGTTGCCCCCCGGAATCGACTCCAACCACAACGAGTTCCTGATCTGCGACGAGGACTACTTTCCGAATAATGAAATTCCAGGTACAAATTGTCTTACTCTATGTAGGTACTAGCTGAAAATACTCAAGAAGTGCTGGAAGCATGCAAAATACGTAGATAAAAAAAAAACACGTGTATAAGACAGGCCGACCTGGTTTGCGCTCGGGCCACCGGGCTAGATGGCAAAGGTACCTCTACCTACAACACAATCGAACACGTTGCAGTGTGTCGCACTAAAATTAGCTGGTGGACATCCGCTGCTAGTTATAGTTCTTGCCAGTGCAAAACGAAGTTACCGCAAGTGGAGTGTTTTTAACCTTTGATCGACCCATGTGGACGGTTTATTGATTGTGATGTCTGACTAAAATGCTTGCAGAATTATAGTTGAAAAGTACCGCCAATGACTTTTTTCTTTATATTGCAAAATGCTTTTTAAAAGAAATTGTCGAAAAATAACTTTTTTTGGAAGAAGCCAACAAGTCAAATTTAACGAGTAAACCAACTTCTTGCAATGAACAGTACAATAAGAATTATTCTTTGTACAAATTGAGGGCGCACTTTTTCTAGTCGAGTAACGAGAAATGAGTCAACAGTAAGACGTATTGTGTCATTTTAAGACGGAATTGCGCCAATTTTGCATATGATTGTGCAATACTGGATTGTCCAAATAAAGCAGATATTTGTTAAAAGTTCACGTACAAAGTTGATCTATTAAATACAAAATCAATCCTTAGCGTACCCACAAAATAATAATGTACCGTTACTTTAAATTATAATAAAAAAAAAAATATTTCAAAAAAAACAGGGCAGAACCGAAGTCATCGAAGTTTGAAATGACAAAGTAATTTGTACAGAAGTTGTTGTCGCTAGAGCATCCAAAGCCGGAGGCGGAGCTGTTGAAAATAAAGTAAAAACTAAATTTTAATTTATACACTGCATATGTTTGCATAAATGTCCCATATGCAAAAATAGCAAGCTAAGAAAAACGCTAGAGAATTGATCAGACTTCTAGAGATTACTGAATATTTTTGGGGTTTTTTTTCTGAAAGAGCACTTGATTTTGAACCAAACTGCTTCATTAAATCAAAAATGATTAAAATGCACATAGGACATTTGGGGGGGTCTCGTGGCGCAGGGGTAGCGGCTTCGGCTGCCGATCCCGATGATGCTATGAGACGCGGGTTCGATTCCCGCCTTATCCACTGAGCTTCTATCGGATGGTGAAGTAAAACGTCGGTCCCGGTTTCTCCTGTCTCGTCAGAGGCGCTGGAGCAGAAATCCCACGTTAGAGGAAGGCCATGCCCCGGGGGGCGTAGTGCCAATAGTTTCGTAGGACATTTATGAGAACAGGGGCAGTACACACCCTTGCCCCACACTCGTTCAATACGAAAAATCAGGGGAGCAAAAAAATAAATTTATAAACAAAAAACTTCAAATTTCAATGCAATTTTAGGTGCATTTACAATCTTTTTTTACCTTGTAATATTTTTGAAAAAATCTACTTTTTGTAACTTGTTGCATAAACTACTTTTTCCATGCATTTTGAATTGAAATATTGAAATTCTGGCTAGTCATTTGAATTTTTATGTCTTATTTTTTGTATCGAAAGTAATACATACAGATACAAGTGCTGAAAAGCTGAACTTTTCCGCACTCAAATGTATGCTGAAATAGTAGTTTATGCAACAACCTAGGGGAGTGTGAGGTAATTTGGACACCCTAAGGAAATTGCTCTGCCACGGGCTGTATGGATATTTTAAAGGAATGTGGATGACACCAGAGGATAATAGAGACCACATTTTATGAAAAAATGTCATTTATTTCGATAAATTTTGATGAAAAACCCATTTTTATCGCAAAAATTAAAAGGTGTCCAAATTACCTTCACATTTTTGTGTGGGGGTAATATGAACACCCCTATGGGGTAATTTGGGCATGCCTTGTGGGGTAATTTGGACATGCCTTGTGGGGTAATATGGACATACCTTGTGGAGTAATATGGACACCTTTTTTGGGGTAATTTGGACACATGTTGAAGAATAAGTTTAACATTCGATTTTCAGAGCATGTTTTATATCCTTCAACCTGGTGTAATTGCTTTATATTTTTAAGTGTTTTTTTGCTCACAATATTTCATCAAAGGTTGAAATAATGATTTTGTGATAGAACTATAATTCAATAGAAAGATAACAAATAGTTCAGTGTTGAATACATAATTTAATCATTCATTCTGAAATGATTTAAACATTGATTCTGGATCAGGAACAAGTATAGTTTTTTAGTGATTAAGGTATCGTTTAGATTTATCCAAACCAATCCAATAGCACTGATTAACCTGAAACAATCATTTTATAATTTTACATTCCGTATCCCTTTAAATTTGAATATTATTGTAAAGGGATCATCCATAAACCACGTGGACACTTAAGGGGGTATGGCGATTGTCCACGCTCCATATAAAAAAGGTTTTTTTTGTATGGACAATTGTCCACGAGGGGGGGGGGTGGTTTAGATTCCCGAAAAAGTGTCCACGTGGTTTGTGGATGGTCCCAAACCTGCAAATAGAAATAAGAAATGTCAAAGAAGTTAATTAAAAACAATCAACATTAGAGTCTAGTTGAACGCCAAATGTGTAGTAATCAGATGTTCATCAATTCGAATATTGAAATAAATTTATCTAAATTATAAAAATAGGGGTTTTGTGAATGTTCTCATCGGTCACATTCCTTTCTGAGTGTTTTGACATTTTAAATCCCTCTAATGTTATCTGAATGTGTGTGTGTGTGTGCAACCAACAAACGGGACCACGCGGTCGCTTCTTACAAATTGAGTTGTTTCCATGTATTTTTAGATCTACATTCTATACATGCAAATAACTCGCATAGGCATCTGGAAGGTGTTAGCTCTGCCGAGCTTCGGTGACCCATTTCTACACTGGCTAGCCGAGCGCGAGGTACTTCAGCTTTATCGACAAGCCCCGCCCTGAAGAACGTTTGCACCAATCGGATTCAAACGTTATTTAGAACTTCCGAACCCTTGTCAAATAGACAAGGACCCAGCGCGTATATAGTTGATAGTAACAGTATTCCTAATTCCAATCATAGCTCACCAAGTCGCGATGGCCTAGTGGTTAGCATTTTTGCTTACCAATCCAAAAGACGGGGGATCGAACCCCGACTCGAGCGACTTTGATTTTTCGTTCATGTTCCGAGTTTTAAGATTAATATTTCCTATACTTTCTCGTTGGGAGCAGATGGGAATCGAACCCAGAACCATTCGCTTACAAAGCGAACACCGTAACCAGTCAGCCACGGCCGCTCCTTATCCCTCTAATTTTATCTGAATCCCTTTAAAAACTCAAAAATCAAACCATCCACATTAACGACCCCCGGGTCTTTTGTGGTCTCTATTGCAAGTTTCTGCTCGAACCTAGGAGTCCGAAGGCTTGAATGGGGAGAGCACCCAAACCTCTTTTTACTCCAAGGAACCTTCCACCCCAGTGTTTGAACTGACGACCTTTGGATTGCTAGTCCAACCGCCGCCAGCGATTCCACCGGAGTAGGCTTGGTTTGGTGTGTTGTTTGTACTTGTGGCAAGGAGACGACTCCTACACCTGAAATGACTTAACGGCCTAACAATCAAGGCCGGGACCGACATTTTACTTCCTCATCCGATGGAAGGTTGCAGCAGATGGGAATCGAACCCAGAATCATCCGCTTACAAAGCGGACAGCGTAACCATTCGGCCACGCACTGCCACATAAAAAAACTCAACCAACCATGAAAGTTACTTTTTTTTGCCTTACAGGTAGACTTTCAGGTATGTCAAAATTACCCCACAAGCCATGTCTAAGTTACCCCCATAGCATTTTCTATCAAAAATTGCAATTTTTGATGATAAAAAATAATAAAAGGCACAATATTTATACGTACATATCTCAGGCATCGTCCTAGCAACCCCCTAAAACAAAAATTGTCCACTTTTTTGCCATATAATCCCTGCAAAACCTTATTTCACAACCCTCAAAAATTAGAACTTAAGGCAGTGCCAACTGGCCTTTGGAAACTTTTACATATTATACCTAAACTACTTAACCTATTCCAACTTTTTTGATTTGTCCGAAGAAAATGTGATTTTTAGAGGGGTGTCCAAATTACCCCCACTGTCCATATTACCCCAAACTCCCATAGTGAGAATTTTGACTCGAACCACGCGTCGATTCTGGCTTGAAACCGAGCCAAATCGACTCAGAGAATACACTCTAGAATCGATTATCCGAAGTCCCTGGAAACAAAATTACTTCGGATCAGGGTTGTTAAAATATCAAAATATCAGCTCTCAGCAACTACAATTATCCCGCCTGAATATTCATGCCTCAAATATAACTGCCCTTCTCTCTTCCTTGAAACTCTCAGCGTCGAATTTAGCCGAACACGTTTTCGTGTTTACCCACTCGCGATTGACATTTTCGTTTTCTCTCTCATTCCCGCTTCCACGATCATCCTACCGCAACAGCGTTCAACCACAAAACCGCCACAAAACCAATTTCGCAAACGCAGTTTAACGGGACGTCATGCGTGGTCGGTTCCTAATCGCCATCTCGTATTCGCTCATTGCAGTTTTCGGAGAGATTGAGAGACTCAGCGGTGAGAGCGCATAGTCGAGGAAAAGGGAAGTAGTAATAGAGAGAGAATGACATCGCTGGGAATCACGAGACACAAGAAGAGATCTCACAAGCTATAGTGACGGCCGCTATCACTAGCGTGCCCAGGTTCTCAAGGAAGGTGGGGCAAAAATATTAGAGTTTTGAAAATTTCGTCGTTTATGGACACCCCCTGCCCAATTTTAGAACAAATTTCCGAGGATGGTGGGGCAACTGCCCCATGTTGCCCCACCCTGGGCACGCTAGTGGCCGCTATACTCTCGGATATTTTTGGTGCAGAGATAATCTATTGATAGCTTTTTTATCACTCATTTGCAACACTGCTTCGGATAATCTAATCTTCGGATAAGGGAGCGTTCTTCTATCACGTAACGCAGTTGGGGGGCAGGGGGTTGAAGGGCGGGGAACGTACTCCATGCAAATTTTTAAAATTTGTGTGGAAATTATGTTACATGGGGGGTTTAAAAAAAATTGCGTTACGTAATAAAAGAACGCTCTATAACCGAATAACCAATTTTATTTTTTTTTTCGTTTGCTTTTTTGATCGTCGGGTGTCCAAAAAATTGGAAAAATTCAGAACTCGAATTCAATGTTGAAAGTAAAAAAACGAAAATAGTTTTTTTTGTTCATGGCTCGATTTTCTAAATTTCCATAGAAACCTTTGGATAATCGAAACATCGGATAATAGAGGCTTCGGATAATCAAGACTAGACTGTATCTCAGAGGTGAAAGGGCAAACATTGTTCAGATGTTATTCAGAAAAAGTTTTTCAACTAGCTTAATCTGTTATCATGTTGCGGATAATCAAAAATCAGTTTGATGAAAACTCCAATGAAACCAATTGATAGTGGTGCCCTCATTTTCGGTTGCGGCTTGTTGCAAAACTACTGACTGTCCAAAATCAAATTATAACCGTTGCTGTTGGCGATTGAAAGAAAAAAGACTCAAGTCTGTTTGCCTATGGAAAACGAAACTATTGGCACTACGCCCCCCGGGGCATGGCCTTCCTCTAACGTGGGATTTCTGCTCCAGCGCCTCTGACGAGACAGGAGAAACCGGGACCGACGTTTTACTTCACCATCCGATAGAAGCTCAGTGGATAAGGCGGGAATCGAACCCGCGTCTCATAGCATCATCGGGATCGGCAGCCGAAGCCGCTACCCCTGCGCCACGAGACCCTATGGAGTTTCTCCCAAAATTGCTGTGAAATTATTCAAGAAATTGGTACATTTTAATCACCTACTAGCGCCGCAAAGCGTACCAAACCGTTCAAATTATACGGCAAACGCTCTAAATGCATGCGACCAAACTGCCATCAAGCTACCACCAACCGTGAAAGTAACGTGTTTTGAATAACCTGCTTGGTCGCAATCTGTGAGTACACACGAAAAATCGCACACAACTAGGTTATCACCCCTGTTTGGAGCGTACTATTTTTTTAAGGCGTCGACTTACTTTTTTCCACTCACATCGTACTTTTGAACTTTTTTCGGCGACTCCGGTCGTCGTTTTCGATCCGGTTTTGAACCATACCTTTATCCTTAACACGTCATCAAGTGTTGGCGCAAAAATACATTATGGGAAATTTATGGCAAACCGGAAGCTTGGCTGCTTTGCCTCTGAAAGCTGAAATCGGGGTAGAATATCTTCTCACTTTCAAAGTTTCTTGATTACTAACTGTTTAAATAATGAAGAAAATTGAATTTTAAAGTAATCAACCCATTCTAATAAAAGTAAATTCTTTCCTACTCCAGATGATCCCCACTTCAGCGACCTGGTCTACTCGGCCGAAATCGCCATCGATGCCGGCATCTACCCGGAACGGATCTACCAGGGCAGCAGTGGATCGTACTTTGTCAAAAACCCCGCCAATGTAAGTTCACGAAGATCATACATTTTCAAGTTTTTCCATCAATCCGCTCTTGTTCGCGCCGCGGGAAGGCTTCCGCACCAACGAGATCCCCTTGGGTGAAGTCCTACATTCCCACAACGCAACACCGACGAGCGAACAGTAAACGAAGCAAGTGATTCCCATCCAGCTCATTACATTAAGTGGCCATCCTTCCTTTCCCCCGCTCTGGCGGGATGGTGAGGTGGTGTCCATTTCCGGGCAGCGTTACAATTCGCCTAATTGTTTTCTTCTTATCTTTTTTTTTTTTTTGCTTCACGTCAAACGGAAATGGAGACCCTTTGGGGCAGCTTAATGTATTGGGTTTGGGTGCTCCTGGGGTGTACGCTCTGATAAAGAATTCAAGAGTGGACATTGGTATTAATCACACAGAACGTTCATCTTTTTTGCTTTCTTTAAATTAAATATTTTGACGTAACAAGCGACTAAAAGAGATCCCCGTCTTGTCACGTTGCAGAAAGTGGTAGCAGTCTTCAAACCGAAGGACGAAGAACCTTACGGCCGACTCAACCCGAAATGGACCAAATGGATGCACAAGTTGTGCTGTCCGTGCTGTTTCGGGCGAGCATGTCTCATCCCAAATCAAGGGTAAGTCTAGTGTCAATGCTTAAATTGTCCCCTCTAACGAAACCCTCTTTTCGTTGTAGCTACATTTCGGAAGCCGGAGCTAGCCTGGTGGACCAGAAGCTAAACCTCAACATTGTACCAAAAACGCACGTCGTTCGGCTCGTGTCCGAGACGTTCAACTATCCGCGGATTGACCGGCAAAAAGCGCGTATAAAGAGAACCATCAAGGAACGAATACCGGCGGCCCGGTTCAATCGGATGAGTCTACCACCCAAGACCGGTTCCTTCCAGCTGTTTGTTGACGGCTACAAGGACGCCGACTACTGGTTGCGACGATTCGAGCAGGAACCGCTGCCGACGCGACTCCAGCAAAAGTTCCAGCTCCAGTTCGAACGCCTAGTTGTGCTGGATTACATCATCCGGAACACCGACCGCGGCAACGACAACTGGCTCATCATGTACGAACAACCAACGATAGTGCCCCAAAGCAACGGAAGCACCCCAAGCGGAATGCCCCGGAGTAACAGCCGCCTCGAAATGGCCGAAAACACCGACTGGAACCTGGTGCAGCTGCCCGAGATCAAAATCGCCGCAATCGACAACGGGCTGGCGTTCCCGTTCAAGCATCCGGACTCGTGGCGCGCCTATCCGTACCACTGGGCTTGGCTCCCGCAGGCCAAAAACCCGTTCAGCCAGGACATCAAGGACCTCATACTGCCCTCGCTGTCCGATCAGAACTTTGTCGAGGAAATGTGCAACGAACTGTACGAGCTGTTCAAGCAGGACAAGGGCTTCGACCGGGGCCTCTTTGAGCGGCAAATGTCTGTGATGCGCGGCCAGATACTGAATCTGACCCAGGCCCTCAAGGACGGCAAGAGTCCGGTGCAGCTGGTGCAGATGCCGGCCGTGATCGTCGAACGGTAAGTACACATTTTCGAACGTTTTTATTTTTGGGATTTTTTTCTTTGCTTTGTTTTTTGACTGCTCTCTTAATATTTAAAATTTATGCATAAGTAAAATTTCAAAATCCGGTTTGGTCAACCACGCAAAAAGAGTCTTGAAACACTCTAAACTTCAGCTAATTTTGTCTATTCAGTCCCGAGATATCGTGGCACCACTTTTTTAGAATCCTTCATTAAAAATTTAACGGTTAATTTAAATGATCTGAAACTCCCCACAGCAATATTAAATTCACCACAACCAAGTTCGAATAGCGCGTAAATTTTATAATGTGTTGAAAAAACTTTCAGAAATGATAGAAAGACTTAGTTTAAGATATAAACCCAAATATTCGTCAGCGGTGAACGGCCCGAGCGGTTTAGGCTTTCAGGATTTTTGTGATATTTACTTGTAGAGTCAAAACAGATCCGTAAACTTCACTTAAGTCTTTCTTTGGGATGCATAATACCGGTGCATTCCACGGACTTTTACTTGGGCGTATTATCCCTAATTTTAGCATTTCTTCCACTTGTTCTTTTACGTGTTTCTTGGTAGCTTCAGGAAATCTATATTGTCTTTTATTAATTGGAATTTCAGTTGTTGTTTCTATATCGTGCATGGTTAAATTGGTATAAGTCAACTCGTCACCCTCTAAATAAAATATTTCATTAAAATCACTCAAAATACTATTAATTTCTTGATTGGTAACACCTTTCAAGTGGTCTGTTTTAACCAATTCATAAATTTTTCTCATTCTTTCGTTGCCTGTAAGTTTCTCATGCTTCATGTTTTCAATCACATCATAATCCCGATCGTTTTCTAAATTCATCTCTTTTGGGTAATCTTGGTTATCATCATCAATTTCAATTTGATCGTCATAATACTCTTCAATGTACGGTTGGATTCTGCCATTGCAGCCATTGTCATTATCATAATTATTTCCATTATTTTCATCGTAATTTGTATTAAAATTGTCATAACTATTTGCTTCAATACCTTCCATATTTACTTTGTTTATATTTTCAATGTCATTGATTCTAAATAAATTGGTCATTTCATGATTATTATATTGCATATTATTTGTGTCAGGCGTTCGTAAAACTATATTGTCGAAACTTTGACTAATATATAAGGTGTATTTCTTTAGAAAATGTGCTCCAAGAATTGCATCATCAGCGAACTTTTCCTCGTATTTTGAATTTCCTATTAATAAAATCATATTTACAGATCCTACTGTATCTTCTGCTATTCCATGAACCCCTCTAATGGAAATTCTATCGTTGAAATCAATGTTAGTTAAACGCATATTACTAACCACATCCCATCTTACAAAATTGTTACATGATGCGGAGTCAATTATAAATTTGTGAAATTTTGTTGGCCTTGCCAAGGTAGCAATATTTGCATAAAATATTGAATCATTTTTGAAATTGATTTTTAATGATTCATGTGGTGGAATGTATTCGTTAAATTGCAGTTTAAAATTATTTGGAATTTGATTTTTATTGCGTCGACTATTTGTATAAGTTCGTTTAAAAGTGCTCTTTGCAGTATTCGTTTTATAACATTCATAAAATTTGTTAGCTTGATAATTATTTCTTTGATAAAAATTTGTATTTTTATTGTTCCTGTAATTTCTGAATTTTCTGTCAAAATTAAGGTTTGAATTTTCAGTACTAGCAAGTAACCTTTGTTCGAGAGTTCTTAAAAACTCTCTGTCAATTCGTTCATTTTCTAAAAATTCTAGCAAATTTTCCAACTTCATATGACGGTTATTCGTGGCAATCTCTTTGATTTCATTATTAATAATTCCAACTATAAAGTGGCTTTTTAAGCTATAAGCTGTGAATGAATTTTCGTTGTAACTTTGATCAATTTTTATGATTTCGTATTTTATGTCAAGAACTCTACCTGCATATGATTTAAATGTTTCATCCCATCCTTGTTTCAGAGTTTCAATTTGTTCAATTATACTACCAAAAGTAGTTTTGATACCAAACTCTCTAATTAAATTTGCCTTGGTTTCTTCCCAAGTGTTTGCACGAATTCGGTTAATACGTGCTGCTGCTTTAAATTTTAGTTTCATAAAAACAATATTTAAAAATTTACTCTGATCTTCGCCTACAGGAATTTGATCAGCATAATAATCTATTAATATTAAAAATTGCTCCAGTGAGTCTAATGACCCATCAAATTCTGGAATAAGCTGGATTAAATCCGTCATCTCCAAATTCGCCATCTTTAACGGTGCACATCAACAAGAGCTTTTGCACCAAGATTTTTGTTACAGATATTTTAGTATTTTTGAAACTACGGGAACTATCGATATAATGTATTATTCATCCCCTAAAGTACTGTCTACTAAATGATTTACAACAAAATTTGCCTGTTTTTACAATCAGATTTGTGCAGGATTGGGTCCGTAAGTTTGTCAATTTTGGCATAAGAAGACAACAACTTCCTTGGTTGCTGTACACCCTTTTAAGCGTGTTTTTAACTATTTACATCAAATTTCGGTATAACTTTTGTTTACTCACCCTAAACTGCCAGATTTCCATGGTCGTCTTCTTGGGTGTTCGATGCGGCTGAATTTCGTCTCCAGTTGATCCAGATGATCTCGTCATTGTTGAATCCCTAGTGTTGTCCATCGTTGGCCGGTTTTGAAATTTTCGATGCTTCTGCCATTGGTCGAGCCCGTTTTGGTTCCATCTCGTACTGCTGCACATTTGCTTCCATCTTAGAACTCCTCACATAACATTTTCTTCAATTTAACGTTTTTTTTACACTATTTTAACTGTTTGTTACTTCGCGAAATCATTTTGTTCATTAATTTTCACACATAGTCACATTTTCAACTCTCGGTTTTGTCCAATCATAATGGCGTGTCCAAACACACACAGCGTTGCTTTCCGCTAGTCACCACCTGAACAGCCCGAGCGGTTTAGGCTTTCAGGATTTTTGTGATATTTACTTGTAGAGTCAAAACAGATCCGTAAACTTCACTTATTTGTATATTACACTTTTTTAAAGATTACATTTTTGCGGTAACACTCTTAACTTTTTACGCGCACGATCACATCACTCAACTTTTTGTTGCTAATTTCATTAAGACTTTCGTCGAGCCAATTCTCTACGTTGAAGCCAGACTTGTCCTCCAGACCTCTACGCCGAGCCATGCCAGACCCCCGAACTCCTAAGTCCCGGGTGGACTCTTCACTGCAGCCAAGTCCCGGCGGACTCTTCACAGCGGCTAAGTCCCGGCGGACTGCGGCCTCCACCGCTAAGTCCGGCTGGACTGGGGCCTCTGCTACTGGTGGCTGCTGGCGGGTCTGGCTGGTCAGGGGCGTCTTCTGGAACTGGAACTGGACTGGAGTTGAGCTGGCTGGAACTGACTGGAACTGATTCTGGAACTAATTGCCCTCCTCAAGAATTTTGGGGTTTTTATAGTCAGTCCCCGAAAACTCTACTAAATTTTGTTCTACTAAAAGTGGTCCGTTTCGATGAGAAGCATCGATGAACCTCATGAATTAAATTGTGCAGACCTCTGCAATTCTTCATGACTTTCCGTATGGTGTAGTGAGTACACCTCAAAATCGGAAGTCATGGGTTCGAACCATTGTCGTGAAACTTTAAATTATGTTATTGGAATATCTAAATAATGTTCCTAAAATATTCTCAAAAATGTAAGTCAATAATGAGAAGGTCGAATTCTCCATTGAACAAACATGCCAATGAATTTGGTTAAGCCACACCTTCAATTTCCCCTGTGGAATAACATCGCACATTCATAATTGAAAGCTTAACAATTTTTTTTTTTTTTTGATTGCCTAATAATTGGCGAAAATTAATAAAGGGCTTTTCAGGTGAGGATGACTCATGATCCACACCTGTACATAAGCTTAATTATTTGTCGCGCAACGCGAGTCGACGGGTAAAATTATTTATGCTTGCGTAAGCGAGCATGGTCAGAACTGTGGTGAGGTTCGAAAAATGGACAAATTTAATGATTTAAATTTGAGGTCGCTGCAGCGGTGTTCAATAAACCCAAAAAGCAAAACAAAAAATAAAATAAAAAATAAACTCGTTTTTAAAATCTTTATTACATTTACTCTTTTTCAAAGGCTTCACTAAGAATATATTTTTATAATGTAGTAAGTTTCAAACTGGGTGCTGAATAGTGGTTAACAAAACGGACTCGATTTTGAACTGTTAAAGTGGAACCAATTTATTGTTCGCCAAAAGTAGAGAGTATTATTATCGATAACTAAAAATTGCAAAAAATGAAAAATGTGTGGCTTTTGAGGACTTGGAGTTTAAGTCAAGAAATCTTAAGAAATCTGAAATGGAGACCGTCATTTTTTAAAATTATGAATGGAAGCAGCAGTTTCGTCTCCCGTAAAAAAAACCTCTTCTAACCGATCGAAACTTTAAAACACACAGAACTTTCTAGCAAAAAAAAGTCAAAAACTCAAAAATCTCGTTACGCATGCTCTCTATTCATCATCCAGGTTTCAATGCATAAATGTTTAAAAAATACACAAATACGCAAAAACCGTATTTTTCCGAAAACACTAATATTTTCTTAATTTACAATATGCTTTTCCTCTTTTATTAGAGTTTTTTTTTTCGTAAAATACTCATCATTTTCCCAAAATACCGTGTTTTTTTAATACTCAAATATTCACAATTTGCGATATGGGTATCGAACAAGTATCAATCGAAGGTGTTTTATGGGTTTTCACTTTTTGAAAGTTTAGTTTTTGTAGAATAATCTTATGTTTTTCGAAAATACTCTTATTTTTATAATTTGCAATATGGGTTGATATCGAAGCGACATTTTGTATGCTTTTTCCCTTTGTTCAGAGAATGTTTTACAAAAAACTATTTTTTTCTAATATATGCAAAATTTCAGAAAGCCTTTTTCACTTTTATTAGAGTTGTTTTTTTTTTTTTTGTAAAATACTAAAATTTTCCCAAAGTACCGTTTTTTTAAATACAATAAAATTTTCATAACTTACAATATGGGTATCAGACGAAACGAAATTTCCAGTTTTTTCAGAGAATTTTCACAAAATACCGTTTTATCCATGTACTTAAATTTTCAGAATTTGTAATTTGGGTTTAAAACGAAACGAAATGTTGTAAGCTTTTTAACTGTTATAAGAGTTTTTTTTTTGTAAAATTTTAGCAAAATACCGTATTTTTCGAAAATACTACAATTTTCATATTTGTAATAACTGTAATAATCAAACGAAGTAAAATTGTATATCCTTTTAACTTTTACAGTCCAGCCTTGATTATCCGAAGGCCTTGGCAAAATTTCACTTCAGATAATCAAAACTTCGGATAATCGAATCACGAAAAAACATTTTTTTTTTTTCGTTGTCTTATTTCTGGTTGTTGTGTTTTAGTATGACCCTTCATTTACTCTAATGTGATTTAGAATTTTTAAATCCAAGATTTTTATTTTTCATGCAACCAACCATTCAAATTTGACTGAAATGGTGTCGCAGAACTTGAATTTGATGTTTGTTTTTGTTTTGTTTTTTGTTCGTGATTCGATTATCCGAAGTCCCAAACAAACCTTCTGATAATCGAGTCTGGACTGTATTAGAGTTTTTTTCTTCTGTAAAGTACTAAATTTTTCACAAAATCCCCTATTTTTTCGAAAATAATAAAATTTTCATAATTTGCAATGTTTAATGGATACCGTCAAAAGTGGTGAAATTGGGTCTGGGGGGTAAGATTGGGTCATACAAAAATGCTGAAATTTTTATGACCCAATTTCACCCCCCAGACCTAATGTCACCCCTGATGACGGTAATCAAAAAATATATTCTAAGTAAAAGCATTGGAAATTCAACGTGATATTGATAAATTCAGTCTTTATTAGAAAAATTTTAAAAATGAGTTATCGCTCGTCATCGTCGATAAGATTATCGTTTTCGTCCCGACGGAAAGGGATCAAGAAACTACTTTATGAACAGCAGAACAAAGGAGAGGGAATAATTTCATGGGGTTTTTCTTCTGTCAATTTGAAATGTTCCTTGATTCTTGGTTCTTTTCGAAGTTTGAAAAAAAAAATACATTTTATAATGAATATTACAAATTTTATGATTTACAACGGTCATGTTGAACACAATTTTAATTTTTTTTTCTCCTTTTCGCAACGACGCACGCTGCACAACAGGTCGAAGGTGAACCCAGGCTCGGCTCGATTTTTCTCATTCCAACAGCGCTTCCAAAACAAGAGTCCCTTCTTCTCCTGGTGTTAGAGGACGGCGCACTCCGAAGAAAGAAAACGCGAAACAACAAAAAACGAAAACCTAACGAGGGCGGGAAACTGTGAAAAAATAAGACACGTACGAAAAATTGTGGTAAAAAATGTAACCAATTTAGAACAACAAAAAATACTATCGTGTTAAATCTATCCAAAAGTCAGCTGACCTGCTGTAGGAGTCATTATGTAGGTTTGTATGGAGCCCCTCTCCGGATTGTGGAAAGTTATAAATAATAGAAAAAGGAGAAATCGTATGTATTTATTCAAATTAACCGAAAAGTAACGTTAAAAAGAAGGATCGGTTGAGAGCCTCTGTACCGGTGAATAATTAACTAAACTTTTACAATAGGGAATCAATGATAAAGAAAACTTCATGTTTTTATTGTATTTTTCTTTCGGTTATTAACCTAAACGAATTAAAATATTTGATCTTTATTGTGTTATTTATCTGCTGCAATGATTTGTATATACAGAAAGTGTGAAAATAGATGTTCCCACTATGATCCTCGATCTTTTTTGTTTTTTTATGCCAAATAAATAGTAAACTGCTTATCAGTTGGAGATTCAATTTGGTCATTTATCTTTCAGTCAATGGTCTTAACTGAAAGTAGATTATATAGCACGTAACTTGAATTCATAACTAGTCTCATAAACACACATATTGTGAATGGAATCATCTTAGTTGGGCGATTGCAGAAGAGGGTACACATAACGATGAACTAACAGTAACAGTAACTGTTAACCACGAACGATAACAAGCGGTTGAACTGGTTGGTCCAAAACAATTTAAAAAAGTTGTTGTAATTACTAGGCAGAAGCAAAAAATCAAGAGAACAAAAAAAAATCTATTTTAGGCTAGAGATGCATTCTGGTAGCTAGGTACAACACATTAGACAATTACCACACTGTAGCAGGAAGATCTTCTATCTCCAAACTATCCAGATAAAACCTTCTTATATAACACACCTTTAGTTTAATCTTAACACATCACACACACACACACACACACACACACACAAGTACGGTAGTCCTCGATAGGCCAACTACATTATACAATCAGTTACTTCTCCGGTAAAAAAAAGAAGAAAAACTTTGAATAATAATATCCCCCCAACAACAAAAAAAACGCTCTTCTTTGTACCTACTTGTTGATGACAATTCCGTGCACAACCAAACTGGCATTCGAAAAACTTTTCCAAAATTTAAACTAACAGTGAGTGGCATTTGTCACGCGACGCGAAAAAACTTGCCACTGCTTAACCCAGCCGGACCCCAAGATGACAGTTTTCGTGAGTTGCGCGTATTCACCGACAGATGGCCAGTGGGCCTCGTCAGAGTCCGCCCATTAAATACGCAACTCAAAATTTGCATGAGATTCTTTGTTTTCGTGACGGCTTTCGCGGTACGCTCACTTCAACTGTTCTAGGCTAATATTTTAACGTGGCGTATCTCTAAACAAGTTTTTCATGAAAATGATTCCAGACTGCTTATTTTGTCGTTTTAAACCAAAACAAGACAGAAACTATATTTTTTCAAACTATTCGCCATTTTCAAAAGTTTGGCTAGATAATATCAAAAGCCACCATCTTAGGTCCACTGGGCCCACAAAAAGAGGTACGCTCAGTTTGTATGGGAGCTGTCAACATGCTCCCGGGCTGGCTTAACCTAATTTGATGGTATTGCTCTAGAATTTATGTTGCTATAATTAAGATTCTTACGTTAGTGGAAAAGCACCTATTTTCGGAAAGTTAATGATTTGGCCCTGTTTCCATCACATTTGCCGATTCTCATTTTAGTGATTTCAGTTGAATAACTCTGTTTGAGCTATGACCGAAATCTTTAACAATATTATTTTTATTTAGCAATAATTTTGCGGGGGTCTTCACTAATTACCAAACAGCAATTCTGTATCAATGGTTCGTCCATACAATTTTGGCAGCTGTCCATACAAAAAAAGGTATGTGCTCATGCCTATAGAAATGCTACAAAAGGTTACAAAACTATACAGTCCAGACTCGATTATCCGAAGTATAAGACTTCGGATAATCGAATCACGAAAAAAATCGTGTGTTTTTTATCATTCTTAGGTAGTTGCAAACATAAACTTATATAAATAAATATTTGCAATGGGCTTACTTTTAACATCAAATTTGAGTTCTGCGGCTCCATTTAAGTCAAATTTTAGTGGCTGACCTAATAAATTTAAAATGCATTTTTTTAAGTATTTCATCACCGCTCTCTTTGATTAAAAAATTCCTAATCAATTTAAAGAAGTTTAGGAGTCAACAGTTAAAAAACGAAAAGATTTTTTTGGTGATTCGATTATCCGAAGTGATGTTCTGTCAAGGCCTTCGGATAATCGGGTATGGACTGTACCAGGCCTGCAAAATGTTTCCAACCCAGCGTACACATGAAGCAAACCAAAATGTCAGTTCACTGCTAGTATGTGACTGTAAGCCTACTGTGTTCGTTCAACCACTGCCGCCTGACTCGTGCCGGTCGGCTGCTGGAGAATGAGAGACGTGAAAAAATGAGCTACACTCACACAATTCGTGTCGTATGACTGACTCGTAAAATCCTCTCTAAACACTATTTTGACTATTTTTAAGCAATTGAATGGTTCTAGACTGTGCAAAACACTTAAAACAACCATTACTTATCTTCGAAATTACATTTCCACGCATAAATACCAACTTATTGTGTAAAAACTTGTTTCTTTATGTGTGTGCGTGCAACGTCGAATGAGCGTTGGTCGACTACTGCCTCGCATTGCAGCTGCTCAGTGAGCTAGGGCACTCACGACTGAGTCGGGTTTGTTTATGTCACGGTTTTGCGGTTCAGTGAATGGATCTGAAAAAATCGTGTATGCGTCGCAGATTTTTGCGTCAGAACCCCTGACATTTTCAGCTCTGGACTGTACAATTAGGATGGCTCGAGATGGTCGACTTTTCCGAACATGTTTTATTCGGTTGCTTTTAGGCCCCTAAACAACCCCCTAAAATTTGGAAGCGTATGGGAATTAGTATGGAAAAAACCTCTTTTTTACATTTTTATTTTCCAATAAATTTTTGAAACCAATACAAAAGCGCTAAATTTGATGAAATTCTCTAAAACTTTCTAGAAGAAAGTATTGTGCTATCTTGCTCCTGTCAAAAGATACAGCGTGTTCAAAACTGGTACAAAACGTGATTTCCGAGCAAAAAACACGTTTCCCCAAATTTTAGGGGATTATTGGGTCTCAAAGGCATCAACAAAACTTTGTTCTGGTATGATTTGATCATTTTTTAAATTCCCAGTCTACTGTACAACCTTTTTGCAACTTCCAGAGATTTTTTTTAATGTCGAGTGTAAAAAAAAATAAAAAGCAGCTCAAAAATGTAAACATTTTGCAAAAAAAGATCCGAATTTCAAAACTCAATAAATAAATAAAAATTTAAATTTATATGGTTTATTTTTTTTTTAACTGTTAGAATTTTAATTTTTTAATTTCTTAAATGATTTTTTTTTAATTCATGAATTTTCCAGATTTTATTCTTTCATAATTCTATTTTAGATGCTTGTAATTAAAAAAAATATTTTTTAATTTTTAGAAGTTTCTGAATTTTTTTAGTTGAATTTAATTATTATTCTTCGGATTTAGGTTTAATTATTTAATTTAATTTAGAATTTAGGTGGGTCTCGTAGCGCAGGGGTAGCGGCTTCGGCTGCCGATCCCGATGATGCTATGAGACGCGGGTTCGATTCCCGCCTTATCCACTGAGCTTCTATCGGATGGTGAAGTAAAACGTCGGTCCCGGTTTCTCCTGTCTCGTCAGAGGCGCTGGAGCAGAAATCCCACGTTAGAGGAAGGCCATGCCCCGGGGGGCGTAGTGCCAATAGTTTCGTTTCGTTTAGAATTTAGAATTTATTTGGTTTTTGAAATATGATTATTGAACTGATCAGAAACTTTCGCATAAGTTTATTTTTCAAAAATTAAAAATCGGACCAAAAATTTCCGAGATATCGACAGTTAAAAATTACTGGCTTATTAGGTGACACTTAGAGAAATTCATTTTCATCGATTCGAATTCTTTGTGAGGCTGTATCTCAAAAACCAATTGCCCGATTTTTCAAAGTTCCATGGGAAAAAATATTGGAAATTTTCTAAGCTTCTAAAAAAAGATTCAGAATAGCTTTTCGTTCAAGAATTATTTTTTCAACTTAAAAAACCTAATAAATCGAAAATGTATACCTAAAAGTAGCTATAACTTGAAAACGGTACATTTCACAAAAAAAATGTAAAAGCCCTTCTCGACTGCCAATTTGATTTTGCTTTGAAACAACATTTTTATATTTGTGTTGTCCAGACGATATTTTGCATTATCACGCACAATAGAGTAATCTACATGCGTATGTATTGCGTGTATGTACCGTAAACTGGGGTGACTTTGATAACCCGGGGTGACATTGATAGAAATTTGATTTGGCCACTATTTTTGATACATCCAATGTAACAGTCACATTTTTGCATATATCTCGGGTGTGTTTTCAAAAAGCCGTAAGAGCCATCGTGACCTCCGACACTAATATTCGTTATTCTCCAAACTGTATCAAAATTTCATTTATTTTTATTTTGGGGCACTTGAAAGAAGTGTAGATGAACAATCTTAAGCATTTTTGAAATTGGTTTATCGTAAGTTGATCGAATACCGAAGCAAAAAAGGCTTTGTTTACCATTGGCTTTTACGTCTTTTTGAAAACTAATCCGAGATATGTTCGATAATAAGCTTTCCCTTAATGCTTACATACTCAAAATTCTCAAAAATGTTTAAATATTAATTTGACGGGCATTTGAAAAACCTATCAAAGTCACCCCGGGCTATCAAAGTCACCCCAGTTTACGGTACACGAAAATAAAGTGAGGTTAAATTTTGTCAACCAGCAAAATCAAATGGTGCGCTAGTGTGCGTACGCGAAACGTCATAAAGCTCTATGGCACAAAAGATCTCTTTTTTAGTCCCCCAAAACATATCGACGCTGCCGTGCTATTTTATCGCACGTCGCTTTTTGACGTTCGTTTTAATGTTTGACCTTGAATAAACAAAAGTTCAAGATGGTATGTCAGAGACATAACCGAAAGACATAGGACCAAACAATTGTACACTCAAACCCCGATGGCTTGACACCAACTGTTGTCAAACGAACGGGGTCATTTTTTAGTTTGACACCCCTTTTACACGGAGTTCACACACACTACTGAGCGTTTGTTTTGATAGTGTGCGTGAGCGCCGTGTAAAAAGTGACAGTCCGTCACTTTTTAGTTTGACTTTGACCAACCAACGGGGTACAAACTGAAAAAGTGTCAAACGAAAAAGTGACCAACCACCGGGGGTTGAGTGTAATGAGATTGTTGATGTTTTTGGATTGCTAGTGAAATTCTCAATTTATTTTAAGATTATTTTATTTTGTTTCATAGATTTGTCGGCAACATTGCCATAAATGTTCCCCCAAGGTGAACCTTCCATGAGGGCGCTGGCAACTCCAGGTTGTGGCCACTACTGTCGAAATCTTGATCGAAATGGCTATTTTCATGTTCAGTATCAAAAACCATGAATTTTGATACCCATATTAAGCAATTCTCTGAGATTTCGGCCATTCGATTTTTTTTTGTATTTTTTAATTCGGCTGAAACTTTTTTGGTGCCTTCGGTATGCCCAAAGAAGCCATTTTGCATCATTAGTTTGTTCATATAATTTTCCATACAAATTTGGCAACTGTCCATACAAAAATGATATGTGAAAATTCAAAAATCTGTATCTTGAAGGAATTTTTTGATCGATTTGGTGTCTTCGGCAAAGTTGTAGGCATGGATATGGACTACACTGAAAAAAAATGATAAAAAAAGTTGGTGATTTTTAATTTAACTTTTTGTCACTAAAACTTGATTTGCAAAAAAAAACACTATTATTTTTTTTTATATGTTTTAGAGGACATAAAATGCCAACTTTTCAGAAATTTCCAGAATGGGCAAAAAATCTTTGACCGAGTTATGATTTTTTGAATCAATACAGATTTTTTTTTAAATCGAATATTGGTCGCAAAATTTTTTTTTATTAGTGCGCTGACCACGGGGACGTGCTGTCTTGTTTTTGCATGCTCATTTTCATTTCTTTTGTGTCGCTGTTTGTGTGCATGGGGTGATTGGTTATTATAATTGAATAATGACATCATAAGTACAGTGCTTCTGGGGACGCGCAGTCCTGTTTTTTCGCGATAATTTTCGTCGTAAATGATCGTAAAAATTTATTCCAACTGGCAGTTTTAGTATTCACCCATCAAACTATCGATTTTATGAAAAGTAAAGCGTCATTTATTTACTATTTTTGAAATTTGCTCGCGTTATCTAAATTGTAAAAACAGTAAAAATATACTGATAAGTCCAGCCCATAGCACTACAGCTCGGCTGACACGCGTTCTATAATATATTTTTTTAAATAATCAATTATCTATCTTTCCGCAGCCGGCTGCCTAAGATTTAAAATTTTCAATCGATAAACAAAATGCTCATGGTCACATCACTGCCACTCGTGAATCCTGACCTCATACCCATCTACTAACCCCCTCAAAACTCATGTGATACTTTGTCGGAGATGCAGTCGATTGGGCGGTCTCTGTCACTCAAGTATCGGACTAACATTCCCATCCACTTCCCCGTGACCCTACCACTGGTCGTGGCCGGCGCCGGTATTGATCAGCATGATAGGGGCCTTTGAGAAGTTGCGAAGCGAGGAAAGATAGCACCCACTCATCTTCCACGGCTCGTGGATGTAACTTCTGGAGGTCCTGGTCAATAACGGAGTAGCAACTGCGGGTGGGCACCTATGCTTATGCTTATGCTAATATTGGTCGCAAAAATTTTTCAACTTCATTTTTCGATGTAAAATTGAATTTGCAATCAAAAAGTACCTAAGTGAAATTTTGTTAAAGTGCACCGTTTTCAAGTTATAGCCATTTTTAGGTAACTTTTTTGAAAATAGTCGCAGTTTTTTTTTTAAATTTTTTAAATAGTGCACATGTTTGCACACTTTTGGAAAAAATATTTTTGAAAAGCTGAGAAAATTCTCTATATTTTGCTTTTTCGGACTTTGTTGATGCGACCTTTGTTTGCTGAGATATTGCAATGCAAAGGTTAAAAAACAGGAAAATTGATGTTTTCTAAGTCTTACCCAAACAACCCACCATTTTTTAATGTCGATATCTCAGCAACTATAAATCCGATTTACAATGTTAAAACATGAAACATTCGTAAACTTTTCCGATCTTTTCGAATATAATATTTTCAAAAAAATTAAATCAAGACTAACATTTAACATGGGCGTAATATTGAATGTTTGGCCCGTTTAAAATGTTAGTCTTGATTTAAAATTTTTGAAAATATTTTTTTCGAAAATATCAGAAAATTTCACGAATGTTTCATGTTTTAACATTGTAAATCGGACCTACTACCTACTCTTAAAAGGTTCAATTTTGAAAAAATGGCATACACGCCAAAAATTCACAAAAATGGCAAATGTGCTCAAAAGTTTACCTTATTGAAAAAAAAATAATTTTACGAATTAAATCCCATGTTGTTTCAGGCCTAATAAATTTCGATAAAAAAAACATCGAGAGTAAAGATCAACTCAAAAACGGGTCTCTTAAAAATGTATTTAACATTTGTGTGATTCCAAAGGACATCACCACTTATTTGACTTGCCTCTGCGCCCAGTCAGGGTGTACCGGAATCACTCATCCGTGGAACCGACGAGGGGAAACGAACGCGAGGGTGGACCGAAAAGAAGCACCCTATCGTGTGTTCGTGTGGGTGTGTGTTTGTGAGTTTTCCTTCACCGGTCTCCTTATGCCAGACGTCACTAACTATGTATAACTGTAGATTTGTTGATGTGTAACGGAAATAGCCTAACTTTAGGGTAGCTGCATCAATTTACGTCAGTTGTTGTCTTTTTTTATGTTATATTTAAAGAAAGGATTTTTTGTGTTAATCCATCTCTTTAACTGTACAGTTTTTAATTAGTTATTAATACCAAACTCCAGACTAAGCAACAGAATGCGCTACAATCTTAAAACCAAAATTCCGCACCACTCTCAAAGATCAACCCCGAAACCAAAAATAAAAATGAAAAAAAGCTCCCGTATTTTCCGAATCCTTTATGATTTTCGTGCCCAAAACAAGGGGTGGAGGTCACGAAAGGCGCTCAATGCCAGGTCAGGTCTCTCTCTCTCGCACTTTACCTCTCTTGCTTAGTTAGTTTGGGCTGGAAAATACCCTGATCAACCCCAACGTGGGCAGTCACTCGCTGCACGTCGCCGTCGGCAGATGGTGACTCCCGCCGCCGTGGCTCTTCTCTTCATACTTTGCTTTAGTTTTTTTCAAAAAACGGTTGTCCTTCGCGAAAACGGAACTTTGCACGCTATAGTGACACGAGCGCGCGCGCGGGCGTTTCGACGAAAATACACACTTCCGCGTGTTCTTGCTCGGCGTAGACGTTAATTTAGAATAGTTTAGATTAGATGTGACCTTATTAGCGGAGTAGACAGTCTTGTTTTGTTTGGTGCAAAAAGGTCACATAGGCTGATGTGAGAGGGGGCATTTGTTATAGAGTGTGTTGCCTCACGCCAGTATCGGCCGTTTGGGGTTGGAATTTCAGTTATTGATTAGGGTGGCCCGAAGTGTAACCAACACCACCAACACCTGGTTCTGCTGTTGCTGCCGCAATAAATTATGCTTCTGGAATAAGGTCAATCGAAAGTGAAAGTGTTATTAATTCAAAGTATTGTTTCGTGCTGGCGCAAGCTGACGGTGGTGTGTAATTCGAAACTAAATATGGAATATTATGTGTCACAACTGAAATCCACCAAATCTGAGATGGCTTCGCAATGTTCCAGTTTTCGATCTAGAAGGAGCTAGAGAGAGAGAGAGGAGGAAGTGGCACGAATTGCACAGAAAATTCAAATTTTCATCGACGCTGTAAAACGGCTCGCGTGCACGCAAAGGCTGAACGAGTCCAAATCTTGGGAATACTTTTCCGAAAGGTGACAGGTATCATCGATTATTTTTTTTATTTTAGCTCTGGGATTGTCCACGGTTTTTACCTTACCTTTATTTTATAATCAAATCCCAATTTCGTGCAATGTTATTTCATTTTTAATTTATTTTTTTTCTCTACGAAATCGATCTTTTTTTTTTTAATTGTAATTTTTGTATTTTTTAATCAGGCTGAATCTTTTTTGGTGCCTTCGGTATGCCCAAAGAAGCCATTTTGCATCATTAGTTCGTTCATATAATTTTCCATACAAATTTGGCAGCTGTCCATACAAAAATGATATATGAAAATTCAAAAATCTGTATCTTTTGAAGGAATTTTTTGATCAATTTGGTGTCTTCAGCAAAGTTTTAGGTATGGATATGGACTACACTGAAAAAAATTAAACACGGTTAAAAAAAATGGTGATTTTTAATGGTATTTTTTGTCGCTAAAACTTGATTGCAAAAAACACTATTTTTAATTTTTGAAGTTTTAGAGGACATCAAATGCAAGCTTTTCAGAAATTTTCAGGTTGTGCAACAAATCTTTGACCGAGTTAAGAATTTTTTAACCAATACTGATTTTTTCAAAAAATTGAAATATTGGTCGCAATAGTTTTTCAACTTCATTTTTCGATGTAAAATCAAATTTGATTTCCAAAAAATGTCCACGTGGTTTGTGGATAGTCCCTAAAGTACTTTTTGATTTCAAATTTAATTTTACATCGAACAATGAAGTTGAAAATTTTTAGCGACCAATATTTTCATTTTTTTTTTTTAATCTGTATTGATTCAAAAATTCTTAACTCGGTCAAAGATTTTTTGCACTACCTGGAAATTTCTGAAAAGTTGGCATTTGATGACCCCTAAAACATAAAAAAATGTTTTTTTTTTTGCAAATCAAGCTGACAAAAAGTTGAATAAAAAATCACCTAATTTATTTACCGTGTATCATTTTTTCAGTGCAGTCCTTATTCATACCTAAAACATTGCCAAAGACACCAAATCGATCAAAAAATTCCTTAAAAAGATACAGATTTTTACATTTTCATACATCATTTTTGTATGAAAAATAATTGCAACGGCCTTAAATACATTGAAATGGTTGCATAAATTATATTTTTTGTCTGGGTTTTAAATAAATCAAAGTTTATGAATGTGTTTCAATTTTTTCATACAAAAATGTGTGTGAAAATTTCTTTCTGGGAAAACAGATGATAAAACAAGAAGAATTTAAAAACAAAATGGTAATTGGATAAGCTAAACACTAGTTACAATTAAACCTTTTTTGTAGTTTTAATAATTAGACTAAATGAGATAAAAAGAACAAAAATCTTTTGTCTTTTTGTCAATTTGACCATTTTTTTTAAAGAGTGGACTTGGTCCAATTTATCGTGTAGTGCAGATCTGTCTTCATTTACTTTATAACTAGGCTTAGTGATTTTTCACGCTCAAAAATAGCAAATTTCACGGGGACCTCAATTTTAAATCATCAAATTTCACGCAAAATTCACGGAACGTGATAAATGTTAAAATAACTCTGAAAATGTTATGTTTGAATCACAGAAACTACTTTTTATACTTCATTATATATTATTCTTTAATATATGAAGAAATCTTCACAATTTATATTTTGAAACAAAATGTAGAGCTTTAGTATTCTCATTTATTGGACTTCCTTTTTGATATTCAACTAGTCTTCAAGGTTTTCGCTGTTTTGCTTCTGTTTTATCAGTTTGCATTTTATTGAGTTTTATATCAAAGCAGGATTTAACAATCTTTTCCAGACAAAATGAGTAAAATAGTTTCAATTTTCTGCGACATTTAGCCCATTCCAAATAATTTTTAAGGTTTTCATCTCTCTTTTCGAAACTTTAATTTAAAAGAAATAGAAAAAATAATACAATTTGCAACGAAATCAAAATTTTTATTCAAAATCAGAACAGAAAACAGAATAGGTGGTATTCTAAACATTCACGGGAATCATTCACCCAAACAATCAAATATCGGTAAAATGTTTTCAAAAGGAGATTTGAAAGATTAAAAATACTCTTCCCTTTATTTTGAATAAAACAAAGCTTGATTCTTTTAATTTATTTTGAAATTATACCTTTGAAATAAAATTGAAATAAAAATTTTACTACAGCGAATGAAAATATTACTAAACCTTGCTAAAAAGATTCTGCAAGCAGGGAAATGCATCTAAATTCATTTCAGCTGATTGCACAAAAATTTAAATCTTAAAAGAAACTCCCAGGCTCGATTCTTTAAGTAAAAATAAGTAACTGTGCCAATTTTGAGCCAAATCGGTTAAGGGTTAAGCAGGTTCGTCAGTGCTTTTTTCGTTGAAGTTTGCATGGAAAAATTCAAAAAAATGTATGGAGAAAAGCAAATATTTCAAAATTCTGCCAAAAGGTTGCGTTAAATGTGTCGGATAATCGTCAAGAAGACCGCAAAACGATCCGAGTTAACCCTGACGAATTATTAACGATTTAAAGAAGACGAGTTTGCATGAACGGATCTTAAACCTTAACCGCTTTCGCTCAAAATTTGTTGAACCATTCATTTGTATAGAAGTGACGATTTTAGGTTAAAGTCACGTTAATAAAATAAACAACAACTATTTTTAATAGAAACACCCTAATCGCCAAACAAACAAAAAACTGGTTTAAATACTTTGCCCATGCCAAATTTTGGCCAAATTGGAGCACTTTTTAGCAGGATCCAGGATCCTGGCTTGACGTGGAATCCCTGTATAAAGTTATCAGATATTAAAACTTTATGTCTTACGCGGAAAACAAATTGTTACTGAAATGTTAATGTTTAGAACATTTAATGTTATGTAAACGCATTTACAACTAAGCATACTTTGAACTTTGAATGAAGCTACACGAAATGATTCAAATTATAAATCAATGTAAATCAAAATGAAAAGTCACTCTAGTTAATCCTGATGCCATTTCCTGATCTAAAATTAGAAACGTATAAATCAAACTGATATCAGTTTCGCAAATCAGGTGTAAAAGACCTTCGAATCAGAACAACCCATATGCAACGCTGTAGCACAGAAGAGGCGGTTCTATTGAGGGTAACCTTGCTTATCCGATATCTCTAGTGCAAATCTCAGTCCATTTCACTCTGCTTTCCTTTGAATTGCATATTTACTACTCTACGTTGTTAATGGAATAAACGACTTTTTTTGTACAATACTTAGAAAAAATATCTTCTGAAGTGACCTACCTCGCAAAACAACTCAATTTCGGTTTCACGAGACGCTTCCAAAATATGAATTATTAACAAATCCGTTGTCGGCGTCGCCGTCTGCTAACTTTCCGACTGTTGTGTGTTTACCCACAACTGTTTGCATTTTCTTGTGTGCATTTTATGTTGGATAGTTTAGCTATGTAGGTTGAAATGCCCCCATTTTCCTGGACTCGTCGAGTTTCGCAATTCTTCACCCAGCGCAAACCTTCTATATTTACCTATATGTTGTAATCTTTCCGGGACGTGCCCTCTTCGGGCGGTACTTTGGAGTTAGGAAAGACCTACCCCAGGAAGAACATTATGCAGGGGGGGAGGGCTTTTTTTAGGTCAGCAGCATTATTCCCGCGCGCGCGTTCTTTCGTGCCTAACCTAACCTGCGGCGAACACGTGCTTCCTTTAATAGTGCAATAGCGTGTGTGCGAGCCTTGGAGCATCGCGTCGAAGCAAGCTGTGACTATCCAAGAGACCTGGAAACTGTTAATCTTTTCACCAAATCTGTCACGAGCGAAGGAAAATTTTACGCCTCTCATCCGCGAAGGCCGTTCGAAATTACAAGTTCCGGAATTTTTGGGTTCGTAATTCCAGCACTGTGTTTGTTCCGCTTCTCCTGCTCCTCTGTGTGCCGCCACCTGTCAAGCTAGATCGAAATGGAAAATTGCGAAGCCGGGTAAGTCGTCCTAGTGCTGGTATCTCTGTTCTCACGTCATCGGCGGCGCTTGATGGACTCGCGAGGTCAGGTGCCGCTGGCTTCCCCGTTCCGTTTGCAGTTGGCCCCGCGAGCTACGTGTGCTAGACCTGGCCTGCCCTAATGAAGTTTTTATCGACCAAATAACAAAAATATAAGAAAGAAAAAAAAGAGAGACTCTAAATAAATCATGAACTTGCACAAAATGTAACCCGGAACACTCACTGTGTGTGTCCCACCGTAGCAACATCTGCCTTGAAGAACCTGCCTGCGTCGCCGCCCCAGAGGTACCGTGTGGAGGAGTGTGCGACGACGATGGAGTACCGTGTGACTTTGTAGTGCCGGAATCCGGCTGCTGCAACCCGTGTGTTCCCTCAGCCTCGGAACCGGCCATGGCCGAATGCTGCGGCGGAAGTCCGGCCTCGGCCAACGTGCCAAGGCAGCGCTCCCAGGGCCACATTCAGCAGCAGTGCTACAACTGCTCCTGCGGACGTCCCGACTGTGTTCCGATGAAGAAGGTGGTAAGTGTGGCCCCCGATCCCAATTCGCCCCGAAACCAATTATCCTCATCACTTCACCCACTATGAACACCCCCCCCTCCAGCGGTACGTGCAACCGGCCCGGCGTCAGACCTGCAAGCCGGTTTCGTGCTACAAAGCACCGGAAGTGGAATTTCAAGGCGACTCGGTCTACAAGACGTCCTACCCCGGGGATGGGGCCACGAACGCGCGCCCACTGCCCATTTCGCCGCGGAACAACCTGTCGATGGCGCCGGGCAACTTGGAAAAGAACACCGTCACCTCGGTAAGTGATTGGGGAGGGAGCGAGTAGCGTTTGTTGAGATTGGTAATTTTCACGATAACAATAGTTAATTTGCTACGGAATCGGGAAAATAGCTTCCGTTCAAGATGAGCAAATTGTCAGAAGAATAATATGACTGAGAGTTGGTACTATTTTTGCGGCTTTATCATGCATTTCTAGAGTTTTATATGAAAAGGTCCTATAAACATATTATACACAATATCTTTTTCGTCAAAATAATACAGATTTAATGTGAGGACCTTCATCATTGCCATGATTTTTTGTTTTGCGTTTTTCAGTGGAGCAATTCTCTAAAAAATCGGTCTTTTTTTTAGAATTTTAATTTTTGTATTTTTTAATCCGACTGAAACTTTTTTGGTGCCTTCGGTATGCCCAAAGAAGCCATTTTGCATCATTAGTTTGTCCATATAATTTTTCAAACAAATTTCAGTAGTGCGGTGCCTGTGTGGACGCTCAGTCCTGTTTTTTCGTGCTATTTTCCGTCTCTTTTGTGTCGCTGTTCGAGTGATCATTATAATTAAATAATGGCATCAGTAGTGCGGTGCCTGTGTGGACGCTCAGTCCTGTTTTTTCGTGTTATTTTCCGTCTCTTTTGTGTCGCTATTCGAGTGCATGGGGTGATTGGTCATTATAATTAAATAATGGCATCAGTAGTGCGGTGCCTGTGTGGACGCTCAGTCCTGTTTTTTCGTGCTATTTTCCGTCTCTTTTGTGTCGCTGTTCGAGTGATCATTATAATTAAATAATGGCATCAGTAGTGCGGTGCCTGTGTGGACGCTCAGTCCTGTTTTTCGTGTTATTTTCCGTCTCTTTTGTGTCGCTATTCGAGTGATCATTATAATTAAATAATGGCATCAGTAGTGCGGTGCCTGTGTGGACGCTCAGTCCTGTTTTTTCGTGTTATTTTCCGTCTCTTTTGTGTCGCTATTCGAGTGCATGGGGTGATTGGTCATTATAATTAAATAATGGCATCAGTAGTGCGGTGCCTGTGTGGACGCTCAGTCCTGTTTTTTCGTGCTATTTTCCGTCTCTTTGTGTCGCTGTTCGAGTGATCATTATAATTAAATAATGGCATCAGTAGTGCGGTGCCTGTGTGGACGCTCAGTCCTGTTTTTTCGTGTTATTTTCCGTCTCTTTTGTGTCGCTATTCGAGTGATCATTATAATTAAATAATGGCATCAGTAGTGCGGTGCCTGTGTGGACGCTCAGTCCTGTTTTTCGTGCTATTTTCCGTCTCTTTTGTGTCGCTGTTCGAGTGATCATTATAATTAAATAATGGCATCAGTAGTGCGGTGCCTGTGTGGACGCTCAGTCCTGTTTTTCGTGTTATTTTCCGTCTCTTTTGTGTCGCTATTCGAGTGATCATTATAATTAAATAATGGCATCAGTAGTGCGGTGCCTGTGTGGACGCTCAGTCCTGTTTTTTCGTGCTATTTTCCGTCTCTTTTGTGTCGCTGTTCGAGTGATCATTATAATTAAATAATGGCATCAGTAGTGCGGTGCCTGTGTGGACGCTCAGTCCTGTTTTTTCGTGTTATTTTCCGTCTCTTTTGTGTCGCTATTCGAGTGATCATTATAATTAAATAATGGCATCAGTAGTGCGGTGCCTGTGTGGACGCTCAGTCCTGTTTTTCGTGTTATTTTCCGTCTCTTTGTGTCGCTATTCGAGTGCATGGGGTGATTGGTCATTATAATTAAATAATGGCATCAGTAGTGCGGTGCCTGTGTGGACGCTCAGTCCTGTTTTTTCGTGTTATTTTCCGTCTCTTTTGTGTCGCTATTCGAGTGATCATTATAATTAAATAATGGCATCAGTAGTGCGGTGCCTGTGTGGACGCTCAGTCCTGTTTTTCGTGCTATTTTCCGTCTCTTTTGTGTCGCTGTTCGAGTGATCATTATAATTAAATAATGGCATCAGTAGTGCGGTGCCTGTGTGGACGCTCAGTCCTGTTTTTCGTGTTATTTTCCGTCTCTTTTGTGTCGCTATTCGAGTGATCATTATAATTAAATAATGGCATCAGTAGTGCGGTGCCTGTGTGGACGCTCAGTCCTGTTTTTTCGTGCTATTTTCCGTCTCTTTTGTGTCGCTGTTCGAGTGATCATTATAATTAAATAATGGCATCAGTAGTGCGGTGCCTGTGTGGACGCTCAGTCCTGTTTTTTCGTGTTATTTTCCGTCTCTTTTGTGTCGCTATTCGAGTGATCATTATAATTAAATAATGGCATCAGTAGTGCGGTGCCTGTGTGGACGCTCAGTCCTGTTTTTTCGTGTTATTTTCCGTCTCTTTTGTGTCGCTATTCGAGTGATCATTATAATTAAATAATGGCATCAGTAGTGCGGTGCCTGTGTGGACGCTCAGTCCTGTTTTTTCGTGCTATTTTCCGTCTCTTTTGTGTCGCTGTTCGAGTGATCATTATAATTAAATAATGGCATCAGTAGTGCGGTGCCTGTGTGGACGCTCAGTCCTGTTTTTTCGTGTTATTTTCCGTCTCTTTTGTGTCGCTATTCGAGTGATCATTATAATTAAATAATGGCATCAGTAGTGCGGTGCCTGTGTGGACGCTCAGTCCTGTTTTTTCGTGTTATTTTCCGTCTCTTTTGTGTCGCTATTCGAGTGCATGGGGTGATTGGTCATTATAATTAAATAATGGCATCAGTAGTGCGGTGCCTGTGTGGACGCTCAGTCCTGTTTTTTCGTGCTATTTTCCGTCTCTTTTGTGTCGCTGTTCGAGTGATCATTATAATTAAATAATGGCATCAGTAGTGCGGTGCCTGTGTGGACGCTCAGTCCTGTTTTTTCGTGTTATTTTCCGTCTCTTTTGTGTCGCTATTCGAGTGATCATTATAATTAAATAATGGCATCAGTAGTGCGGTGCCTGTGTGGACGCTCAGTCCTGTTTTTTCGTGTTATTTTCCGTCTCTTTTGTGTCGCTATTCGAGTGCATGGGGTGATTGGTCATTATAATTAAATAATGGCATCAGTAGTGCGGTGCCTGTGTGGACGCTCAGTCCTGTTTTTCGTGCTATTTTCCGTCTCTTTTGTGTCGCTGTTCGAGTGATCATTATAATTAAATAATGGCATCAGTAGTGCGGTGCCTGTGTGGACGCTCAGTCCTGTTTTTTCGTGTTATTTTCCGTCTCTTTTGTGTCGCTATTCGAGTGATCATTATAATTAAATAATGGCATCAGTAGTGCGGTGCCTGTGTGGACGCTCAGTCCTGTTTTTCGTGTTATTTTCCGTCTCTTTTGTGTCGCTATTCGAGTGCATGGGGTGATTGGTCATTATAATTAAATAATGGCATCAGTAGTGCGGTGCCTGTGTGGACGCTCAGTCCTGTTTTTCGTGCTATTTTCCGTCTCTTTTGTGTCGCTGTTCGAGTGATCATTATAATTAAATAATGGCATCAGTAGTGCGGTGCCTGTGTGGACGCTCAGTCCTGTTTTTCGTGTTATTTTCCGTCTCTTTTGTGTCGCTATTCGAGTGCATGGGGTGATTGGTCATTATAATTAAATAATGGCATCAGTAGTGCGGTGCCTGTGTGGACGCTCAGTCCTGTTTTTCGTGCTATTTTCCGTCTCTTTTGTGTCGCTGTTCGAGTGATCATTATAATTAAATAATGGCATCAGTAGTGCGGTGCCTGTGTGGACGCTCAGTCCTGTTTTTCGTGTTATTTTCCGTCTCTTTTGTGTCGCTATTCGAGTGATCATTATAATTAAATAATGGCATCAGTAGTGCGGTGCCTGTGTGGACGCTCAGTCCTGTTTTTTCGTGCTATTTTCCGTCTCTTTTGTGTCGCTGTTCGAGTGATCATTATAATTAAATAATGGCATCAGTAGTGCGGTGCCTGTGTGGACGCTCAGTCCTGTTTTTTCGTGTTATTTTCCGTCTCTTTTGTGTCGCTATTCGAGTGATCATTATAATTAAATAATGGCATCAGTAGTGCGGTGCCTGTGTGGACGCTCAGTCCTGTTTTTTCGTGTTATTTTCCGTCTCTTTTGTGTCGCTATTCGAGTGCATGGGGTGATTGGTCATTATAATTAAATAATGGCATCAGTAGTGCGGTGCCTGTGTGGACGCTCAGTCCTGTTTTTTCGTGTTATTTTCCGTCTCTTTTGTGTCGCTATTCGAGTGATCATTATAATTAAATAATGGCATCAGTAGTGCGGTGCCTGTGTGGACGCTCAGTCCTGTTTTTCGTGCTATTTTCCGTCTCTTTTGTGTCGCTGTTCGAGTGATCATTATAATTAAATAATGGCATCAGTAGTGCGGTGCCTGTGTGGACGCTCAGTCCTGTTTTTTCGTGTTATTTTCCGTCTCTTTTGTGTCGCTATTCGAGTGCATGGGGTGATTGGTCATTATAATTAAATAATGGCATCAGTAGTGCGGTGCCTGTGTGGACGCTCAGTCCTGTTTTTTCGTGTTATTTTCCGTCTCTTTTGTGTCGCTATTCGAGTGCATGGGGTGATTGGTCATTATAATTAAATAATGGCATCAGTAGTGCGGTGCCTGTGTGGACGCTCAGTCCTGTTTTTTCGTGCTATTTTCCGTCTCTTTTGTGTCGCTGTTCGAGTGATCATTATAATTAAATAATGGCATCAGTAGTGCGGTGCCTGTGTGGACGCTCAGTCCTGTTTTTTCGTGTTATTTTCCGTCTCTTTTGTGTCGCTATTCGAGTGCATGGGGTGATTGGTCATTATAATTAAATAATGGCATCAGTAGTGCGGTGCCTGTGTGGACGCTCAGTCCTGTTTTTTCGTGCTATTTTCCGTCTCTTTTGTGTCGCTGTTCGAGTGATCATTATAATTAAATAATGGCATCAGTAGTGCGGTGCCTGTGTGGACGCTCAGTCCTGTTTTTTCGTGTTATTTTCCGTCTCTTTTGTGTCGCTATTCGAGTGCATGGGGTGATTGGTCATTATAATTAAATAATGGCATCAGTAGTGCGGTGCCTGTGTGGACGCTCAGTCCTGTTTTTTCGTGCTATTTTCCGTCTCTTTTGTGTCGCTGTTCGAGTGATCATTATAATTAAATAATGGCATCAGTAGTGCGGTGCCTGTGTGGACGCTCAGTCCTGTTTTTTCGTTTTATTTTCCGTCTCTTTTGTGTCGCTATTTGTGTACATGGGGTGATTGGATTTCTTCTTCTTCTTTTTTCATTTATTTTTTGTTCGCGCGTTCGTTGGCCGATGAATTTTATTTTTGTTCTCTTTATATAGTTTTCGATAGAAACGATCCAATTTTTGTTTTTTGAGACAAGCAAGTCGTATTGCTGGATTAAGTCCTTTCCATATCATTGAGGATCGGAAGGCACGTCGACGGATATGTTTTAAGGCTTATGATATAAAATAATTTTAATGAATGAAGCCCTTCCTACATCACCGTTGATCGGAAGGCACGCCGACGGAGAATTTCTGGAGAATCGCGGTCGAATTAATACTATATTTTAATCCCTAGATAGGTATCTTTCCGCAGCCGGCTGCCTAAGATTTTTAAAAATTTCAACCGATAAACAAATTGCTCATGGTCGCATCACCTACCACAGTGAATCCTGACCTCATACCCATCTTACTAACCCCTCAAAACTCATGTGATACTTTGTCGGAGACGTAGTCGATTTGGCGGTCCCATCACTCAAGTATCGGCTAACATTCCCATCCACTTCCCCGTGTCTTACCACTGGTCGTGGCCGGCGTCGGTATTGATCAGCACGATAGGGACCTTTGAAAATTGCGAAGGGGTGATGATTGGTTCCTACTTTTCATCTGTGGTCCACGGAGCAATGTTTGGGGGTCCTGGTCAATAACGAAGTAGCAGCTACGGGTAGACACCAATGCTATGCTATGCTATGCTATAATTTTTCAAACAAATTTGGCAGCTGTCCATATAAAAACGATACATGAAAATTCAAAATTCTGATCGATTTGGTGTCTTCGGTAATGTTGTAGGTATGGATATGGAGTACAGTGAAAAAAATATATACACGGTAAAATAAATTTTGGTGATTTTTTGTTTAATTTTTTGTCACTAAAACTTGATTTGCAAAAAAAAAGACAATTTTTATTTATTTTTTCATTTTTTGATATGTTTTAGAGGACATCAAATGCCAACTTTTCAGAAATTTCTAGGTTGTGCAAAAAATCTTTGACCGAGTTATGAATTTTGTAATTCAATACTGTTTTTTTTCAAAAATTCGAAATTTTGATCGCAAACATTTTTCAACTCCATTTTTCGATGTAAAATTAAATTTGCAATCAAAAAGTACTTTAATGAAATTTTGATAAACTGCACCGTTTTCGAGTTAAGGTCATTTTTAGGTAACTTTTTTGAAAATATTCGCACTTTTTCATTTTTTAAAATAAGTGCACATGTTTGCTCACTTTTGAAAAAAATGTTTTTGAAAAGCCCTCAGTTGCTGAGATATTGCCATGCAAAAGTTTAAAAACATGAAAATTGATAATTTCCAAGTCTCACCCAAACAACCCACCATTTTCTAACGTTACAATGTTAAAATATGAAACATTCGTGAAAATTTCCGATTTTCGAAAAAAATATTTTAAATCAAGACTAACATTTCAAAAAGGCCAAATATTTAATATGACGCCTTTTTAAAATGTTAGTCTAGGTTTAAAAATTCTGAAGCCATTTTTTTCGAAAAGATCGCAAAATTTTACGAATGTTTTATATTTTAACATTGTAAATCGGACCATTAGTTGCTGAGATATCAACATTAGAAAACGCTGGGTTGTTTGGGTGAGACTTAGAAAACATCAATATTCATGTTTTTAAACCTTTGCATGGCAATATCTCAGCAACTGAGGGTCGTATCAACAAAGTTCAAAAAAGCAAAATATAGAGAATTTTCTCAGCCTTTCAAAAATATTTTTTTCAAACGTGGGCAAACATGTGCACTTATTTTAAAAAATGAAAAACTGCAACAATTAAAAAAAATCTTACCTAAAAATGGCCTTAACTTGAAAACGGTGCACTTTATCAAAATTTCACTAAGGTACTTTTGATTGGAAATTTGATTTTACATCGAAAAATGAAGTTAAAAAATTTTTGCGACCAAATTTATTTTTTTTGAAAAAAAAACAGTATTGATTAAAAAATTCATAACTCGGTCAAAGAATTTTTGCACAATCTGGAAATTTCTGAAAAGTTGGCGTTTGATGTCCTCTAAAACATATCAAAAAATGAAATCATCAACAATTTTTTTACCGTGTATCTTTTTTTTTTTTTTGAGTGTAGTCCATATCCATACCTACAACTTTGCCGAAGACACCAAATCGAGCAAAAAATTCCTTCAAAAGATACAGATTTTTGAATTTTCATACATAATTTTTGTATGAACAGCTGCCAAATTTGTATGGAAAATTATATGTACAAACTTATGATCAATTTTCTTCGAAAATGATCTACGGCTTCATCTTAAGGAAAAATAAGATATTCGATTGAAAATATTTCCAACTATACGGATTTGTCCGGAATTGTTTTGAAATATACTAAACTTGAAGTGTTTAAAGCGTACGACAAGAGGTAGTTTTCAACAAAAGTCTAAACGACAAGTTAACAGAGTTATTAAAAATCATTTCCAACGGCTCCATTACATTTTGGCAGCTGTCCATACAAAAATGGTTTCCGAAATCTACATCTTTAAGAGGAATTTTCTGATCATTTTGGTGTCTACGGCAAAGTTGTTGGTATTGTGAATGAGAACTATTAAAAAAAAAGGCACACGGAAATTTATTTTTGGCTAGTTTTATTTTGATTTTTTCCACAAAAAAACTGTTGCCTAAAATAAAATACGTAAATTAAAATTTAAATTTGTTTACTAAAATATGTTTAAATTGCAACTTTTTAGCTATTTCAGTCAATCAAAGTTATGCCGTCGGTTTTTTAATGTGTTATTTTGGAAAAAAAATCAACACTACTTAAAAAAATACCAAAAATTCTTTTTTGATGTAAAATTTAAATTGCAATCCAAAAGTACTGCTCCGTATTTTCCATAAAGCATCTTAAAGCATGACTTAAACTTAAAAAAAATATTATTTTTTCTATTTTTATTAATTGTGTAAAAATATTGTTTTTGAAACGATCGGAAAAGTTTCTCAAAAAGTTGCCTGAACCAGATCATGGAACTTCGGATAATCGAATCACCACCATTTTTTTTTTTCGAATCACCAAATGAAACAAGAAAAATATAAAACAATGGAAGTATTTTTTTTTTTTTTGGAAATCAAAAGTTGCTCAAAATAACTACTTAAACAGGAGAAAAATAAAAGAAATGTAAAAAAAAATGGGCGGTAGAGCGTTAAGTTTGAAAATAGTGTTCATGAGTGTCCATTTTTTAGATTATTTTTTCGAAAAGTTCAGAAAAATTCCTAAAATAAATTGTACAGGAAACATTGAAAATTGACCTCTGATTTCTGATATACAAAGGATAAAAGAAAAAAAACAGGAAAATTGCTGGAAAATTTCAGTTTTCTAAGTCTCAACCAATCAGCTTCCGATAAGTGCAGATATCTCAGCAACCAGTCCAATTTTCAAGGTTAAAAAATTAAACATTTGTGAATTTCTAATTTCTCCGAAAAAAAAACTATTTGAAAAATTTGCAATCAAGATTAGCGTTTCAAAAGATTATCGATTTTTGCCCTTTTGGATTGTTAGTCTTGAATTTTAAGTTTTCAAAATATTATTTTCTAAGAGATTATAAAATGCATTTTTCAATACTTCATCACCGCCATTTTGGATTTAAATATCTTGAATCAATTTAATGTAGTTTAGGGGTCATCCTTAAGGTCGAAAATAAAAAATAGACAATGTTTTTTTTCGTGATTCGATTATTCCGAAGTGGATTATGTCCAAGGCCTTCGGATTATCGAGTCTGGACTGTACTAGAAAATAAGGGACTGTTTGGCTGACTGTGGGTCTCGTGGCGCAGGGGTAGCGGCTTCGGCTGCCGATCCCGATGATGCTATGAGACGCGGGTTCGATTCCCGCCTTATCCACTGAGCTTCTATCGGATGGTGAAGTAAAACGTCGGTCCCGGTTTCTTCTTTTTCTCCTGTCTCGTCAGAGGCGCTGGAGCAGAAATCCCACGTTAGAGGAAGGCCATGCCCCGGGGGGCGTAGTGCCAATAGTTTCGTTTTTCGTTGGCTGACTGTATTTAAAAACAAAAAAAAATAGTTTAAGTTAATTTTTTCCAAAAATTATTGCTTTGTGCAAACTTTTGATCCGTACTTCTCTATTGCTCAAAAGTTGAGGGTTGTTGCCCCCTAAGGCATATAAAAAAATGTTTGGGTTAACCAATGGCACAAAATAGTTTCTTTGGTCATAGGAAACTACAAAGTTTAGGCCAAATCAAATAATACAAAAAAAAACAATTGCTTGGTATCAATCGATTTTGTAGCGAATTGCTCAAATCGTCAAATTTTAATTTTTGGCATTTTCGTTGTGAACTCAAAAATTTGCCTCCATGACTTATGTAATGTATGAGCAACGTTTCGTCCAGATCAAAAATACAATAAAGTTGGATTTCCAAGGAATCTAAATAAAGGTATAAAATAAATAAATAAAATATCCTATAGTATCTAAATCTAATCTAATCGAACACAGCCAGCCAGAAGAAAGCCTCATGGAAGAACTTGTGGTTAGATTACGCCACAAGTCCATTCTTGTACATCCAAGTTACAGTTGACTCTCGGGCTGTCGATCTTCTCGATATCAATAATTCTTCATCTATCGATGAATTCTTCAGTCCGTTCAATCTGCATGCTTCAATTATCTTCATTCCTCGATATTTTCCCTTGCTTGAAGGATCTCTTCCTCGACGGTCCCTTGGATTCTGTTTGCTTTAAAAATCTCTTCCGGTTGTCAATAATTTCACCTTCTCATGGCTTGCATAGACATTTTTCTTGGCGAAACGAAGCTTTGAAGGGTGTTTGACATTAGTTTGTTTTTGTTTGATGAACGTTGCCATGATTCTATCCCATAGCTGGGTATCAAGAAAAAAAATTCAATCGAGTCTTCATTTTGCATCGTTCTGTAAACTGATGATTCTCTTCCTCGACGGTCCCTTGGATATTGACAACCAGAGAGTCGACTGTAACTCGAAAATTGATTGCAAAAATTAAAGCGGCCAGGCCAACTGCGTTTCACTAACCACAGAGACAGATTCTGTGAACGAGTCACGTTTCACAGAATCTACAGGGGAGGAAGGATGCGTGGACATACCGTACCAAACGTTTCGAATCAGTTAGGTGTGGTGTGTTAGCGTTTATCGGACCTTTTTAAATAAAACTATAGATTTGCAAAAATCTAAAGAATGACTATATTGAAAAGTTGATTCATGTTTCAGAATTTCATAATCACGCCTTGCTTCGTTTGCAGCTCTCGTACCCCTGCTACCACA
Source organism: Culex quinquefasciatus (assembly GCF_015732765.1). Taxonomy (NCBI): domain Eukaryota; kingdom Metazoa; phylum Arthropoda; class Insecta; order Diptera; family Culicidae; genus Culex; species Culex quinquefasciatus. Next base: position 10,944,960 of record NC_051863.1, on the reverse strand, counting down.
CCGTCGAGCGGCAGAAGCCCATCCTGCCGACCACGAACCAGATCATCATATCGGCCGGTCCGATCCAGGAAGTTACCACGACGCGCCACGACTACGTGCCCAAAACCACCCCCAAGCGGTACAAGATTGTGCCCGAGGGCCACATACGGAGCGTGAGCGCCCCGTTCGAAAAGCAAACCGTCAACAAGCTGTCGTACGACTGTCCCAACATGACGCACTTTACGCCGGCGCGGTCCTGCAAGCCGATCCGGGAGTACGCGCGGCCGGGAAGTATGAGGGTTTGGATGGGGGTTGTTGAGGTGTTGATACAGGATTCTTGTTTTTTTTTTAGTTCCTATGGACTCGGACACGACACAGAAGCTCAGCTATCCCGGGGTGTGTCCCGGGCCGAAGGAGGATTACCCGTGGGCACGCCGAGCGGCCTATCAACCGCCGGCGGTTTCAATGGAAAATGACACGACCTACAAGAAGAGCTTCATGAGCAACCAGTGTGCGATGGAGCGGGTGAAGATGGTGCCGCCGTTCAATAACTTACATGTACCTGCTGATTCCGGGTTCGAATCAAGGACAGTCTACAAGGAAAGTTATCACAGTGCGTGCGGCGAGCGACCGCCAGCGATTCGGCCGGTACAGCAACTGCGAATACCGGACCAGAAGCTGGAAGATGACACCGTTTACAAGGTATTACCTAGCTATGTGGTGGATCACTCCTATTTCTTTTGATGATCGGAGAAACATCCCAAAGTGCAGAGTCTGCAACCGATCTCTCTCTAAGAACTCTTCTATCCCACATTAAGTGCACACCACCACAAAAACACACTCATACATGCGAAAGGTAATTCGGTTTTTCTTCACCTGTGTTGTGTGACCCTCCCCCTTTGAACCCGTTGCAACGCACTGCGAAAATTGATTTGTACATAAAACTAGAGTGACTTTTCCTGCATGCTGCGAATGTGGCCCTTCCATCCGGTAGCAATAGATTTCATGACTCTTCAACAGCCCTCATAAGCTCCACCGAACATTCAAATTAAACTTTTTCCCTAAACTTCCTAAATTGTACAAAACACACACACACACACACACACCAACGTACACGTAGCGGTAACTGTAGCGAGATCAACCTGTTACTGTAATATTCACTTAATCGCCCACTTGCTTGCAGCTCTCCTTCCCGACGTACTGCAACGCAGAGCGTCCATCCCCGATCCTGCCGCGGCCGGCCCCCCTCATTGGCGACGGTCCGATCCAGGAGGTGACCACGACGCGGCACGACTTTGTGTGCAAGAGCGGCACCAAGCGGCAACCGATCGTGCCGCAGAACCTGCTGCACCTGCCCGGCGGACGGCTGGAAAGCGACACCGTCAACCGGCTGTCCTATCCGGCCAACAAGGAGAACATCGTGCCGACCAAGTCCTGCAAGCCGATCCTGTCGTACAAGCGACCCGAACGTAAGAGCGAACCCCGATTCAACAGCTTTCTTGAACTGATCACACTAATCACAATTGCAGAACCGATGGAAAGCGACACGACGCAGAAGCTGAGCTTCATGCCGGTCTGTCCGGCGCCGAAGGAGAAGTACCCGTGGGCGCAACGGGCTCGTTACCAGCCGCCGGCACTGCCCATGGAGACGGACACGACGGCCATGCTGAGCTACCCGCCGCCCGGAGAGTTTGTGGAGGATTGCTGCGGCGCCGGCGGTGAACCGTGCTGCCAGTCGTGCGATCCGGCCATCGTCAACTGCTGCGGGAACCTGATGCCGGACGGCCGGTGCTACCCGAGGGCGGCCATCGTCAACTAGCACTGTTGAAGTAGTCATTAGCTGGTAGGAGCAACGGAGGACAGGAGACGCGCCTAGAGTCATACCACAAACACGCAGAACACACACACACACACATTGTAGCAAACTCGTGCGTGAGTGATAGAACAAACTACATTTTTACCGAAACCCCAACAAAATCCTCGTGAAGTTGGCGAGGCAGTCCGTGTATTTATTGAATCTTTGTACGTAGCGTTTATTTTACGGTTAATGGTTAGCGAAATTATAGATCCCGTAAACAAAAAAGAAAGATGCCTTACTATGTGTTCCCAGAATATCGAGCAAACGCGCACCACTTTTGATTGTGAAAGAACTGCCAACATTGACCTATTACGGTCGCGTGCGCCGTTTGGCAATAATTATCGATTTTGATTTCCTCTAGTCCTTTTTTTTTTTTTTTTTTGTTCGCCCCAAAATAAAACCAAAAATATTGGAGCGCGGTCCAAGGGGAAGTTCGAATACGAAATGAGAACAAACGGAAAAGGATTTTTTTTCTGCTTCCTCTACCTCCTTTCGCCTTTCTTCTTCGTCATATCATACTTTGTTTTCTATACAAACAAATTGGTTTTGCATGTGCTTGTTGTTTTCGCCACTACTATCTGCACTAACGAACGTGCACCAGATAGAACGTGAATCTATGTTGGTGGAATTAATCGAAAATTGGAAAAAAAATTAACAGCTTATTCGGCCGACAACGGAAACAGTTCCGGACCCTGAACCACGGAATTCACCGAGAAAAAAATGTAAAACTCAATTAAATTGGAATAAAATATAAAACAATACATGTATTTCCTGTTCTAAACCGGAACCAAATTGTAAGCTGTTGATAATTGTTGCTGGTTCGCCTAGTTGAAGGTTGATGTTTTTGATATACTGGAACAATATTCACGAATTGGATTTGAAAATTTGCTTCGTTCTTCAACTGCTGCTGGGTTACTCTGGTTTTGCGGATTTTGCTAGCGAGCCGATCATATGTCGTCCACGGCGTCCACCTCGTCCTCGGAACTGTCGTAATCGTCGCCGAACTCGATGTCGTCGTCCAGGTCGTTGTCGACGAAGGTGACCGTGTCGTTGATGCGTACCGACTCGGGGAACTCGCCGTACGTCTTGAGATTTCGCGCCTCGTCGGGCGTGTACTTTAGGATGACGTCCGCCTTCGAGTCCTGGTAGTCGCGCAGACCGATCAGTATGATGTCGCCCTGGTTGATCCAAACCTGAATAAGGGAGAGGGGGACGGGGTTAGATTATGGATCATACATAAACCACGCGGTCTTTAAATTTGAAATTTTGAACCGATAAAGAGACACTAGCTTTGCATGTCAAATGAATATGAAAATCCTTAAAAACCAGCTGATCAATAGCAAAAAACCATTCACTCTTATTTTGTATGCTGTTCATTTCAGATTCAAATGAATTTCACATCAATTTGCCCCATTCGACATTTCCTTTGATTTTGAAGTGAAAAACACGTTAGATCCAAATGTTTTGGTTTTTTAATGCGTGTTGCAGAAAAAACTCTCCATTAGTAAGATGCCCAAGTAACCATCCAGCACTAAGAAAAGTCATAAGTAAGCTGTTTGTCAGCATTGAAAAGCACAATAGTCATAAAACAGCATTTTTTTTCCAGAAGATCATGTTCCGGTCAGAAGTCGTCTTCGGAAATTGCTTCTGATCTGATGCTTTATGTCCAGACAAAAGTTTACAAGCTATGCCGGTGCTTCTCGAGATTCATCATGGATACCAAGGGCGGGCGATCGGTCAGCTGTCGGATCGTGAAGTGCTTGATCGTCTTGATGCAGTTTGAACCCGTTCCCGAACGATCTAACCTTGACGATTCTCCGTTCCGGCAAGGCGTATTCTTGACATGGTGTCGATCCAAATCCCAAAATAAAATTCCCTGACTTTTCCCCGACCTCTCCAGACCACAATTTTTTTTCTATTTTTTTGTTTGTTTGAAGCGTTTCTATGGTTTCATGCATTTTCCTTTTTGAAGATTGGAAATTTAAGATATTGAAAACTTCAATGACTTTTTAATTTTATTTTTGTAACGATGGATTCTGCAAAAACTTAAAAACTTTTTTTTATTTTGTCAATTATTTTTTTCTTAGCGAACATCCAAAATGAGCAACAATAAAAATGTCCTATGATTTTTTATCTGGTGATGTCATTTTAAATGTTGTCCTTTACCAAAAAAATCTAGAGTTTTTTTTTAATAAGTCCTATAAACATATGAAACACAATAGCTTAAAGGACCTTATAAAAAAACTCTAGAAATAATTAATAATTAAAATTGTTGCAAATTTCAAATTGCGATTAGTAAATTTCACTTCATTTCTTAAAGACAATTTAAAGTAAAAAATTTTCAATAAAAAAACTATTGAAAATTTGAATTAAAGTTAGAAGTCATGTTTAATTTTAAAATTTTTGCCTTTTGCGAATTTTAAAACGAATTTGGCCAATACCATTTTTGATTGTGTGTTTATAAAAAAAATAGGTTTTGGAGACAAAAACTTTAAAAAATATGTACCCAAGCAGACGAAAATAACTTGGGAATAACATTGTTTGATATTTGAAAAAAAAACGAAACTATTGGCACTACGCCCCCCGGGGCATGGCCTTCCTCTAACGTGGGATTTCTGCTCCAGCGCCTCTGACGAGACAGGAGAAACTAGTGAAAATACTAGTCCAATAACATTTTATGTTATTTATAACAATATTTGTTATTCGTCGTTATGATTTTTCAAGTTATTGAATTGTTATTGTAATAACAGACTAATAACATTTTTAGTCATTCTTCGAACTAATCTTTGTTATTATTTTTTGTTATTTTAACAACTAATCCGATCATCCCAATAACAGTTGGAGGTATTCTTCTATAACAAAAAATGTTAGTTATTCCAAAGTTGTTTTGGATTACAATCAATATCAGACCAATAACAAATTTTGTTCTGATAACATAAACTGTTATTAAACCCTTATGCAAAAATGGATTTTTCAAGAAGATTTCATAACACTTTCTGTTATTTTAACAGTATTTGTTATTGAAATGGCATGAATTTTGTTATAACCATCTGCCACGGTAATTTTGCAGAACCTTGAAGAATGATTAAAAAAAATATAAAATTAAATGTGAATTTTTCAAGTTCATGTTTACGGTTTTAAAAAAGATCAAGGTCTTTTTCAACAATGTTTGTATTTAAAGTAAACGGTTTTCTGGATATTTGAAGAAAACATCTTTTTAAAAAAATTTACAAATAAAAATATTTTTGCTATAAAATTTAAAAAAAAAAAGTTTTCTACCTTGACCAGAGCCCACAGACGATCATTCACACGAACAATAAATACATTTTATAAAAATAAAAACAAAATACAACCTGCTCGAGCTTTTCAAAAAGTTATTGTTTATCAAACTTATATATTTGGGAGTTTTCAAATAGATTCCAAATTTAAGCTCGATCTGACCACGGGAATTCCTCCTTGAAAGCCCTTGAATGTTGTTTGGGAAAAATATGTAAAATGTAGTTGCCCAATCCTTATGAAATCTCGGAAGCTGGATCCTAATTAAAGTTGAAACAACTTTTCTGAGGAGACCATATTTTATAAATTCTTGAACTCTCAAATTCCTTTATTCAGGGTTGTTACGGCAAAATCTAAAAAAAAAAATCCGCGCCATCCCAAAACCCAATACGCGCAAAATCCGCGTCATTTCAAGAAAAGTAATTTTGCGACAAACATACAAAAGAGTTTCATAATAAATTAAATTTTGTAATCTCAGAACGCAGAATCTTGAAACGCTGAAATAGTAGTTTATGCAACAAGTTGCAAAAAGAGGATTTTTTCAGCACGAGTCGTATATTTATCCAACGAGGTTCACCGAGTTGGATAAATACGACGAGTGCTGAAAAAATCAAGTTTTGCAACGAGTTCCATACAACATTTTTTGCAATTTCGAAAAACACCCATTGAGTGAAATTTTAAGTCAAATTTTCATGTATTTTGTCAATAAATCGATTAAATAAAAAAAATGTTGAAAAGTGTTACTTTTCGAAACAAGTGCTGAAAAGTTCAACTTTTCAGCACCCATTTCAGTGCTGAAAAGTAGAATTTTTCAGCATTTATTTTGAAAAGTGTTGCTATTCGATTCTGTTATTTTTGGTACAGAAAAGTAGGCTATTTCGTCGTTTAAGAATGACAGGAAAAGTGAGTAGTTTCACGACGGAATTGCAAAAATGTATTTTTGTTAGGATTAGGTAAACGAGAGGGACATGCCAAAACAAACTTTTTGGAAAAAAGAAATCAAAAATTTCAACATTCAGAAATTTAGATCTAAAAACTTAATCAAATCTAAATAAAGAAAAATAATAAAAAAAAATTAAAAATTTTAATTAATCCTCGATCTTAAGATTTTAAATTTAAGATACAGTTCCTACTCGATGATCTTACCAAAGCGTCACTTAGAAAAATCGAAGCAAATTTTCCTACAACTTCTTCTCAAAAATTTTCTTGCCGAAAAAATTACTACAAAAATACTTCAAATTTTATGAGGTTTGCTGTAATCTAAGATGGTAATAAAAATGGCAGCATTAAAGAACCAAGGAATTTAGGAATTAAGGAATTTCAAAATTTTGAAATTTAAGGATTTAAGAATTTAAAAATTTAAGAATTTAAGAATTTGTTTTTTTTTTGTTCTCTTGATTGTTTTTTTTTTTTATTTTTTATGTTTAAATATTGATATTTTTGATTTTTTGTTACATTTTTTTTATTTTTTATTCTAAAATTACGATTTTTTTTAATTTTTTTGAATATGATTTTTTTTTAAGTTTTTTAATACTATTTTGCCTAATTTTATTTCCTAATTCCTGAATAATTCCATTTTGAACGTTGGAGCTGTAATTTTTTAATGTTTTGATTTTTTTATTTTTCTTCAAGAATGTTTAGATTTTAAAACATATTTCTACTGGTTGAATCCAATCTAAAATTCAAAGATGGAGGCCAGCTTCTGTTACGTCCAATCAAACTCATATTTGGGATACAAGCACCAAATTCGCACCGTCCGTAACAACCCTGTTTATTCCATAAATTTTTGTTTTATTTCTTTAATTCTTGAATTTAATTCTTTATTTTTTTATTCCATTTCACCATCATTTTTTTGCTTACAATTTAGATTACACGAAATTAGATTACTTTGGTTCATTTTTTAAATCATAGTGCAGTTTAATTTGGAGAAAAATAAAAATTTAGATAACGAATACTGAAGTGAAATTTTGGAAAATTTTCTAACCTTACAATTTTTTTAGAATTTTAGAATAAGAATTTAAAAAATTTAGAAATCAACAATTCCAAAATATCAGAATTTCAGAAAATTCAAAATAGAATCTTTGAGCTTAATAATTTTAGATTTTTTTTTTATTTTCAAATGAACTTTTGAATTTTTTTTATCATTCAATTTATCTGACAAAATTTATGATTTTCTCTATGGTCCCTATATGCTGAGCAAACGATCAATTTTAGAACAAATCTCTGAGGATGGTGGGGCAACTGCCTTACATTGTCCTACCCTGTGTGCGCTAATTTGTAGATTGTCATTTTCAGTTGAACGCAAATCCAAATTATTTGATTTTTAAACCTAAACATATTGCAAACAAGCAACGCGAAGAAATGCCAAATGCAACTTTTCCTTTTCTTAAGCATTTTTATATGGAGTTTTGCGTTCCTTCCGGACTGACCAATATAAATAATTAAATATTATCAATATGCAATGTTTGACCTGCAAGCATCATCAAGGGCGAATTTTCAAAAAGAAATTAAATTTTGTAGTAATATTTTTAAGATCATCGAAATTCCCTGACTTTCCCTGACTTTTCCAGGTCAAATAAAATTCCCTGACAATTCCAGGTTTTCCCTGACACCATGTTAATACAGTTGACTTTCTCGTTGTCGATATTGAAGGGAACTTCAAGAGTGGGAGTTATCAAATTATAGAACGACAAATTAAAGCAATCTATTTGAAGGGACTGAAAAAATTATTGACAGCTGGAGCAATATTGATAGCGAGAAGATCGACAGCCAGAGAGTCCACTGTAATTCATTAGGATCGATTCGGATTCAACCCTTGGTGAATGTTGTAGGGAATGTTATTTTAGATCACTTTAAAATCTAAGCCTAGCTCTTAAAATATGATATTTTACAAAACAATGGAAAAATCTCATCAAACTAGTTATAGCACCAAATCCAAATTTTCAGGTTATAAAAAAGCACGGATCTTTGGCGCGTCTAGAATGTTTCTGTTACCATTTTTTTTTATAGAAACTTGATTGCTCTTGATAATTGAGTTATTCATTTGTTGTTCTCAGTTCAAACACTATATAAAGAAATGCAAAATTACTTTTTTTAATATGATTTGGTAAATTTTGAAGCTCCAGTGAACACCTAATGAATGACTAATTATTCTAACATTTTTATTTTTCCTGGTTTCCTCCGCGAATGTTTGTTTACTCATGCAGTTTTTGCGATGCACTTTTAGCTCAGGGAAACTGGCACGAGCACAAAAGCTGATTCAGATGGTGTGCATCTCGCTTTTCCCCTCCCAACACAACAACACAATTTAATTTCCAATTTCACAACACAAAAATGAACGACAAGTGCAGCAAATCAATAACGTCATAGCAGGCGAAATAAGGGGAGGCCTTGACGGAGGAGGCGGCACTGACGTAGCAAGTGCTTGCTCCGTCAGCAGAATACTCGACTTTTCCTACACTCATTGCCACAAGGCAAAAAGCAACAACAAAAAAAAGGTAGAAAACTTGCCAACAAAGAGAGTTTCTACCCTTGTTCCGTTTTCGATTCCCCCGCATCACATACCTTTTTCCGGAGCTTGCCTCGGATGTGACACAGCCGCTTGACGCCGTCGAAGCACATCGCCTCCAGCCTGCCGTTTCCGAGCATTTTTGTGACCTGAGCGTACTCCTGCTCGTCCTCCTTGAAGATCAGCTCGCGCTTCTCCGACTCGTTCTCGTTCTTACCGCGGCGACGGTTCTTGCCTCCCTTTCCCTTATTCTTCGGCATTGTGGGTCACGTCCGGCCAAGCTCGCTGTTCCAGGCGACGATCTGTTCCGTTCGGAATCGGGGGCACCAGGAAAAGTTTGCCAAAACTTCCGAAAGTCGGACTCGCGAAAATGGCGACGAGCACGCTAAAGAGCTTCTTGACAGCAGGAATGTCAGCAAGTTTCTTTTCTGTAAATGTCAGGCCGCAGCCAAGGCCGGCGCAACATACGAAAGGTGAGCGGCGTCATGTTTTGCACTTGTGTGAGTGCGTCACACAGAAAACAATATATTTTTTTTTTCATTTCTGGAGTACACTCAGCCAAAATATCTATTAAAATTCATATGGCGTACCTTATAAACTGTGAAAAGTTAATCGTTTTTGAATTCCATAAGTTTAAATTATGACTTTTCTAAATCTTTTTCAATTTATATGGTAGGCTTATGGCATTCATTAAAATTATTTATGTGAAAATATCATATGGCCAACCTTATGAACCAGAAATTAGTATGGCGGACAACATTAATCAAGTGGAGGAGCGGCCTTCAGCAGATTGCAGGTTTTTAACTAAATTTTGAGTTTTTACGTTTTGTTTTGCTATTAATTTGCTTTGCTTTGCTTAACAGGTTAAGTAAATGTTTTCCCTGCTGCAGAGACCAGGCGTACCTGGACAAAGGCAACGACTTCCAGGAATCGACGCCAATCGAACAACATGGGCTAAGAAGGGACAATTCGATCGAAGGCTCGCATCGGTTGTTGTTTATGCTGCAGAAAATTATCGGCATCGTGCTGGTCATCGAGGAGTGGTCCTCGTCGTTCAGTCTTCAGGCAAGGATGTTCGTGCTGAGTCGGCTCGCGTTGAGAAAGGTTAATGGGTGAGTTGTTTTGAGATACTTTTTAATATGAAATATGTAAGCAACTTCCTCTTCCAGCATCATCCGTACGGACGCTGTGGGTTGCGGTATTGACATTGACGACATCGACGTGGTCATCTCGTCAACATGCCGCGCCACATCAACACGTAAATTGGCCGGACCGGGCGAACAAATTGTGCCGGAAACCGGGAACCTTCATCACGATTCTGATCGACTAGGAGCAAAAGAAGTTCCAGTTGACCCTGGCCGAGGCTGGCAGGCAGCCGCTAGAGCCGATCGAAATCCATTCGAACGCCGAAGAGGAATACGCCGTGCTGTACTCGGCGGTGCTGAATGACCTGTGTGAACCCCCGGATCAGCAAAAGCAAACGATCAAGAAGATTCACAGCGGAATGTCGAACACTAGCATGACCAAGTAGAACTTGTTCAGAAAGCTGAAGGATCGCGTTGACATTAATTGACCCTTCCAGCGAAATTATCAAAATGCTACTTTTTCTGCCAATGACTTAATAAATAATGTAACTTTTGTGAAATAAACTGATATATTTATGTTCAATCATTAATTAAGTTTTAATTTAAACAACAACACAAATATCACATTTATAAGATAACTGTATAAAAACCAAAAACTGTGTGTTTATCATATTTTATGTTTATATGTTTTTCTTATGAAAGCAAAAATCGCTCATACATAAAATTTATAAGATTTGCTTATGGAAAATAATTCATTCAACGATCCAATAAAATTTATAAGGTTTGCTTATGGAAAAAATCTATATGGCATCCTTATGGCTGATATAACTTTTTTTGGCTGAGTGTAGGTATTTAACTGTTAAAAAAAGGTCCACTATTTAAATTTTTCTTGTTTGTTTTTTCGTGTGTTTGCGAATATTCTATTCTTAAACAAAAAAAAAACTCTAGATAAGTGGATGAATTTTGTTTTGCGATTTATAAAATTTGTCTAAAATAGGGTCCTAAAGCCCTACATCAATTTTTATCAATATCGTTAAAAAAACAGTATTAAAAACCATTACTAATATTTTATTTTTTTTCATTTAAGGGTACACAGCAACCAAGGAAGTTGTTGTCTTCTTATTCCAAATTTTCAAATAATATGATGGTAAAAATTAGGGGAACAGCATCTAATTCCAGCGTGTCTCTAATGTTGGCAGGTCAGAACTTTGACATGCAATTAAAGCTAATTAAAAGCGTTTTCAACTGAAATCGAGTGATAAATAGCTCAATAAGAAGTGAGCAAGCAAGTTTCTACCAAAAGTTTGCAAAATTAGTTGTTTAAATAGTGAAAATCAGCAAATTGGATGGAGTTAGGAGCGAGAGCTTAACCTGCCAAAGATACGAGAATTTCCCCTAGTCAAATTTTGTTGTAAACTATTTTGTATTCTGTACTTTAGGGGATGAACTAGGGGATGAATATAAACATGTATGTATCAACAGTTTGTGTAGTTTTGAAGATAATAAAATATCGGTAATGATAATCTTGGTGTAAAAGTTCTGGTTGATGTGCACCGTTAAATGCAAAGAAATAAATTGACAAGGCAACATTTTTTCGATGGTTTAACCTTGGGTTTAACCGACGGTTTAACTATGGTCCCCTGGGGACGAGCTGTTAAGTAGCACCTTATTTTTTTAATTGATTTAAAAATTCCATTTCAATCCTTTGTGGTCGTACAAAGGGTCATTGTACTCAGAAAAATAAGCTTTATCGTTGTGAACAAAAATTTGCTTTTTAAAAATTTAAAATTTTAGAATTTTAGAATTTTAGAATTTTAGAATTTTAGAATTTTAGAATTTTAGAATTTTAGAATTTTAGAATTTTAGAATTTTAGAATTTTAGAATTTTAGAATTTTAGAATTTTAGAATTTCAGAATTATAGAATTTTAGAATTTTAGAATTTTAGAATTTTAGAATTTTAGAATTTTAGAATTTTAGAATTTTTGAATTTTAGAATTTTAGAATTTTAGAATTTTAGAATTTTAGAATTTTAGAATTTTAGAATTTTAGAATTTTAGAATTTTAGAATTTTAGAATTTTAGAATTTTAGAATTTTAGAATTTTAGAATTTTAGAATTTTAGAATTTTAGAATTTTAGAATTTTAGAATTTTAGAATTTTAGAATTTTAGAATTTTAGAATTTTAAATTTTAGAATTTAGAATTTTAAATTTTAGAATTTTAGAATTTTAGAATTTTAGAATTTTAGAATTTTAGAATTTTAGAATTTTAGAATTTTAGAATTTTAGAATTTTAGAATTTTAGAATTTTAGAATTTTAGAATTTTAGAATTTTAGAATTTTAGAATTTTAGAATTTTAGAATTTTAGAATTTTAAATTTTAGAATTTTAGAATTTTAGAATTTTAGAATTTTAGAATTTTAGAATTTTAGAATTTTAGAATTTTAGAATTTTAGAATTTTAGAATTTTAGAATTTTAGAATTTTAGAATTTTAAATTTAGAATTTTAGAATTTTAGAATTTTAGAATTTTGAATTTTAGAATTTTAGAATTTTAGAATTTTAGAATTTTAGAATTTTAGAATTTTAGAATTTTAGAATTTTAGAATTTTAGAATTTTAGAATTTTAGAATTTTAGAATTTTAGAATTTTAGAATTTTAGAATTTTAGAATTTTAAATTTTAGAATTTTAAATTTTAGAATTTTAGAATTTTAGAATTTTAGAATTTTAGAATTTTAGAATTTTAGAATTTTAGAATTTTAGAATTTTAGAATTTTAGAATTTTAGAATTTTAGAATTTTAGAATTTTAGAATTTTAGAATTTTAGAATTTTAGAATTTTAGAATTTTAGAATTTTAGAATTTTAGAATTTTAGAATTTTAGAATTTTAGAATTTTAGAATTTTAGAATTTTAGAATTTTAGAATTTTAGAATTTTAGAATTTTAGAATTTTAGAATTTTAGAATTTTAGAATTTTAGAATTTTAGAATTTTAGAATTTTAGAATTTTAGAATTTTAGAATTTTAGAATTTTAGAATTTTAGAATTTTAGAATTTTAGAATTTTAGAATTTTAGAATTTTAGAATTTTAAATTTTAGAATTAAATTTTAGAATTTTAGAATTTTAGAATTTTAGAATTTTAGAATTTTAGAATTTTAGAATTTTAGAATTTTAGAATTTTGAATTTAGAATTTTGAATTTTAAAATTTTAGAATTTTAGAATTTTAGAATTTTAAATTTTAGAATTTTAGAATTTTAGAATTTTAGAATTTTAGAATTTTAGAATTTTAGAATTTTAGAATTTTAGAATTTTAAATTTTAGAATTTTAGAATTTTAGAATTTTAGAATTTTAGAATTTTAGAATTTTAGAATTTTAGAATTTTAGAATTTTAGAATTTTAGAATTTTAGAATTTTAGAATTTTAAATTTTAGAATTTTAGAATTTTAAATTTTAGAATTTTAGAATTTTAGAATTTTAGAATTTTAGAATTTTAGAATTTTAGAATTTTAGAATTTTAGAATTTTAGAATTTTAGAATTTTAGAATTTTAGAATTTTAGAATTTTAGAATTTTAGAATTTTAGAATTTTAGAATTTTAGAATTTTAGAATTTTAGAATTTTAGAATTTTAGAATTTTAGAATTTTAGAATTTTAGAATTTTAGAATTTTAGAATTTTAGAATTTTAGAATTTTAGAATTTTAGAATTTTAGAATTTTAGAATTTTAGAATTTTAGAATTTTAGAATTTTAGAATTTTAGAATTTTAGAATTTTAGAATTTTAGAATTTTAGAATTTTAGAATTTTAGAATTTTAGAATTTTAGAATTTTAGAATTTTAGAATTTTAGAATTTTAGAATTTTAGAATTTTAGAATTTTAGAATTTTAGAATTTTAGAATTTTAGAATTTTAGAATTTTAGAATTTTAGAATTTTAGAATTTTGGAATTTTAGAATTTTAGAATTTTAGAATTTTAGAATTTTAGAATTTTAGAATTTTAGAATTTTAGAATTTTAGAATCTTAGAATTTTAGAATTTTAGAATTTTAGCATTTTAGCATTTTAGCATTTTAGAATTTTAGAATTTTAGAATTTTAGAATTTCAGAATTTTAGAATTTTAGAATTTTAGAATTTTAGAATTTTAGAATTTTAGAATTTTAGAATTTTAGAATTTTAGAATTTTAGAATTTTAGAATTTTAGAATTTTATAATTTTAGAATTTTAGAATTTTAGAATTTTAGAATTTTAAATTTTAGAATTTTAAATTTTAGAATTTTAGAATTTTAGAATTTTAGAATTTTAGAATTTTAGAATTTTAGAATTTTAGAATTTTAGAATTTTAGAATTTTAGAATTTTAGAATTTTAGAATTTTAGAATTTTAGAATTTTAGAATTTTAGAATTTTAGAATTTTAGAATTTTAGAATTTTAGAATGTTAGAATTTAAGAATTTTAGAATTTTAGAAAAAAAGACAATAAATTTTTAATTAAATTTTGAGTTTTGAATTGGGTTCTAAAATTGAGTTTACATTTTGCTTAGCACAATTGTACAATTATACAACGGTAAAAAATATAGCTCTATCGTTGGAACAAAAACTTCAACAATGTAAGCTTAATTTTAGGAGTCAATTTTATTATTTGAATCTTGTTATCACCCTGGGTTGATCGTCTTGAAGTGGCTGCGTACTTGAAATTACATTTATCGAAACAGAGGTGCCAGAAATATGGAACAAAATGGTGTGAAAGCAGTTGGTTAACTTAATTTAGCGAATTATTTATTGTTTATATTATATATTTATTGCGGAATAATTCTGATAATTTCCGTTTTTATCCTTACATAAAATTTGTGTTATGAGTTTTTTTTTTCTTTTTCATGCCAAATTTAAAAAATACTATTAAATTTCTTTGAAACCGTCTGGCAACCCTGCTCCATAAAAATCAAACGTCAAAAATCTCCAATTCTAATGTTGTTCCATCATCAGCTGCGACGTCTGTGAAACAAAAGCTTGCGGTCCAAGGAGGAGTATCTAATCCGCAACTGGCCAGATTTCTCTGCCGGGACCACATCCCGGGATATCCGGACCATTTGTGCGTGTGTGAGGAAGGTGTTCGGTTCCGTGTGTTGTGGACTCCGGTGAAAAAAAAAAAAATAAATTTTGCGTGTGGGGCTTCTTCCTTTGCACCCGTGGAGGAGGAGACCGTGAAGGAAGAAAAAAAAAACAAAATGGATTAGCGCCCCACTCTTGCAGTCTGCGTTCCGGAAGGTCATCAGGGTTTCGAACTGCGGGGAAACATCCGGACCCCACAATCTGGACTCTGGCGAAGGTTTTGACGTTCCAAACGGTGTGTCGACGTCGGCAACCTTTTGCCGATGGTCCGTCGGAGTGTGTGACTCAACCAGCAGGTTGCAAAACGAAAAGAAAAAAAAAAAAAAGATATTGTTATTGACGTCGTAGGAAATGTGCAGTCAAGTGAAAATTAATCAATTCTAACTCTTGTGTTGTGGCGTTTGTTTTTTGGGGATTTGAAATTAAATTCGTAATCCGGAAGAAAGGAAAGATAATGGGCAGCATGAGCAACGGAACGGACCCCGACGGAAGTGGGGGTGGAAGTGCTGGTGGTGGTGGAGGCGGCGGCGGCGGCGGAGCCACCGGCGATGGCGATGGCCAAGCTGCTTCGGCGTCCGGTCGCTTCCAGCCCGATAGCTTGCGGGACATTCTGGATACGGCGATTCAGTCCGAGTTTGAACCGGTCGAGGTGCCAGGTAAGATGCTGATGAAATCCTTTTTTTATTGCATTTTTTTTTCAACCATTCACCTTAGTTATGGACTTTAATATTCGTTCTATGCATAACTGTGCCATGTTTAAATAATTTAAATAACGCGATTATAAGTTTTCTAAAGATGTCTGGCCACTCAAGTCGGGAAATCGGGAAAGTCGGGAATTCGCCAAAATCCGCCAAAAATCGGGAAAAAGTCGGGAATTTATGAGTTTTTGTCAAAAAGTCGGGAAAAATCGGGAATTCCTTGGGCATGAGTAAGGACCTCGACGCCGTTAGCAATGTTGGCTTTAAAATAAAATTTCGTGATAATATCACTTCCCCCCAGCCAACATTTTTGCCATGCGAAGCGGGCCTCGACGCTGTGTCTAGGTTTAATTCCTAGCTAGGAGCCATCAGTGTCTTAAGAGGTGGTCCCAAGGCCGAGTAGGAGTTCATGAAGCAAATTAGTCGTCTCCCACCCCTTTTAAATTGAAAATGAACTCTGAAACCAGCGCTTACTCACAACAGAAACAGAGGCCTCTTCTAGGCATTGTAGGATAGAATAGATTTTGAAATTTATTTTAAAAAATATTATTACGTAGCATTTTGATATGTCAAAATTTCCATAGAGTCTCGGTCAATCAATAGTGCGATGATATCGGACAAAATTCGTTAATCTGTTGAACTAACGGTTTTCGGATTATGGTTGTATCGACCATTGTTGCGAATCGAGGATCTACTGGAGCCTTGACGATCAAATGGAGCCTAACATTTCAAAAGGGCGCATGGGTTTTGTGAACAGGAGTGTGTCTCCTTCACTCAAATGACAGTTTACATAAGGTATAATAGAGATGCACTCTTGTTTGCAAAGCTCTATGCCCTAATGAAATGAATGGCATGAAATAGTCGTCTTAATTACTAGTGTTCAACTTATGAACTGTTCATTTATGTTTATTGGTTTTGGAAGCGGCAAGACTGGTTTAAAAACAAGATCCTTTACCTTATTTGGCGTTATAATAAAACATTCGGGGATTTGAGATTAAATTTACTTTCAGACAGTTTAGTTTAGGTTGTTGATTAAAGTTAGATAGTTTTCCGTAGATGAATAATTGGACTTAAATGATTAGTTGATTTGAACGAAGTGTAACATTTCATTGGCAGATCTGTTTCTAGTTGTACCTACGACAAGACTATTGACGGACGTGACAGGTCGGCAGTTAGTTTTCATCTTTTTTTCTCTAGTATTTTTTATTTCCTTTAAATTTGGAATACATCATAGGCTTCTTTTGTATAGATCTCCGATTAGTTACATTTTCTTATTTAATTAACTAATAATTTAATTTATTCCGGGCCTTCTTACTTTGAATCACAATTTCAGATTTTCTTTATTCAGTGTTAAACTTAGATTACCGTAACTGCTCAAATCATCCAAGTTCTTACTACTCACATCAACACTAATTTTCTTTCACCTCCCCCCTCCCGATCCCCTATATCTTCCGGTGGTGTTCATTTGGTATGCAATACTAGTTCGGCCACTACCCTTTTTTCCACAAGAAACCGGACTTGGACTGACTTGAGGCCGCGTCCCCCACCTTGCTCCGTAAAACGAAAACGAAAACGAAAGTCGGGAAAAATCGGGAATTATAAGCATGCTTGATTGAAAATTAATTTATTACCTCTTGAATAATTTTGTTATATTTTGTACAATTCTCAAATTTAATTCACTCAATTCTGCTTTAATAACTTACTTTAAATTTAAGGTTCTTTTCACTATTTCAATATATTTGAGTAAGGAAAAGCTGTTAAAGACATTCAAAATCTTAATTAATGTTGGAGTCTTTGACACAGATTTTCATAATATTTTTCATGAATCATATGATCTCTATAAATTTTTGTTTATCATACAAGAGGTAAAGTTAATGAAAAACTAATATAAAAATAGAGCCTAGCTTAGAGCCAGCTTAGAGTTATGATTCTATTTCATTTTGTCACATAGATTGAATATTTGAAAACAGATTCCAACTTGAGTTTGGCAATGGTTTTTTGGTAAATATTTTTAATTGTTTAACTAAATTCTTTAAGTAATTAAAATATGTTTTTTTTTTCAATGTTGCCGTTAAACTTTTTTTGTGAGCATGGTTAAATTACTACTATACATAAAGCTTGATTTTCAGTTTTCGGAAAACTTAAATATCGAATAAAATCCAAAATTCAAAAAAAAATTTGCGTTTTGAAAACATAAAGAAAATTTTGAAATTGCAAAAAAAAAAAATAATCCAAGAAATTTAGAGTTATTGCAAAAATGTTTAAAAAAAATTGTCTTTGACATTTTTGACATTTTGCTTAAAATAAGTGGTAAAACATAAAATCATATCTAACTGAATGTTCACTGAAAAAAAAAAACAGTTAAACACTGACCACTAGATAAATTAACATTGATTTAAAAACAATATCAAAAATTACAAAATTAAAAAGGGAACCAGGCAAATTTTTTATGAATTTCTTGACATTTTTATGAATCCTTTGAATGAATAATTTCAGCAATTATGTTTTAATCATTCTTTGATTTAAAATGATGATGAAGTTTAAAAAAAATAGGAACGAAATTTTGAGTTCAGTTATCTTTAACTTTTTGTCATTTCCAGTTGAAACGAAGTATCAAAAACTATACTTTTTCCAGACTTTCCAGAATGCTCAAATAATACGCATTTCTTATCTAAAGAATGATTTCAAACAAAAAACTTTCTATAAGAAAAGTCAATATTAACCACCGAAAAAAAATTAAATGAATTTAAAAATAATCCAAATATAGGCATTTTTGGTAAATACAGACACTAAACAACAATTGAAAAAAACTTCACAATTGGAACTTCATTATTATGATTCAGAGTAGAAACACAACCAATAAGTCTTATCTTATAACTTATAAGTATTGTTGAACTTTCGATAAGAAAATATTTATAACTTATAAGTATTGTATACTTATAAGTTATAAGTATTGTTGAAGATTGAGAAGAATCAGAAATTGAGAATGAATTATTTTGAAGAATTAAAAATTCTTGAAATACATGAGAGGTCAGACTTTTCCATATTTTACAGTTGAAAAGAATGGAAAATAAACATAAATAAAACGAAAATTTGCAATTTCTGTAAGTTTTTTTATAGTTTTTTCTTACTCTTGCTAGTGCCTTAGTTAAAGAAATAATTGTTCCTAAATGGATTATGATGCAACACACAGCTGTAAGGAGCTCCAAAACTCTGTTATGCACTTCAAAATAACTCATTGTATCTTGATTATTCACCAATAAAACCGAATTGATTTGATTTGATAAAACGAAAATAAGAATAAATTGATTTTAAAGAATTGTAATGAATTTTATCGCTGAAAGCTTGTTTAAATAATTTTGAGATCTTAACTCTTTTTTTCAACTTTTAACATTTTGCTTATCCCTTTGTCTTCTCGACCTTTCGTCTAATCTACTCTCGCTCACACACACACACACATTCGTGACCCCTGACTGTATTCAACTGATTGCTGTCACAACCAATCCTTGTGATCAATCGATATTTTTGGTGACAGTTGACTGAGCTATCGAGAAATTAAAAAGAGAGATGTGAGCCGGTAACATGGAGTTAAACTTTCGCAGCTTTCATGGAAACCTTCACTGCAGCTTGACAGAAAGTTTAACTCCATGTTGCACTTTTAATTTCTCGATAGCCTTTCGTTTTCGCTGCGTCCGTCTGACTTTGATACCCTGCTCTCTCTCACACAGTTCCGAACGAATGAGCGCAACGCAAAACCAATCACACAGTCATTTGACTCTCCTCAACACTTTTATTCGTGCCGCGCTCTTCAGATAAAATTCTACCGAAATTCCTGTCACTTGGCCCATGACAGCGTTCGAATGATCGCTGTCATTACAGTTACCTTGCGTTTGCGAAAGAGATAGGAAAAGACAGAAAGAGAAAGAGCATGCGAGCGTCACGTAGCTCGGCTGAAGCTCGGCACTTTTTCGTGTCAACATCAAAATTTAATGACGATCGGCGCCAGTGTCAGTAAACATTCAACGATCGGGTTGATGATGATAGCTGACTTCAGAGTTCTGTCAAATATCAGCAATTTCTGTCTGTGACAGGGATCGGTCAAATGGCCTACTTTTCTCTACAAATATAAAAAAAAAACGAAAAATAACACTTTTCAGCATTGAAATGGGTTCTGAATTCGACCTTCGAAAGGGGAGTTGATTAAATTATTAAAAACTCACAACTGAAACTCTCCTTCCAGATCTGGACCTGGAGCCGCCCCTCTTCGCGAGCGGATCTTCCTCCTCGCACGATCTGCTGCCGCAGCTGTTCGTGCCGCGAATGCACCGCACAACTAGTAGTCTGTACGACTCGATTCCGTACTACCCGCCGACGGTGGCCGCCCTCATGGAACCGGTTGCGGCCCGCACCAACTTTGGCCTGTTTGGTCCGACCGCGTTCGGGTACTTTCCACCGCATCATCACCACCACCATCACCATCATCACCAGGGGGCGGGGCCGTCATCGGCTGCTGCAGCCGCCGGACCTCCGGGATCGCTGCTGACGACCACTTCGTCCTCGAGTCGCTACTCACCAACGGCGCCGATGTATCTTCCTTCGACGAGGTTACCGCAGCAGCAGTACCGGGTGCCCCCGATGGTCAACACAGAGAGCGACGGAACCAACTCGGCCATTCGGTCACGTTCCTTCTCGCGGCGACCTCCCCAGGACGACGAGTGGAACAGCAGCTATTCGCCGCACTATTCGTCCGGGCGGTCGTCCGGGTACAACCGCAAGCGTCACCACAACTGCGAGGTGGCCAATCGACCAAAGAAGCCGGCCCACGTGAGCGGTCCGTCGCCACCGGTGCCCGAACACAGCAGCAGCAGGGTCATCAAGCGGGAACCAACAACGCACGGTGGGACGCGACCGCCGCGGCAGCAGCCAATCAAAACGGAACCGGTCGAGCAGTCGTCGACGCCAAGAACTGTGATCAAGAAGGAGGAAGGGAACGCAACGGTTAAGATTGAAGGCGGTCCGCCATGCTCGTGCGAGGTTTGCTTTCCCAGCTTGGGCGAGGACCGGAAGCCATCGAAAAGTTGCTGCTCCAGGTGTTTGAACAAGCCGCCAGTGGTGAAATCCGAGCCAAAGAAAGAACCTGCCGAAGAGCAAGTCGGCGCTGTTAAGCAGGAAGTGATATCGGTCAAACAGGAAGCGGAAGTGAAGCAGGAACCGGCTGCGGTGGCGGACGTGGTGACGGCTCCTTCGGAGGAACCGATGCCCGGTCCGAGTGGGTTGAATCGGCGCAACGCAACGGATTTGTTCGCGCCGGAACCGTCCCGTCCTCGGCGGTACTACAACAGTGATGATTCGAGCGACGATGAAGACGACGACGACGATGACGATGATGACACGGATGGCGAGGGGAATCTGAGCGGTCTCACCAACGTGGAGGTGGATGCGGTCAACACGACTGAAATAATACAGGAAGCGGAGGAGGGCGGCCAAAGTGGCGTGCTGGTGATAAATTCTAGTACAAGCAGTGTGGAAGAAGACGGAGGGACGGTCGACGAAAAGCCGCGAGCGAGCGACGTACTCTCGGCACCGGATTTGCAGCTGGACTGGGTTACGGACACGAGCAGCATCAGCGACGAAAGTGACGTCGTGTTGGTCGACCATCAGGCGGACGACGAAGAGCGCGAACCGATCGACCTGACCAACTCGGATGACGAGCGGGAGTTGGGTGGACGGCGCGATCGGGATCGTGACCGAAGTGGTGGCGCCGGGTACAACGGTGGAACGCTGTTTGGACGACGAAGACCGCTGTACGCGACCGGAATGATGCTGCCCAGCCGACCCACGGTCTATCTTCCGTGCGGAAGTCCCGCGGGCAGAAGTTCAAGCATGTTCCAAGGTTCTTCGATGCCCCACACTCACCATCCGCCGAGCTCGCACACGCACCACGTTCCGTCGGTGCCCCCACGCCACCATCATCAGCAACACTCCCCCAATTTCTCCCAGCGATCCTCGTTCCGAAATGCGTTCCAACGTTCCTTCAACTCACCGGAAGGCAGCAACAACGGATCGTTCAACGGGTTCGTTGTCCGTCGTGGCGCGGCAGGAAGCAGTCGACCGGTGCGGCAAGATCCCGCCCAGATGCGACCTTCCCAGGTGTTGTCCACGACGTACCCGGTCATGTGCCAAATACCCCCCTCAGAAGCTCCTCCCGCGGAAGTCGACGAGAACCGAGATGCCGGTGCGGTCATCGACAACACCAGCAGCGGCAGCTTCAGCCGGGCCAACGTGTGGACGCCACCCGGCGGGGGAAGGTTCTCGTCCGGGTTTCATCACGGCAGTGGTGGCGCTGCCAACGAATCCGATCCGATCTCCCACGCCCCCATCGATTACTCCAACCGACTGGGTCAAACTGGCGGCGTAGATAATCCCCCATCAGCATCCAGCAACGGCCGTGGAATGCGCTTCAACGATGACAACAACAACCAGTCCTCCGGAGGGTACGAGTCCGGTCGGCAAGCACCGGCACCCGCCGGAAGTAACGAACAGCAGCGCAGCTACCGAAGTTACGGCCACTCGAACCGTAACCGGTACATCCATTCCGGCGGTGTCCGTCCCCCGTACGCGGTCCACGAGAACCTGTGGCACCGGCAGCACAACATCCAGGAGGTCCACCGGCGCACAATGATGTGGGGAGCCGGTGGCAGCGACGTGCTCAACGACTACAACGAGCGCATGTCGCCGCACCACGGAGCGCTCCGCTCGCGCAACAATCTCATCAACTCGTCCTACAACAGCGGGGCCGGGTCCAGTCCTGTGCACTCCGGCGGGCCCGGACAGGCTGGATCGGCGGCGTCGGCGGCGGCGTCGCGCAACGAGCTGTTCGACGACGGTGGGCCGTACTGGTCGACGGATCGAAGCTTCAACCAGCACGCGTCGGCCGGCCACAGCTACCAGCAGGATCTGCGCGTGTTCAACCACCGGCCGCGGCGGGTTTCGTACCACACGACCGTGTATCCGCCGATGAGGCGCAACGACCATCAGCACGTGCACCACATTCACCACTTCCAGCCGCAGTCGATGCTCAACAGCGCGGCGGTGCACTTTAGCATCGGGGTACGTACTGAGCTGTATTTTCACGATATTGGTCATGGTAAATTATTGGTCTCAACCGAAAAGCTTAATTTAACTTTTTAGGTTAGAATTTAATTTTTAAATAATCTATGTTTTTTGACAACTGAAAAGATTGAAAGATATGATAATTTCTGCAACATTAATTTCAAAAACGTTTTAATTTTTCCATCAATCTATAAACATTTTTAATAATACGTTTTTTCAACAAAAAAAAATTATAATAATGAAAAAAGTGTTTCAAAATGTATTTTTCTCTAGTTCAGTTTTGCAATCATTAGTCTTCAAAAAATTTAAGATTTAATTAAAACAAAAATGTAAAAAATTCGAACAATTTTGAACATACCTATCAGCACGATAAAAATGATTCTAACCGCAGGATAATGCATTTTCAATTGATTTCAGCTGATTGCATTTAAATTTAGAAGTTTTTTGAAAAAAAAAAATATATTAATTTTTTTTATTCATTTTTCGGGCCGATTTTGGAAAGAGGAGTTGACAAAAACTTTCAAAAATATTTAAACCAGCCTATCTTCAAACAAAAGTGAATACCAAAAATCTTGAAACATTATCATTTTTACGGGAGATTTTTTTTAAATATTTTTCAAATCTATTGGCCAGCATTTTCATGTTTTAAGGGTGCACAGCAATCAAGGAAGTTATTGTCTTCTTATTCCAAAATTGTCAAACTTACGAATCCAATCCTGCAAGAATCTGATTGTAAATATAGTCAAACTTTGTTGTAAATCACTACGAAGACAGTAATTTAGGTGATGAATAAAAAAAATATATCGATAGTTCTCATAGTATTGAAGATACTAAAATGTCTGTAACAGAAATCTGGGTGCTAAAGCTATGGTTGATGTGTACCGTTAAGCTAAGCACGGAGCTCGTGAGGAACGATGTCAAGAAAAGTTTCACATAAATTTAGTCTTTTAAAATTCTAAATTCCTAAAATTCTATAATAATGAAATTCTTTTAACTTCCTAAATTTTTAAATTCTTCCTTAATTCTTAAATGCCGCCATCTCAAATTACAGAAAATCAGATAACTTTGGAGCTTTTTGGAGTCATATTTTAAGTTAGAGTCCCAAATTTCGAGAGATCTACAAAATTGGGGATTCGATTTTCCGGAGTGAACTGTGTTTTTTTTCTTCAAATTTGTAAATTTCTCATGTTTTTTTGGTTTTTTAATTTTTTAATTGCATTGACTCTAGGTTATGCATTTTCAAAATTTGTGAATTATCGAATTTTCTAAATTTTTCAACTCTCGAATTTTTGAATTTAAGATTTTTTGGATACTGGATTTTTTCAACTAGTGAATTTTTTGATTATTTTGTATTTACAACTCTCGAATTTTAGGTTTTTTGAATACTGAAATTTTTAAATTGGTGAATTCTAATTTTTTAATTCTTGAATTTTAAAATTTTTGAATTTTGATTTTTTTTGATTTTAGATTTTTTTATATTATTTTAGTATTTTCAAATTCCTAATTTTGGGAAACTTAGTAATCCGTAAATTAAAAAAAAAAATTTGAATGTTTTTATTTTGTAATTTAAAATATTATAATTCTGGAATGTAGTATTTTTTTTCTTTTGCAATAAAAAAACGAATAACGAATTCTGCTTTTATTGGATACTACTATTTTTCAAAATCCTGATTTTTTTAACTTAGTACCGTAAATTTAAAAAAAAATAATTTGAACGTTTTTATTTTGGAATTTAAAATATCAGAATTCTTGAATGTAGTTCACTCAACCCCCGGTGGTTGGTCACTTTTTCGATTGACACTTTTTTAGTTTGTACCCCGTTGGTTGGTCAAAGTCAAACTAAAAAGTGACAAACTGTCACTTTTTACACGGCGCTCACGCACACTATCAAAACAAACGTTTGGTAGTGTGTGTGTGAACTCCTTGTAAAAGGGGTGTCAAACTAAAACGTGACCCCGTTCGTTTGACAACAGTTGGTGTCAAACCATCGAGGTTTGAGTGTTTTTTCTTTTGTCATAAAAAATAAGTAACAATTTTTTTTTGCTTTTCTCTCTGTTATTCTTCATTCTGAACCTTCAGAATTTTTTGACTCTTGAATTTTTATTTTTTTATTATTGCAATTTTCATGTTTCAACTCTTAAATTTGTTAATGTCATGTTTCTTTTTTTTTCGATTTTCTAATATTTGAATTTCATTTTTTTCCAATTTCATATTGTTTTAAATGGGACCGTGGTGTAGGGGTAAGCGTGATTGCCTCTCACCCAGTCGGCCTGGGTTCGATCCCAGACGGTCCCGGTGGCATTTTTCGAGACGAGATTTGTCTGATCACGCCTTCCGTCGGACGGGAAGTAAATGTTGGCCCCGGACTAAACTAAAAAGGTTAGGTCGGTGTAGGAGTCGTCTCCCTAGGTCCTGCCTCGGTGGAGTCGCAGGTAGGCAGTTGGACTAATAATCCAAAGGTCGTCAGTTCGAATCCCGGGGCGGATGGAAGCTTAGGTGTAAAAAGAGGTTTGCAATTGCCTCAACAATCAAGCCTTCGGACACTTAGTTTCGAGTAGGAATCTCGTAATCGAGAACGCCAAGGCAATGCTGTAGAGCGAATAATTTGATTTTGATTTGGTTGTTTTAAATATTTATATTCTTGTAATTCTAAAATCCTGAAATTTAAAAATTTTAGTAATTTTGTAAAATTTTAATTTTTGAATTTCTGAATTCCTGCATTCGTTTTTGTTTTCTTCCAAAAAAAGTAATGATTATTTTTATGAGCAAAAAAAAACAAACAATGGTAAACTGAAAATGACCGAAATCGGTAAAAAAATTCTCAAAATTCTGGAATCAAATTCGTTATTGTTCATTTTTTCGTGAAACTATGTTCATTTTGATAGAAGGTTTCCGATCTAATCAATACTGATTTATCTTCTACTGATTTCAGTAAAAACAATCTGAGTGTGGAGGATTTTATGACTTTGGTAAAGTGTGTACCTTCGGTATTTTTACACTTTTTATTACCGAATGTTCAACTGCTGAAGGAGGTATAAGACTACGGCAAACAAACAATCAAACTCGCACTTGACAGTTTGCCAAATTCGCAAACTTGTTTGCGGCAAACTCGCAAACATGGCAAAATGTATGCAGGCTAACGTTTCTGCAAACAAATGCAGGCAAACTGTCAAAACGGCGAGTTTGTTTGTTTGTTTGCCATAGTCTAATACCTCCTTGAACAGTTCGGTAAACTGTAAACTACTGAACTCGGTACAAATTAGGTTTTGCAAATCCACATTAGCCTGTTTAGATTGTTATGCTAGATTTTATTGGTTGTTCATTTTGATTGATGATAAACGAGTTTTAAGGAACTTTTACTGGATGGGCCAGTTAAAAAGCAGCCCTAACTAAGATTGCCCAAGGGATTGAGAATTAGGAATACCAAGCCCATCAAGTCATACACTCAACACCATGCCAGCCGACGATTGCCACTTTTTTAAGGGGACAAGGGAAATTCTCCACGGTATCCTGAAATACGTTTGCGTCGAGTTGGATGGTTTTTTTTTTTTTGAAAATTAAAGGTCTACTGCTGCTGGATCTTTTCATTGTATTACATATGGTATTAATAACTTTAAACGGTACAATTTTAGACAGCCGGAATACAGAAAAAAATTAATGGATAAGACATTAAAAAATGCTGATCCAACCATTAATCATTTTTTTTTTACTTCACCCTACAGCTCCGTCCGAGTCTGCTGTCCAGCTTGAACCGGTTCGTCCGAGTCATCGAGGAGAACTGCACAAACCGAGGTGCCACGCAGGTTCGTATCCATTAATCAACTTCCGGAAAGTGTAGACTTATCTCTCTTTTCCCCACAACAGGAAATGATCGAGCACAACACCTTTCCCCACAAGTACAAGCGGCTGCGCCGGGCCAGCGAAACCGACGAGGACAGCGAAAAGTGCACCATCTGCCTGTCGCAGTTTATTCCGCAGGAGGATGTCAGGTGGGATTCCGGTTCTGAGACCTAATCAGAGGGCAATTCCGTGCTCAAACTAGATTTATTTTTTTTTCTTCAGGCGCCTTCCGTGCATGCATTTATTCCACAAGGATTGCGTGGACCAGTGGCTGGTCACGAACAAGCACTGCCCGATCTGCCGCGTCGACATCGAGGTGCAGAAGAACATCAGCGATATTTGACACCGCGGCCGACGGTCATCTGCTGAACGACGGGAAGTGGTCGAGGAGGAGGAGGAGCAGGAGGAACGGGAAGCCGGCAATGTGCTGTTGTATTTCTTCCACTGAGTTTCTATTTTCTGTGCGTGTTTAATTTCTGTTTGAAGGCAACAGTGGAAGATTTTGAAAATTATTTTAGTTCTAAGCGTAATCGATTCGATTAGTCAAGGTGATGATGATCTGTATGATTTTTGTTTTTTTTTTCTTTTCGTAGCGTTTTGCTCTTGCTTCCTTATCACCATATATTTATGGAACAGCGTCTAATGATAAGATATATTTTTTTGCCTTATTTTTAAAGATTTATGTTGCGTGCATTGGAAAAGCTCAACAGTCAAATACCTGTGTCTGTAATAATATAAATATTTTTTTTTTCCTGTAGCCCTCGCCACAGTGGCGATGCATTGGCTATAGCTAGTTTGTTGGAAAGATGTATGTAATGATACGAATAAAATATCCCTTTTTCATGTTATAAAATATGTATTTTATTTCCTCACATTGCTATCACATGTTGTTTCTTAAATCCAGTTTTGGTCCACTGCAAACTACATTAGATTTTTAGAAATTTTCAATTTCTGAGCAAATCTGATTGAATTTGTTGTGGTATTTTTAGTAAGGAGGAATACTATGTTTATTTTCGTTTTTTATCTGTAATATTTTTTGGTGAAAAACTAAAAGAAAAAAAATTAAATCAGTTTTTCAATCGTTTGCCAAGTTTTTCATTCAATTATTTTGATCGCTATTTCTCGATCGAAAAAAAATAAGGCAGACCAGATTTTACAGTCGTTAAAAATGTCTTTTTTGGAAAAAAACGGCTTCGTTTTCAAGATATAGCCACCGAAAGTTTGATTTTAGCAAAATATTTACAGTTTTTTTTATTGTTAAAAATAGTGACCATGAGCGACCATTTCTAAAAATATTTTTTTTGAAAAGTTCAGAAAATTTGCTATAAAATTGTCTAAGAGACATTGAAGATTGGACCTCGGTTGCTGAGATTTTAAGAAAAAGAAACACGAAAATTGAAGTTTTCTAAGTCTCACCAAAACAACCCACCATTTTCTATTGACGATATCTCAGCAACTAATGGTCCGATTTTCAATGTTAAAATATGAAACATTCATGAAATTTTACGATCTTTTCGAAAAAAATATTTTGAAAAAAATAAATCAAGACTGACATTTGAAATGGGCGTAATATTCATTGTTTGGCCCTTTTAAAATGTTAGTCTTGATTTATTTATTTTCAAAATATTTTTTTCGAAAAGAATTTTACGAATGTTTCATATATTAACATTGAAAATCGGACCATTAGTTGCTGAGATATCGACATTAGAAAATGGTGGGTTGTTTTGGTGAGACTTAGAAAACTTCAATTTTCGTGTTTCTTTTTCTTAAAGCGGCTCTATCTCAGCAACCCGAGGTCCAATCTTCAATGTCTCTTAGACAATTTTATAGCAAATTTTCTGAACTTTTCAAAAAAAATATTTTTAGAAATGGTCGCTTATGGTCACTATTTTTAAAAATCGAAAAACTGCACATATTTTGCTAAAATCAAACTTTCGGTGGCTATATCTTGAAAACGAAGCCCTTTATCAAAAAAATTGTAGAAAAAAGTTTTCGATTGCAAATTCAATTTTGCATTAAAAAATAACTTCAAATTTGTTTTTGCTTGAAATTTGGATTTTTTTTTCCAAAAATCACTATTTTTCAAAAATTCATAACTTGGCGGCAGATTTTTTGACAATGTTTCTCGATAGCTCAAAAGTTGCGGATTTTAGTCCCCTAAAACATAACAAAAAATCTCGAAAATCAAAAAATACGAATTTTGGGAAATTGAACAACAATACCTACAACTTTGCCGAAGACACCAAATTGATCAGAAAATTCACTCAAAAGTTACAGCTGTTTGAATATTTACATACCTTTTTTGTATGGACAGCAGCCAAAATTGTATGGAGACTTGTATGGGTGAACCAATGACACAAAATAGCTTATTTGGTCACAGGGAAGGCCCCCACAAAGTTTGAGCTAAATCAAAAAATACAAATAAAATCCATTTCCGGTTTTGGTAGAGAATTGCTCTCTAGTTATTTATTTTGGTCAAGGAACTCCCATGCCAAATTTTTACCGAAAAGGAGAACTCTGGAGTTTTTTTTTGAAAAGGTCCAATAAACCAAATTTCCAGATTTTGCTTTTTGGGTGTTTTTGAAACCGCCTTGAGTCAGGGGTATAGAAAAACACCCAAAAAGCAAAAACTGAAAATTTGGTTTATTGGACCTTTTCAAAAAAAAAAAAAAAAAACTCCAGAACTTAAGATTTGGATTCTGAGCAACTCTCTACGAAATCGGCCGATTTCGACCATTTTTTTTTTGTATTTTTTATTTGGCTCAAACTTTGTGGGGGCCTATTTAGTGTCATTGGTTCGCCCATACAAAATTTTGGCTGCTGTTCATACAAAAATGGTACGTACATATTCAAACAGCTGTGGCTTTTGAGTGAATTTTCTGATCAATTTGGTGTTTTTGGCAAAGTTGTAGGTTTTGTTGAGGAATATTGAGAAAAAAATTGGTACAGGGAAAAAATGCAGATTTTTTAATCAACTTTTTTTTTCACAAAACTCAATTTCCCAAAATTAAAAACCGGCTCCGGGGCTTAATGGTTGCGGCTTCTGCCTCGAAAGCAGAAGGTTCAGGGATCAAATCCCGGTCGGTTCCCTTGAAATTTGGAATCAATAATTGAACTTAGAATATGAACAAAAAACCTTTAAGAATCAGGTGGGATTCGAACTCACACCTTAGGATTCATGGTCTGGGACACTAACCAGTCGGCCATCATGGAGTTAATGCTCTAGAACTGAATTGATCCGTAGTGGTGAAATAATGTCACAAGGTATAATATATCAAACCATTATATAACTACTAACACCGTCTCAAAACAGCCCAGGGCCATCTCATATACTCATGAACTGGACGAGGGAGTCGTGGATTGCCTGGCCCGAATCATCTGCATTACCGATCTATGGCTGTACAATTTCAGAAGAAATCGTTAGCCAGAGAAAGGTAATCGCTTCAAAGGTTCTTGAGATATATGGTGGTTACTAACCGAACCGTCTCAGTTGAAATAGGGGGATGGCGTCGCTATTTTTAGACCACGTTTTCCACTTTTTCTCATCGAAACCGACTACTTTATCGACTTCATTTTGCAGGGCGAGATAGGACGCCGTCTATTTTTAGACGATGACTCAGCACTTTTCCACTCTTGCGCTTAAAAAAACCAGATGGCAGCACGATGTAACGCCACGTCCCTATATACTGTGGTCATGGCCAAGTCCTGCCAAGACGGGGGTTCAAATACATACATACATACATACAAAACTCAATTTCCCAAAATACGTATTTTTTATTTGCCCGATTTTTTTATATGTTTTAGGGGACAAACCCGCAACTTTTGAGTCATAGAGAAACATGGTCAAAAAATCTGCCGCCGAGTTATAATTTTTTGAAAAAATAGGGATTTTTGGAAAAAAATCAAAATTTTATACCAAGAAAAATTACCTCAATTTTTTATGTAATCTTTTCCAAAAAAATTTTTTTTTATCAAGACTAGCATTTTAAATGGCCGTAATATTCAATGTTTGGCCCTTTTAAAATGTTAGTCTTGATTTTAAAAAAATCAAAATATTTTTTTCGAAATGATCGTATGTTTCATGTTTTAACATTGAAAATCGGCCCATTAGTTGCTGTGATATCGACATTAGAAAATGGTGGGCTGTTTGGGTGAGAGTTTCAGTATAACTAAAGAACAAAAACAAAATAATTTGTGTGTTTTCCGAATTGAAATGTTAAAAAAAAAACAATCTTAAATGAAAAATAAAAGTTTAAGCCTGTATAAAGGCAAAATAAAAATTAAACAGAAGGAAAAAAATCTGAAAAAATAGGTTTAAAACCCATTTTTTGTTTTTGGTTTTCTTTAATTTTTTTATTTGATTGCAAATGAGCAATTCTGTATTTTTTATCCGCCAGAAACTTTTTTGATCCCTTCGGTAAGCCCTAAGAAGCCATTTTGCATCATTAGTTTGTCTATATAATTTTCCATGGCAGCTGTCCATACAAAAATGATTCATGAAAATTCAAAAATCTATATCTTTTGAAGGAATATTTTAATCGATTTGGTGTCTTCGGCAAAGTTGATGTATGAATAAGGACTACACTGAAAAAAAAACGATACACGGTAAAACAAATTTTGATGATTTTTAATTTCACTTTTTGTCACTAAAACTTGATTTGCAAAAAAAACACTATTTTTTGGTATGTTTTAGGGGACATTAAATGTCAACTTTTTAGAAATTTCAAGAATGTGCGAAAAATCTTTGACCGAGTTATGAATTTTTGAATCAATACTAATTTCCAAAATCGAAATATCGGTCGCAAAAATATTTCAACTTCATTTTTCTATGTGAAATCGAATTTGCAATCAAAAAGTACTTTTTTGAAAGTATGATAAAGTGCACCGTTTTCAAGTTATAGCCATTTTTAGGAAACTTTTTTGAAAATAGTCGCAGTTATTCATTTTTTTTTTAAATTAGTGCATATGTTTGCCCACCTTTGAAAAAAATATTTTTGAAAAGCTGAGAAATTCTCTATATCTCGGGTTAGTTTTCAAAAAGACGTAAGAGCCAATGGTAAACAAATCCTTTTTTGCCTCGGTATTCGACCTACTTACGAAAAACCAATTTCAAAAATGCTTAAGACTATTCATCTACACGTTTTAAAAGTGCCCCTAACTAAAAATAAATGAAATTTTAATACAATTTGGAAAAAACGAATATTAGTGCCGGAGGTCGTGGTGGCTCTTACGGCTTTTTGAAAACTAACCGAGATATTTTGCTTTGATGTTCTATTTTTTGCTTTGTTGATATGACCCTTAGTTGCTGAGATATTGCCATGCAAAGATTTAAAAACAGGAAAATTGATGTTTTTTTAAGTCTCACTCAAACAACCCACCATTTTCTAATGTCGATATCTCAGCAACTAATAGAGTTCTAAAGCCCTATGTAAATTTGTATGAACAAAGGTAGAAAAACACGATCAAAAACCATTTCTGAACACTTTTTTTCATTTTATTGCAAACAAAATTGTCAAGACAAATTTTTTTCTAATGGTCCCCTTTGAACGAGCTGTCAAGAAGGACCGCGTTAATGTTTGAAAATTGATTTAAAAATCCATTTTAAACTCTTTGTGGTCGTACACAGGGTAATTGTACTCAGAAAAATAAGCTTTATCGTTGTGAATAATATCAGAAATCTAAACTTAATTTTAGGACCCAATTGTCGGATTTTTAATGTTTAAATATGTAACATTCGTAAAATTTTTCGATCTTTCCGGTAACTATATTTTCATTTTTTTTAAATCAAGACTAAAATTTCAAAAGGGCCAAACATTCTATATAACGTCCTTTTAAACTAGGTCCTAAAATGTTAAAACACGCAATCAACCATTTTTGACTATTTTTTCTATTTTATTGCAAAAAAATATATAAATTAACAAGACAGTATTTTTTTCGATGAATCAACTTTGGTGCCCGTGGAACGAGCTGTCCCAATGTTTAGGACCCAATTGGGTACTAAAGCCCTATATCAATTTTTATGAGAACGGTAAAAAACACGATTAAAAACCATTTCTGATCACTTTTTTTCATTTTAATGCAAATTTTTTTTTGACAAGACAACATTTTTTCGATGGATCAACTATGGTCCCCTTGGAACGAGCTGTCAAGAAGGACCGCGAGGTTAATTTTTCGAAATTGATTTAAAAATCCATTTTAAACTCTTTGTGGTCGTACAAAGGGTAATTTTACTCAGAAAAATAAGCTTTATCGCTGTAAACAATAATATCAGCAATCTAAGCTTCATTTTAGGACCCAATTCTTTCAGTTGTCTGAACAACAAAGTTTCGTTTCATTTTTGGCATTGAAATTTACATTGTGCGGTCAGAATTTACACTTTTTTCTCATTTCAATATCGAGAGTTTTGTAAATCTGTTGTTACCTTTCATTCTACCACATTGAATCAATCATATAACTCACCCCTCGTTTCCAAACTGACATTCCCACCCTTCGATGCGGCATTCAGCTCTAACAACCTTGGCACCATTTTGCCGTAAACAAAAAGAGACACCGCACAACCACACAGTACGCAGCCAGTTTGCTAGAGATCTGAAAATCAACGCGCGTCCTCTGCTTCGTGTGTCGGGAATTTAAAAGCTAAAAATCCGCCGGAAATGGTCACGCTAGGCCCCAAAAAGGATGGCGGACCGAACGCCGAGTTCTTCAACGCGCCCGAATCGCTGCAGGGGTTTGAAACGGTGCGCCAGTGGCTGCAGAAAAACTTCAAGAAGGTGAGTGAGGTTCCGCCCTCAAAAAAAAAACAGCCGCCTTCGATGAGAGCCATCTTGGTTTTGCGATTTGACGGATGGGACGAAAAAGGGGAATCGGTTCCGGATGCGGTTGGGTTGTGAAATGAATTTTGTTTTCGTTGCAGTACTTGGCGCCGGATCCGCCCACCAAGGAGTCGCTGGCCCAGCTGATCGTGCAGTTTGTGCAGTACCAGGAGACCAAGCTGGGCAAAAGTTCGCAGGATCCGCCGACGACCCGGCTGCCGGTAAGAGGATGGGGAAGTTTGGTTGTGCAAATTTTTGTTGATTTTTTTTTTTTGTAATTTGTAGATGCGATGCTTCATGGACTTTAAGCCGGGCGGTGCGCTGTGCCACATTCTGGCCACCATGTACCGGTACAAGGCGGAGCAGCGCTGGCGCAAGTTTGACTTTACCGTCAACAAGGTAAGTGGCGTTCCGGTCCCCGTCACGGGGGGACCACCCTGGCCTTCCGTCGGTCACTTTAGTGCACCGTTTCAGAACCCGATGCGCAAGGACCCCATCATCCAGATGCTGTTGGACATGGAGACGGCTCTGATCGAGGCCGAGTGCATGCGGCTGCCGATTGTGTACATCCGGCCGGAGGTGGACAAGCAGACGGCGAACCGCATCACGGACATTGTGACGAACCACCAGGGCGAGATGACTCCGGATGAGGAGGAGGCGACGCACATCATCTACCCGGCGGTCGATCCGTTGCCGGAGGATTACGCTAGGCCTACGTTCCGTCGGGACAAGCACGTAATGATCCACTGGTATTACTTCCCGGAGTCGTTCGATACGTGGGTTCCGAACACGTTCGATCTGCCGGACAACGTTCCGGATTGTCCGCTGTCGCCGGGGGATCGTTGGCGCGTGTCGGCTTCCTGGGTCACCGACCTAGAAGAGTACAACGAGTGGATGGCCGAGGAGGATTACGAAGTGGACGAAGCCGGTCGCAAGAAGGTCCACAAGCATCGGCTCAGCGTTGACGATTTGATGTCCGCCGGGGACGAGAAGGTCAAGAAACCGGGCAAGTTGACTCACCAGAAGCGCAAACGTTCGCCGTCGCCCCAAGCCAAGGGTGGAAAGCGCAAGAGTGGCCGTTCGCCGGCCGTTTTCCAGAAGAAGCCACGCGCCGACGACGAGGAATCGGAAGATTTGACGAAAGACATGGACGATCCCCCAGCGGAAACCAACCTGACCGAGGTGAAGGCCAGCTCGAGCAACTCGGCGTCCGGCCCGGCAACTCCGCAGCCGCCCAAGCGAGACCCGGAGATGATGCCGTTGAAGTACGCCACCATGACCGATCTGGACGACGACATCGATCGAGCCAACGCGGATCGTGCCGGAGATGACAGCCAGGCTGGCAAAACCAGCGACAACAGCAACACGCAGGAATTCCCCCACAAGGGCGACCTCGAGGACAACGTTACCGAACAAACCCATCACATTGTCGTCCCATCTTATTCGGCATGGTTCGATTACAACTCGATCCACGTCGTCGAGAAGCGCGCCCTGCCCGAGTTCTTCAACGGCAAAAACAAATCCAAAACCCCGGAGATTTTCCTCGCTTATCGCAACTTCATGATCGACACCTACCGGCTGAACCCAACCGAGTACTTGACGAGCACCGCTTGCCGGCGCAATCTGGCCGGTGACGTGTGTGCGATCATGCGCGTCCACGCCTTCCTCGAGCAGTGGGGCCTCATCAACTACCAGATCGATGCCGACTCGCGCCCAACCCCGATGGGACCTCCCCCGACCTCGCACTTCCACGTGCTGAGCGACACCCCGTCGGGCCTCCAACCGCTAAACCCACCCAAAACGGCCCAACCCTCGGCCGCCAAAACCCTCCTCGACCTGGACAAAAAAACCGACAAAAAAGAGGACGCACCCGCTGGCTCCGCCGACGCAATCAAATCCGAACCCGGCGCACCCGCCCTCCCCGGTTCCGACCCCAGCGGCCAGTTTGGCCTCCGTCTCGACCAATACGCCAAGAAACCATCCGCGATGCGCAACAAAACCGCCGCCAGCATGTCCCGCGACTGGACCGAACAGGAAACGCTCCTCCTGCTCGAAGGCCTCGAGATGTACAAGGACGACTGGAACAAGGTCTGCGAACACGTCGGATCGCGCACCCAGGACGAGTGCATCCTGCACTTCCTCCGTCTTCCGATCGAGGATCCCTACCTGGAAGACGACAACACCTACCTCGGTCCGCTCTCCTACCAACCCATCCCGTTCAGCAAAGCCGGAAACCCCATCATGTCCACCGTGGCCTTCCTCGCTTCGGTCGTCGACCCGCGCATCGCTGCAAGTGCGGCCAAAGCAGCCATGGAAGAGTTTGCTGCCATCAAGGACGAAGTGCCCGCCTCGATGATGGACGCGCACCTGAAGAACGTGGAAAAGTCCAGCTTCGGTGGAAAGTTTGACCCGTACGCGGGGCTGACGACCAGCGGAATCGCCGGCACCGGCACCGACAAGGACAAGGAGGAAGAGGAGGGAAAGACGGCAGGAGGAGCGACGACGCAGGCGGGATCATCGGGGGCCACCCCGGCGACGCCCGGTGGCGATGTGGAGATGAAGGATGTCACCAAGAAGGAGGACGGTAAGTGGCGTGAGCTTTGCTTGCTTTTCGTAGATTGTGTAACATTTTCAAGAGGATATTTTCCCAGAAATAAAGTAGAATCTTATGTAAATTTCAATGCATTTAAATGTAATGAAATTTAATTTAAAATAAATAAATTTGTCAAAGGAAGACAAATAAAATTATGCATTTTAAAACAAAATGGAACAATTTTCCCAAACTTGTCAAAGCAATTTCTACTTACAAAAAAAAAAAAAACATAAATTCATCCAAGAATGTATAATTTTAAAATCTTAAAATTTAAAAATTGATAATTTTGTAAATTTACGAACTGTAAATTTTTAAATATTCTTATGTTATTTTTTTTAAATCCTAGAATTAATCAAATGGAATTATTTATTTTTTGATTTTTTAAATTTAAAAACCAGATTTAAAAAATTAAAATCGAGGAGATTGGTATATTAGACTACGGCAAACAAACAAACAAACTCGCACATTTTGAAAGTTTTCCAGTTTGTCTGCGTCAGAGCTGAAAATGTCAGGGGTCCTGACGCGAAAATCGGTGACGCATACACTCCATTCACTGAACCGCAAAACCATGACATAAACAAACCCGACTCAGTCGTGAGTGCCCTAGCTCACTGAGCAGCTGCAATGCGAGGCAGTAGTCGACCAACGCTCATTCCACGTTGCACGCACACACATAAAGAAACGAGTTTTTACACAAAAAGTTGGTATTTATGCGTGGAAATGTAATTTTGAATATAAGTTATGGTTGTTTTAAGTGTTTTGCACAGTCTAGTAGCATTCAATTGTTTAAAAATAGTCAAAATAGTGTTTAGAGAGGATTTAACGAGTCAGTCATACGACACGAATTGTGTGAGTGTAGCTCATTTTTTCACGTCTCTCATTCTCCAGCAGCCGACCGGCACGAGTCAGGCGGCAGTGGTTGAACGGACACAGTAGGCTTACAGTCACATGCTAGCAGTGAACTGACATTTTGGTTTGCTTCATGTGTACGCTGGGTTGGAAACATTTTGCAGGCCTGGTCTGCGTTGTTTGTTCGCAGAAACGTCAGTTTGCATCACGGCTTGCATACATTTTGTCTTGTTTGTGAGTTTGTGTGTCATAGTCTAATACCACCTTTATTGACAAATTACCACGAATATGTTTTTTTTTGTGGTTCTTCCAAATATGTGGGACGGATGAACAATTCAAACTCTCAAATCTTAATCTCTAAAATTGAATTAAAAAAATGCAAAAGTACAAATATCACAAACTAACAATTTTAAAATTAAAGAAATTCTAGAGTTTTTTTTAACCCTTCCAGCTGCCGTTCTACGCATAATTGTCCCATGTAATTTTTGGACGATTTTGACTTTTTGACATTTTTATGTATAGTTTGTCGCAGGGGCGCCGACTCTGGGGGGGCACGGTACTTTTTGCCCCCCTTAAAATTGGGCAGGGGGGCAGCCCATACATTGTGCCCCCCCAGAAATTTTAGAAGAAAAATATTCTTATTTTAAATATTACAAAAAAAAAATCACAGAAATAATTGAAAATAATATTTAAAACTGTAAAATAGTTCAATTTTTTTTTAAATCGACAACGTTTCATCTATACTACTGCGCTCTCTTATGCTAACAAGGTAGGAAAACCAGCAAGCTTAGTATACAAGAGCAAACTTACGCAAACTCTTGTCAAAACAATCATCAAGTTTTCAGACGCAACATTCTGCGATTTGCCATTGTAGATCAGGATTTAGCGAAAATGAACTGAAACACTTTTCA
Organism: Culex quinquefasciatus; assembly: GCF_015732765.1. Lineage (NCBI taxonomy): Eukaryota > Metazoa > Arthropoda > Insecta > Diptera > Culicidae > Culex > Culex quinquefasciatus. Next base: position 10,907,334 of record NC_051863.1, on the reverse strand, counting down.
AAATGGTCATTTGATGACAGCTTTACATTTAAAAAAGCTGATAAATTCGATATTTTTTGAGTAATTTTAGGTATTTTTTTTTCTTGATTTCTTTTTAAAAAATTGCAAATTTTTGGTCGTATCAAGTTGTCATAATGCTTTTTTTGATTTTATTAAAAACCGTTTGTGTATCTTTTTGGTTATTCTTAAATTCTGAAATTCTGAAATCCTGAAATTCTTAAATTCTTAAATTCTTAAATTCTTAAATTCTTAAATTCATAAATTCATAAATTCTTAAATTCTTAAATTCTTAAATTCTTAAATTCTTAAATTCTTAAATTCTTAATTTCTTAAATTCTTAAATTCTTAAATTCTTAAATTCTTAAATTCTTAAATTCTGAACAAATAAATTGATGTTAAATTTTCGCTTTTTTTAAACATTGTTTTTTTTTGTAATTTCCAAATTTCTGATTTTTTAAATTTCTGAATTTCAACTTTTGATTTCTTAACATTTTTAAGCCATGAGTTTTTTTTAACCCTAGGGGTTTTAAAACTTTTTTTAAATTTTGGAATATTTATTTTTTCTGTTATTTTTTTTAAAATTGCAGATTTGAAAAAAAATGTTTTTTGATGTGCATTTTCCAATTTCTTAAGTTCAAAATTTTTGCTTTTTACTTTTGTTTTCATTTTTAGAATATTTGTGTTGTTGAATTTTAAATACCTGATAATTTTTATTATTGACTGTTACTTCTGGAAAATAAGTGAGAATATGCCAATTAGGAGGAATTCGCCTTCCAAACATATAAAAAAATCCCCCAATAAACATTCTCAATCACGTTTTAATAAATTATCTTTTTCAAAAAAAAAAAATGGATTCCGGATGAAAAAAACTCCTATCACATCGTAATATTCAAATTGGTAAAATTCGTGATATACAATAAACTTAAACATCAAATCGCCACTCTCACCTAACGATTTCGGAAAACAACCGTGCCCCCCCAACATTTTGGACTAGTCGGCGCCTCTGGTTTGTCGTATACTTTTAGAAAAACACATAAAATCTAGTACATTGTTCGGAAACTCATCAAAAATAACACCAAGTCTGTTTGTCCCATCGTTACACTTCTACGCATAATTGTCCCACCAAGTATTTTCTCTCATAGAATCATCAGTTTAACGAAGCATTATGCCTTGTTTATCTATTGTATAGCAAAAGGAATCGTAAATAAGAGTGATAAACTATTAACTGGGGCGATTAGGGACACATAGGAGGGATAGGAACCCACGGGACAATTCGTGCTTTCTATTTCATAAGGGCACAAAACTTTTGTAAACAAGAGTGTATCCCTCTCACACCTTATGCAAACTGTCATTCGAGTGAAAGGAATACACTATTGTTTACAAAAGTTATGTGCCCTTTTGAAATGTTAAGCTCCAATTATGCGTAGAAACACAGAAATCGGTCGAAAAATTTCAAAAGCGTTTTTCTCAGTTGCACTTTTTTGAACATGGGACAATTATGCGTAGAACGGCAGTCCAGGCCTGAATTTTTCTGAGCCGTGTTAATCTACAATTTTGGTACCAGTAGTTAAATTTTTCTATGAGTAAACAGAAACAGGCAAAAAAAAGTTACATTTCATTATTGGAGTCTACCGCCGTAACAACACGATTCTACCAAGTTTTCGATTATGGTTCATGTTCATTGATGGCCCTGGAACCTTTTGGGAACACTCTGAGCTATGTGGATTACTTTTGGGATGTTCTGGGTTCTCCAAAGTGTCCTGGAATACAGATCTTGTTGTTCATATTCACTGATGTCCCTGGAACCTTTTGGGAAACTCCAAGATCTGTATTCTTGGACACTTTGGAGGACCCAGAACATCCCAAAAGTGATCCACATAGCTCATAGTGTTGCCAAAGGGTCCCAGGGAAAATAAATGCTGAAAAGTTCAGCACTTGTTTCGAAAAGTAACACTTTTTAACATTTTTTTGATTTAAACGATTTATTGACAAAATACATGAAAATTTGACATAAAATTTCACTCAGTGTGTGTTTTTTGGAATTGCAAAAAATGTTGTATGGAACTCGTTGCAAAACTTGATTTTTTCAGCACTCTTCGTATTTCGGTGAACCTCGTTGGATAAATGTACGACTCGTGCTGAAAAAATCCTCTTTTTGCAACTTGTTGCATAAACTACTATTTCGAGACTGAAAAATCAAGTCAGTCATATGAAAATTGCCAAAAACCACAAAAATCTTATTTTTTTCAGCATTTTTATGTTTGAAACAGCTGTCTTGACAAGGATTGGACATAGGAGAATGGTCAATATGGAGACTTTTATGTAAAATTGACGTTTAGGCCACTTTTCAAAAAAACAGTTTTAGTAAATGATTTTTGTATTTATTTAGGAGAGATATACCATCCTCTGTTTTCGTGAGTCTTTTTGGACAAAAAAAAAATCGTGACATCACCTTAAACATTAACTTTTAAGCTTAACAATTGGAAAATCTCATAGAAGTGGCCTGTATTTTTCTTTCAGTGTTTTTTTTTTCGTAAAGCCCGTCCAATTTCCTACAAGTTTGTCTTTGACCACTTTTTGATACGATGCAATGGTTTTTGAGATACAGTAATTGTTACATTACAAAATACAAAAATATTTAAATCACATACGCTCTTCTCAAATATCATTTTCGAGTACAATTTGACTCCATATACACAAAAATGGCTTATATATGCCCAGGATAACATGTCTATAAAGTTTCATTGAAATCGGAGAGGGTCAGGAACAACAATACTAGAAAAATTCCTGATTGGAGCTGAGTTTGTTCTGATGTGCAAAATTCCTTTTTTTTATAAATTAAAAATCAAAAACACAACAATAAAATTAAAATAGAAAAAAAAAATAAAATGTGCAAATTTGAAAACTTCAGCATAAAAGAATTAAAAATAAATCGAATAGGGGAAATTCTCGTATGTTTGGCAGGTTAAGCACTCGCTGCTAACTCCATCCAATTGACTGATTTTCACTATTAAAACAACAAATTTTGCATAACTTTTGATAGAAACTTGCTTGCTCACTTCTTATTGAGCTATTTATCATTTGATTTCAGTTGAAAATGCTTTTAATTAGCTTTAATTGAATGCCAAAGTTCTGACCTGCCAACATTAGAGGCACGCTGGAATTTAATGCTGTTCCCCTATATTTCCCGCTTCCGAAACAACAAACTTTTTTCAAATAGGTTATCCAAATCTGCATTTTTTAGCCCTTTCGGGCGCTTTTTTGTGTTTTGAATGTTGCGTTAAGGAGGTAGTAGACTATGACAAACAAAGAAACTCGCAAAAAAAACAACTTTTTGACAGTTTGGTAGTTTGTTTGTAGAAACTCAAGTTTCGCAAATTGTCAAACACAAAAAAGTGCGAGTTTGTTTGCCATAGTCGAATATCTCCTTTAGTTCCTGCAATTTTAGGATTTTTGGAGGGTTTTAAGCCGGAATACCTGCTCTACTTCCTAGAAAGCTCATATTTTGCCTATAAATTATACATAAATAAATTTAAGGCAATATGGTGGGGTCGTTGTGCGATGGGTTTCTCATCCTATAGTAGATTCGTTCTTACACTCAAATATATTTACATTAGTCGATTAAAATTGTTTTGCATGATTTTAACTTTTAATATTGAAAAAAAAGTTCTACAAATGAAAAATTCTAAGAGAAATAATAAAAAAAAAACTCAATCTAAAAGCTGTAAAATCTTTAAATGAAAAACAAAAATCATTTCCGTTTTTTTTTTTTTTTTTTTTTGTAGTATCTCCTTTTTCATTACCAATTATGTGCTTTCTCTCTGGGGAATGGTTCATTTTATGGAATAGTTTTCTGTGAAATATTACACAATCTTTTCATGTATGTAGTTGCTTTCCTTTTTTTCTCATCTTCTGTTTCGCTTTTCGTTTCATTGTTTGCTGCTAAATTTCCGTATGATTTGCTCTCGCTTGCTTTGTTGCATTTGTTAAGAAAAAGACAAACCGACCGAGAAGTCGTCGTCGTCCTCGGAAGAGGGTACTAAATCTTCTGATTCTGATGCCGCAGCAGGAAGTGACCCGACCAAGCCGGCCGAAGCAGGTGCGGACCCCGCCGCTGCCTCCGGAGACAAGACCAAGGACAAGGACGCAGAGTCAACTGCGGTGGTCGCTGTCGCCAAGGAGAACGGCGACCCGAAGGTGTTCAACGAGGGAAATCTGCAGTCGGCTGCTGCTGCTGCCCTGGCCGCGGCCGCCGTCAAGGCGAAACACCTGGCCGCCGTTGAGGAGCGCAAAATCAAGAGTCTGGTCGCGCTGCTCGTTGAAACGCAGATGAAAAAGTTGGAGATCAAGTTGCGCCACTTTGAGGAGCTCGAAACGACGATGGAACGCGAACGGGAAGGTCTGGAGTACCAGCGGCAGCAGCTGATTCAGGAGCGGCAACAGTTCCACCTGGAACAGCTGAAGGCGGCCGAGTTCCGGGCTCGCCAGCAAGCCCACCAGCGATTCCAGATGGAACAAGGCCAGTGGCAGCAGCCGCCACCGATGGGCGTTGGTCCGGGTGTGCCTCCTCCGCCAGGTGGCATTCCGGCCGCACAACAGCAGCAACCCCAAGGACCACCGGGACAGGGTCCAATGCCGACCCCCGGAACTAGTGAGTCTGATATTGAACGCCACAAACCCAAACACAATGGGGCTACCCTTTGAACTCAATTAACCGCTTCCATTCCCAACTTCTTTCTTTTCCCGCAGACCCTCAGCAGCAGCCACCAGTGCCGTCTACCGGTGGACACCCTGGACCGGTTCCACCGAACATCTCGGCACCAGCCCAGCAGCCGCAACTGCAGCCACCCAGCAGCAACGGAGTTATCTCTGCTCCTCCTACTTCGATGCCTGTCGACGCTGGTACTACGCCGCCAAATAGCGTTATGCCCCCGACGGCAGCCCCGGCCCAACCTGGAATACCCCCGGCGGTGCTACAGCAGCAGCAGCCTCCCCAGTCCCAGCAGCTAGCAGCGGCACAACCAGCACCAGCAGCAGCACAGGCCGCTCCCGGAGGCGTTCCACCGTCCAGCGTCGGGGGACCACCCGGGCCTATGCCGCCGCAGGCACCTTCTTCGTAAGTGGACCTCGTCGCCGGTCGTAAGAGTTCGTAGGCTACGAAGCAAACATTGTCATTTTGAAACGCGCGTATTCTCTTGGATCAAGGTGAAAAATTTACTTATTTAAACGAAAGTGTTGGGCAATTTTATCACTTGATAATGATAACTTCTTAAAGCAAAACGCGCGCACATCCCTCGGATGGACTCGAAGTAAGATCGACACTGAAAGCTCTGGTGTATTTAGTTCGTAACAACTTCCCATAAGTGTGTATGTGTTTATTATAATTAAAAAATTAAGATAGTGCGACGAGCATCCCCGAATCCCGATACCCAAACACACGCGCGTTTGTGCAACCCCCTCCAATATATGCTATTTTACTCTAAGTGTAAAACAAAAAGCGAATTTGGTTTTTGTTTTGGAAGAAGAAATTGAGAAAGCCTCTTTGCACTTTGCACTGTACCTCGTTGGTTGTTGGTTTCAGAAATTTGGAGATTGCACTCAGAATTACATCGGCATACAGGAAATTATTAGAAGTTGTCCGCTGATTTTGGTGCTGTACCAGTTTCGTTGGCGGAGCCAGAATATCGAAATCGACGATGCTGAAGTTGAAGATTCCTGATGGTGGTGAGATCGCTCATTTTCAAATATCAAAATACACTTTCACTCACTCTAACATTCATCCATAGCATTTAAGAGCAGGAGGGTGTTCCCTCAGTCGTTCGTTGTGAGTTGTGGATTTCCTGCTACTCTTCTGATCGTTCCGTTGCGAAGCATGCTTATTACGTGACATGCTGGGAGCAAGGGCGTCTATGCGAAGTGTTCCTTCAACCACTACACAGTTTCCGGCGTCTTTTATGGTATTTGATTAGTTGCGTCTTTCAATTTCAAAAATGTGAGTGCACAAAAAAGGACAGGTAATCGCTAAAATATGAAAATTATTGAATTTTAGTTAAACGTGTAGTTTTTCCCTGTTTTGTGGGCGGCGCGTCGAAAAACCCAGTTTTTTGATGGATCAACTACGGTCCCCTTGGAACGATCTGTGAAGAAGGACCAAGAAGTTATTTTTTTTAATTAATTTAAAATGGACAGGCCAAAATTGTATGTACATTTATATGGACTAACTAGTGATGAAAAATTATTTTTTGTGGAAGGAAAAAATACTGACAAAATTTCAGCCAATTTGGTCCTAAAATTAAGCTTAAATTTGTGATATTTCTGTTCACAACGTTCAAGCATATTTTTATTAAAATAATTACACTTTGTACGACCGCAAAGGATTTCAAATAGATTTTTAATTCATTTTTTAAAAAATAACATCGCGGCCCTTGTTGACAGAAAAGGTCCTACTTGACAGCCCGTTCCACGGGGTCCATGGTTGATTCATTGAAAAAATGTTGTCTTGCCAATTTACCGTTGTACTTAAAAATAACATAGGACTTTAGGACCCAATTAAAAAATACCAAGAATTGTTTTAAGGAAATGGCCAAAATTCTTGGATGATTCGATTTTCTACTTGTTTGCAATTCCAAATTGGAACATTTACATCAAAGCGTATGTTTTATATAGTTTTGCTTGATTTGTTGTTGAGTTTTTAGTCTTCACTGCTAAAATTTTGAATGTAAGAGGCTCAATTTAAAATCAAAAATGACTTTCATTTCTGCATTTTTGTAAACAAATCTCAATAACAAAATAATGAAACTTCGTATTGATTTGTGAATTAGTGACTTGATAAGTGAGTCCTTCGCATAGAATCGTAAGGGAAATGCATGCATGTTTGCATGGTGTCGATTTCTGGAAAAGTCAGGGAAAACCTGGAATTGTCAGGGAATTTTATGCTGGGTCAGGGAATTTCGATGATCTTAAAAATATTACTACAAAATTTCATTTCCTTTTGAAAATACGCCCTTGATGATGTATTTGAATGTCTTCCAGGCCACGTCCGGAAGGAACGCAGAACTCCATAAAAAAATGCTTAAGGGGTTACATACATGTAAATTGGCTAAAATGACAAGGCTTGGTATGAGCTCACACTAAATATTTTTTCAAATCTGTTTTCAGGGCATTAAAATATACATTTTTATCTATTAACAAAATAAATACGAAGACATTTGGATGTACCATTGCCGAGCTATAGCTATTTAATGTTAGCAGTTTAAAAAAAACGGGTGCCATGATATCTCAACACTGCGTTGACCAAATCGGTTCAAAATTTTTGTGAAGACTCACTAAACGAGTCCCGTGTGCATGACGAAAGACGATTCTCAAAAAGTTTATTTTAAAAAATGATATGTTTTTTTTTGTTTTTCATATAAAAAATTAACAGTTTTAGATTTTGGTATTTTTTTAAAAACCTAAATATCAAATTCAGTTTTCGTCATGCACACGGGATATGTCTTGAGAGTCCTCACTCCAAATTTCAGCCAATTTGGTCCATCCCATTTCGAGATATCGTGGCACCCGTAAATCAACTCCATGTTTCGAGAAAAACAGCATACAAAGTTTGACGGTTCGCTTTGCGCAAGGCAAAACTTCAAACTTAAATCGTCTTCGACTCACTTAAATGGTGAAATATCTTTTTGAATTTTTCAGGAGTGATTGTTAATCATCTTATAAAAGGATTTAATAAATAATCGGAAATATGAATTTTTGAGATTTTTTACATGTATGTAACCCCTTAAGAAAAGGGTCACGATGAAAAGCGCGTAGCTTGTTTGCAATATGTTTACGTTTAAAAATCAATTAATTAGAATTTGATTTGGATTTCCGTTCAACTGGAAATTACAATTTACTAGCGCACACAGGGTGGGACAATATGAGGCAGTTGCCCCACCATCCTCAGAGATTTGTTCTAAAATTGGTCGTTTGCTCAGCATATAGAGACCAGGGAGAAAATCATACATTTTGTCAGAAAAATTGAATGATTTAAAAAATCAACAGTTAAAAAATTCGAACATTTGAAAATTTAAAAAAAAATCTAAAATTCTAAAGCAATTCTAAATTTAAAAATTTTGAAATTTTGATATTTCGGAATTGTTGATTTTTGATTTTTTTAAATACTTATTCTAAAATTCTAAAAACATTGTAAGATTAGAAATTTTTCCAAAATTTCACTTTAGTTTTCGTTATCTAAATTTTTATTTTTCTCAAAATTTAACTGAACTATGATTTAAAAATGATACAAAGTAGTCTAATTTTGTGTAAATCAAAGATATCAATATTTAAAAATAAAAAATGAAATAAAAACAATCAAGAGAACAAAAAAAAATATTATTTTTAAATTCTTAAATTCCTGAATTCTTAAATTCCTAAATTCTTAAATTTTGGAGTTTTTTTTTTGAAAAGGTCCAATAAACCAAATTTCCAGTTTTTGCTTTTTGGGTGTTTTTAGAACCGCCTTGAGTCAGGGGTATTGAAAAACACCCAAAAAGCAAAAACTGAAAATTTGGTTTTTGCAATTCCGTCGTGAAAATACATCCTTTTCCTGTCAGTCTTGAACGACGAAACAGCCTCCTTTTCTGTACCAAAAATAACAGAATCGAATAGTAACATTTTTCAAAATTAATGCTGAAAAGTTCTACTTTTCAGCACTGAAATGGGTGCTAAAAAGTTGAACTTTTCAGCACTTGTTTCGAAAAGTATCACTTTTCAACATTTTTTTGATTTGAACGATTTATTGACAAAATACATGAAAATTTGACTTAAAATTTCACTCACTGGGTGTTTTTCGGAATTGCAAAAAATGTTGTATGGAACTCGTTGCAAAACTTGATTTTTTCAGCACTTGTCGTATTTATCCAACTCGACTCTTTTTCTACTACTATTATTGGTCCTTTAAAAAAAAACTCCATAATTCCTGAAAACCTGATAAAAGAAGAAGAAGAAGATGTAGGAAAATTTGCCTCGATTTTTCTAAGTGACGCTTTGGTAAGACCATCGAGTATGAACTGTATCTTAAATTTAAAACCTATATCGAGAATTTATTACAATTTTTAAATTTTATAATTTTTTTTTATTATGATTTCATTGAGTTTTTAGATATTAATTTCTAAATGTTGAAATTTTTGATTTTTTTTTTTGTCAAAATGTTTGTTTTGGCTTTTTCTTCTAGTTTACATAATTCTAGCAAAAATACATTTTCAGCGTTTCAAGATTCAAGATTGCGTTCTGAGATTACAAAATTGAATTTATTGTGCAGCTCTTTTGTATGTTTGTCGCAAAATTATTATTTTTTTTAAATGACGCCGATTTGGCGCGGATTGGGTTTTGGGATGGCGTGGATTTATTTTTCGTTTTCTTCGTAACAATTCTGAATAAAAATTTTGAAAATTTTGAATTTGAGAGTTCAAGAATTTATAAAATATGGTCTCTTCGGAAAAGTTGTTTCCAACATCCGAGATTTCATAGGGATTGTACAACTACATTTCACATATTTTCCCCAAACAACATTCAAGGGGTTACAAGGAGGAGTTCCCGTGGTCAGATCTAGCTTAAATTTGGAATCTATTCCAAAACACCCAAATATCTAAGTTTGATAAACAATGACTTTTTGAAAAGCTCGAGTAGGTTGTATTTTGTTTATATTTTTATAAAATGTATTGATCGTGTGAATGATCGTTTGTAGGCTCTGGTCAAGGTATAAACTTTTTTTTAAATTTCATAGCAAAACTATTTTTTTTATGAAATTATTTAAGAAGATGTTTTCTTCAAATATCCAGAAAACCGATAACATTAAATACAATCATTGTTGAAAAAGACCTAGATCTTACCGAAAACCATGTTTGAATTCATTGTATTTTTCGAATTATGAGCAAAAATGTAAATTTATTGACAAAACCACGCAAATGTTGTTTATTTCGAGTTTCTTAAATAAGCTTTCTCGAAGTTTAGATTGTTTGAAAAAGTTTGTTCAATGTTTATAATGTTATCAGGAGCTATTACGAAGGTAATTAAACAACAACGGAACCTCAAATCCATTTAGAGGCTTGGTAGTGGAAGTGTTAAATTAAAATCCACCTGGGGGCAGAATGGACCACCCTTTTCCTGCCTTATAAAAACAATCAAAAGTTACGAAATTTGAGCTAAATGGATTATTTCACTCCTGGTAGCTTCACATTCACGTTTAATGCAACATTAGTTGATTTTTAGTTGTTTTGATGCTTATTTGTAAAAATAGTATCTTATTTCAACATATTAAAACTATTTTCAAAAATGTTTGTTTTGGTAAGTGACTATTTTCATAAAAGTGGTCTAACTTCATGGAAACTATGTTAGAAAGGTCCCTTAAATCATTTATTATCTCCCTTCAACGTTTTATTAGACAAAATGGCTTGTTTTCTAAGGTGGCCCATTCTGCCCCGCACCCAGGAAAAGTAGCCGACAAAAACTTTTTTTTAACCCTCTAACGCCCAGAGCTGTTTGCTTATCATAAAAATAGTAAATGGTTAAATTTTGGTACAATAATGCAGGAAATACTTTACTTTGACCCACAAACATCGAATTGGTGCAAAAAAGTTGAATTTGAAATGGTGCACCATAAGGAAGATGAGCAACTTTTTTTAAATTACAAAAACTTGTTTTCTTTAAGGTGGCTCAAAAATAGTTTTAGGCTCAAAATTTTCATCAACCAAGTATACAGCATTGAAGGGAACATCCCAAAGCATAAGCCTACTACACTGAATTCATAAATTTGTATGTTTTTCTATGGTTTTTGGCGCATTTTACTTAGGCGGGCCATTCTACCCCCCTGCCCCTAATGCCAATTGCACGGCAAAATGTCACCAACTGTTTTTCACCACATATTTTTTCATAAGGTAAATTTTGTTAGGTTGTTTCAAGTAAACAAATAAATTAAGTAGTGTTGCAAATAAAATTCATGTATAACTATCAATTATGTGTTTATTAAATTTATTTTTATTTGTTTTGGTTAAAATCGTATTGCAACAATTTTGTCGATTGAAATTAAATACGCTGATATTATTGACAAAAAATATCTAATTTCGTCGCTGCATTTTTTTTAGTTTGAAAAATCAACGAAACAAATTAAATGTATTAAATCAAAACTTGGATTAAAATCTTCTTTGCGAAAAACCAATTGTTGCGTTGTTGTGCATCTTTATTCAAATATTTGACAAAACATTTTAAAATGATTTTTAAGACACAAAATTTAAAACAGTGTAGAAAAATATATTTCTGGTAGTTTTTTAATAGTCATTCTTAAAATTTCTTATTATTTATTATTAAAATTTATGAAAAAAAATTATCATCGGATTTCTTGACGCATTATGATTTGTTTTTAGTATTCAAAAAAAATAGCAGCGATCTTTATTTTCGACATGATTAATTTTATGTTTTAAACTTTATCATTGAAAAGTTGTTCTGAAAAAAAAAAACATTATTTTTGCATATGAAAAAAAATAAATAAAATGAATTAGAAATGTAAACAGCCAAAACTTTAAGAAATTTAAATTTAGTGTCTTTCAGTTTTTTGCACATTTATCAACTTAAATAATTTATTATGAAAATATTAATATAAAAATGATAAGAATGAAATTCAAACATAAAGATTTTTCAAATGTGAAATAAAATAATAACAAAAATACAAAGGCAAAATCCATATAAAACTATGAATTAGCCAAATTTTATGTAAAAAGCGAAAATTGATCAAATTAATGTTTTGTTATTTCTAAAAATTTAATCTCAGGATTATTTTTCCAATTTTAACACTCAATTTATTAATTGAGTATTTCATGAACAGGGCCAGTTTTAGAACTATTTTCAAAACGCCATCGCGGGCCGGATAAAATGGCCTCACGGGCCGGATCCGGCCCGCAGACCGTTGATCGGCTTCTTTGGACAAAATGACATGATTTTCGAGGGACATTTCGGATTAAAATTTCACATGTAAAAGGGTCAATGTTTGAACTTTTATTTATTCACTGCTTCGTTTCTGTATCTTTTTTAAACTCTTATTTTTCTTTTTTTCATTTCTCAGTGTCACAATCATTGTAAAAGTGCCAGTTTGGTTGTTCGTTTTGTTTTACAATTATCTGTTTTGTTTTATTTCTGTCAAAATCTTTCACAAATAATTTTATTTTTTTCTTAATTTGTTTTTGCTTTTCTACAAGTTTGTGTGTGTGCACCGTTATTGCTGGCCCTCCAAAATTTGCAAGTGATTTATTTTCTCTCTTTCTCTCGATTTTCATGTTTGTTAGTCAATTAATTTTTCGCAATTTCATTAAACTTTAGCTTAGATGATGGCTGTGCCAAATTGTATAGGCTCCGGATGCTTGTTTGTCTCTGGATTTCGCACGTGGGGAGGGAGGGGAAAGACTATTTTATTTTATTTATTTATTTTATTTTGTTTTGTTCTTTCAAGTTCAAGTGTGTAACAATGCTTACGAGAAACGGATGAGATGGCGCATCTCTGGCGTTGCTGCTCAAAGGTTGGATTTTTCGTGCACGTGCGACTTTCTCAAATGTGATTTGTCGGTTTCGTTTATTTTACTGTTTTTTTTTTGTGTGAGTGTGTGTTAGTTTTTATTTATTTCAACAAATAATTAATCTTAACCTCTTACGTTTTGCTGGGATTTCTTTATTTCGCTTGACTACTTTTTTGGGGTTTGTGCAGGTGTGGATGAATGTGTCCAGTAAGGAATTGTTCGAATGTGATCAAAAACCGAATCTAGGCTCAACCCCCGGTGGTTGGTCACTTTGTTAGATTGACACTTTTTTAGTTTGTACCCCGTTGGTTTGACAAAGCCAAACTAAAAAAATGACTAACTGTCACTTTTTACACGGGACTCACACAAACTAACAAACCAAACGCTTGTTGGTAAGTGTGAGCTCTGTGTAAAGAGCGTGTCAAACTAAAAAGTGGCCCGTTCGTTTGACAACAATTGGTGTCAAACCACCGGGGTTTCAGTGTGTATGTAAAATGTATTTTATTTTTGAAAAAAAATTTCCAAAACCGAGCGGAATAAACTTCCAAACTCCTGAGTGAAACATTTAAACATTTACTATCCAATATTCAAAAAATAATAAATTCAAAGTGCTGAAATCCAAAATTTTCAACTTTTAAAATTCTCAAATTCTATAGTTGTAATTTTTTAAGATCTGAAATTCAACAACATAAACGTTAAAAAAAACTCTGGATCAGGCACATGTTTCAAGTTGTTGTACAGAAAAATAGTAAAATAATGGTTCAAAGATTCAAAACATTAAAAAAATATTAAAATAAATTAAAAAATTGCAATTCTGATGTATAAAAAACTGATTTGAAAAATCTTTAAATTCAGAATTTCACCATTGTATTTTTTTTTTAATTTAAAAACTTTTTGATTTTTGAAATCCAAAAAAATATTTTTAAATTCAAATTATTCAATGATTTCTGGCAATTTTGACTATTGAAATTTTTAATTTTGAAATCTAGTATTTTTGAATTCTGAGCGTAGCGTTTTAAAATAATTTTACAAACATGTAAACAATCCTATATTTCTTAAATTAAGTGATCTTAAATTTTAAAATTCATAGCTCTTTACGATTTTTTTTGTTTTTGAAATTTTAGCTTAGAAGATTATTTCCAGACATCTCATTTTTATACACCTTTATGGTCCAAAATTCTAAAATTTTAAAAATTGAAATTAAGCATTCAAAACCAGTTTTCTTTTTAAATTCTAATGTAAAGAAAATCTGTGGCTTGAGAAATTTGTAAATTTAAGATAAAAAGCCTTAAATTTCAAAAAATTCTTCTAAATTACAAAATTTAAAAACTTTCAAATTTTAGAAATCGAAATATTTTGTGTTATTCAAAATCCTATTTATTTTTTAAAGTTTTTGCTTTCGTATTTTTTTTTTTAATTTGAAGAAGATTTTTTTAGTTTCAACGTAATGTTTCAATGCTCACTGTTAATTTTTGAATTAATTTACTTTCAGAATTTTCAAATTTGAAATCTAGTATTTTTGAACATTTAACGTCACGTTAAAACATACTTTCACAACGATCGAATAAAAAAAATGGAATTCAAATGTTTAAAGTTTCAAAGATCTCAAATATTAAAGATGCTTAATTTAAAATTGTTAGTGTTAATTGTTTCAAATTTAAGATTTTTAAAATTTGGAATCCAGTTTTTTTGAATTTTGAACGCTTTTTTATTTTTTTGAAATTCATATGTTATATTAATTTATGAATTTTGAAACTAAAAATGTAGCATATTTGGATGTTGAATTCTTCAATATTGTTGTAAATACAAAAGAAAATAAAAAAATGTTAAATTAAGATGTTTGAAATTATACAAATCTCTGAAAATTAAGAGTAATAAAATTTCAGAGTTTTTTTTTAAACGTCCTTCAAACTATTCTGTTTTATATGTTTATAGGACCTAATAAAAAAAAGCCCAGAACATAACAATTTTATTAAAAAAAATCCACATTCGAACAATTCCTGCGGACAGGAAAGAAGCGACTGACTTTACCTTTGTTCTACTAACAAGAGGGGAATCAAAAGAAGGTTCTCTTCCTTGAGTGCTTAGAAACCCTGTTACTGTGTATGTGTGAGAGTTGAGAGATGAGAATTAGAGAGAATTATCATGATTGGTTGAGGGATGTTAGGAGAAAATGGGAGCTAATTGGCAACTTTTGCACAGCGCGCGACACTAGTAGGGGAGATTGTGATTGTTTGCGGGTGTGTGTGTATGTGTGTGTTTTCAATGTTTGGTTTTTTCCACTACTACAACTCACAGTAAAATTTGTTAATAAATTCTTGTACTTTCTACTAATTTTAATTCTATCTCTTTCAAAGACATTTTTTATTTAATTAATTAACTTGCCATAGTATGTACAACTTGTTGTAATATTTCTCATCTTCTGCTTAAACACTATCTCTCTCTCTTTTACAACTTTCTCCTCAAACTTGTTTTGTTTGCTGTGTGTTTATGCATTTAAATGATTTGCTTTTTTTTCTTCTTCCTCTTCTTACTTTCACATCGATTTTGTTATATATTCACTGAAACTTACCAACTAAGATCACTAGAAGCCATTCCGCGAGCCGTCGCGAAATGGATCTTAATAAATTTCACGTTACGCTTCTTTAACCTCTAAATTTTTAATTTAAGAGACTGGTTTTCTTCTTCTTCTTCTTCTGCTTCTTCCAACTGATTACACGTTCGGATGGGACTCCTCCACGAGGAGAGTTGTTGTTTGTGTTTGTGTTAGTGTGTGATCCAATGCAGGGCACGCGGGTGTGGTGAGGACGAAGGTCTGTTTGGCTTCTAGGAAGGGGGCGGGGCGCAGGAAACGATTTCGACGCTGGGGCGGAGCTTTGTGGGCGTGGCTTGTTTTGCGGGTTTTGATTTTTTTAAACTATTCCGTTTTATGTTTGTTTTGGCTATTTGTTTATGTAGTTTTTTGCTGCTTTATTTGAAAAACATATTGTTTAGTACGAAACTGTGCTATTTATCTTGTTTGTTTTTTTTTTATGGTGCGTAAATGTATTGGTTGTTTATGCTTAGTTTCCAATTGTTGTGTATTTCCGCTTTAGGGACTATTGAGTAGTAGTGGTTAGTACTGTAGTATAAATCTATTGTGTGTGTGTTTCGGCTGTTGAGCCGTGAATGCCCGGCTTAATCGGGTGTTGCGTTTGTTTATGTTTCGTTAAATTTCGTTTGAATTCAATGCAATCGGCAAATAATTCCAATGCGTTCGAGTTTTGGGCGGTCAATTTAAAAATGCTGAAAGGAAAAAAAACATTTTATAGTTAATTTCAAAAACTAAAATTTAAGCAATAAAAAGATGGTGTACCTTTGCAAAATGTGGTGCAATTTAATCTTGCTGTTGCTGCTGCTGCTGTTGTTGAATGTTTTGCAGTGACTGTTGAGATGGATCGGATGGAGTTGCTGTGGAATTATGTTGAAATAAAATAAAGTTTTTGTTTAAATAAATAAATTAATCACTTAAATTCATTGATTTTACAAAAAGGAAAGGAACATTCTTCGATTTCACAAAGGATAAATTCTCAAATGAATGATATTTTTCCCTGTTGCACATACCACACAATGAAATTTGTTCGATCCAGATTTTTCGATCGCTATCGTAATTTTTCGAAATACAGTGGACTCTCTCGTTGTCGATATTGAAGGGACCGTCGCGAGTGGCAGGTATCAAATTACAGAACGAAAAATCTAAGCATGCTTCTTGAAAGGACTGACAAATTTATTGACAGCTGGGCTGTTTCGGTTTGTTACGAAGGGGGGGAGGGGAGGCAAAAATCCCAAATTTTGCGTTACGTAATAAAAGAACGTCTGATTTTTCTGAAGCAGTAAAAAATCATAACATTATATTCATCAGATCATTAAAAGATAATCAAATAAAAAAACTAGTATTCCAAATAAGATTCATTTATCTGATTATAAGAAAGAAAAACAAAGAAACCTTTTATAATTAAAATTTAATTATAAAAAGAATTTAATTGAAAAAATTGAAATTCAGTAAATTTTTTTTTTTGCTGCTATGAGATATTTTTCAAGATTTCAAAAATATTTGCAGCGTTATCTGTATAAATAATTTGCTTTTTTAAGCTTATTCCTGAAAAAATCTATTACTAAAAAGTTTAATAAAAACTACATAATTTTTTTCTTACTCAATTTAAATAAAAATCAATTTGAATAAAATGACTCAGGACAGAATAATTAAAATTTAAGGTAAACACATTCAAAATTGTAAGAAATTCAATATTAGAATTATTCTGTACAACAATCAAGTTTGTTATCGTACATTTAACAATTTAACGAAATTGATAATTATGCTTTTTTTTCCTAGTTTTCGATTTAATTATTGATAATCAATATAGAAATGATAAAAACTAAATTCAAACATAAAGAATGTTTGAATTTGAAATAAAAACATTGCTAAAGCACAAAATAACAGCTAAATTTTCTCAATTAAATTTTTGTGAAAATTTGATCTTAAGCTTATTTTTTTAAATCTAGACTCTAAATTTACATATCGAGTATTTCATCAACTGCCTTAAGGGCCATTGATAGAACTATTTTGAAACGCAGTCGCGGGCCGGATCCGGCCCGCGGGCCGTACGTTAGGCAGGCCTGCTGTAGAGCAAATAATTTGATTTTTTGAATGTTTCGATCGTAATTTGTCACTGGTATGTAGATCGTAATCGCACTTTCTTAAAATCATGCCACGAAAAATAAAAAAAATCCAACAAGCATAAAAAACAGAAAATTTTTAAAAGGAATTTGAAAAATTGAATTCAAAAATTCAAGAATAAGGCCGTTGCAAATATTTTTTGAAGTTTTTGTCCCTCGACTCTGACCAAAATCAAGGGGAGGGGGGTATGTTGGTGGTATTGACAAAAAAATATATTTTTTTTGCGGTGCTGGAATTTCATAAAAAAAAAAAACAAATATTTTTAAGCCTGCCCAAACATGCTAAATATCATTATCAATGCAGAAAAATGCATTTTAGATTGTTTTCTGTGGATTTAACTTCTATTTTCATTAAAAATTTTGAAAAAATATTGTTTTGCCTCCTGATTTATCGGACTAATTTTGAAAGGGAGGAGCGTGGCGACAAAAACTTTGAAAAATAAAACTTAAAAAAAGTAAAAGTTTGATTTCAAATTTCCAAAAATTAAAAAAAAAAAACATTTTGTTCAATTCAATTCAAGAACATGAAAATTTGAAAATTCCTTAACAAAGCTTTAAAAAAATCAAAATTTATAATTTAAAAAAAATAAGCTAAACAAATAAAAAATGTTTATTTCCAAAAGTTTGAACCTTCATTTAATTTTTGAATAGTAGAATTTTGAATTGTTTAAAATACCTGCATTTTTTTTTTTGGTTTTTAAAATTCTGTCCGAGAAATCAAAAACCAACAAAAATGTTTTTTTTTTTAAATTTAAAAAAATCATTCCAAATAGAGAAAAGACTAAGTCTTATCAACCAAAAACAATTCGAATTGCATTTTCCTGCGCTGAAAATCATATTTACCATGTTTGGGCTCGATTAAAAATATTTTAAGTTTTTGCAGAAAGTTTTTTTTTCAATTTTTTTATGCTTCGATATTTTTTGAAACTGATGATTGGTAAACAACTGTGCTGGTGTAAAAAACATTTGAAAACACTCTTTTTTTTTTAATTCAAATGTTATAATTCCATGGCTTGAAATTTCATTTTTTTAACTTCCGAGAGTTCTTGAATACACAGATTAGTGGATGGCCCCTTATCCGTGTTGTGTGGATGTCCTATAAACTATTGTCTTTCATATGTTTATAGGACCTATTGAAAAAAAACGTTACTAAATCCACCCTTAGGTGGTTGGTGCCTTCCTCACATTTCGAGCCAAACATTTCATTAGGGCCCAAAACCAAAACGTAAACATTCGGGATTATTCCACTATTCCATTCATGAGTACATTCCCTACATGCCCTCCAAGAATCAGATTGATAACAAACAATTTCATATTGAAAAAATCATAAACTCAAAAGGGCCCATAACAATGTTCACTCCGAACCAGAAAAAAAGTTCAATTGTGCCCTTTTCTTTTTCGTAGTTGAGGAACTTTCTATGTTATGAGGTGAAGTTTTCATACATTCTTAACACTAATTCACTTCAAAACAACGTTTGGTTAACGTTTCACCAAGGATTTCTGCAGAAAAAAACTTCGTCGAACCACAATATTTAACACGGTCCTGCGGATCCTGTTCAGTACACCTTTGAAGAATTTTTATATTTCACATGCCCTATTCATACCATTCGATCACAAAACTTCACCAGTTAACATAATGTTCGCTGAATTCCTTATTATTTCTAACAGAACAAAACTGCCGTTCTACGCATAATTGTCCCATGTTCAAAAAAGTGCAACTGAGAAAAACGCGATTGAAATTTTTCGACCGATTTCTGTGTTTCTACGCATAATTGTCCCGTGGGTTCATATTCGCCCTATGTGTCCCTAATCACCCCAATTAGCAGTTTATCACCCTTATTTGCGATTCTCTTGCTATACAACAGGTAAACAAGACATACTGCTTAGTAAAACTAATGATTCCGTGTAAGAAAATACTTGGTGGGACAATTATGCGTAGAAGTTCAATGATGGGACAAACAGACTTGGTGTTGTTTTTGATGAGTTTCCAAACAAAGTACCAGATTTTATGTGTTTTTCTTAAAGTACACATCAGACTGAACTTAAAAATGGCATAAAGTCAAAATCGTCCAAAACTGACATGGGACAATTATGCGTAGAACGGCAGAAAAGGTCCCATAAACATCATTCAAAACAACAATCGAATGACAGCGCTTTAGTGCCCTTTCAATTCTCTTCGAAATTGCATCTAGAAAGGGCCCATTATGAACAACAGTTGGAAAGTTAAAAGGGCCTAATAACGAGATTTTTTTAAATTATCAGTTTTATTGCGAAAATCAACATAAATTAAGAAGCATTCAAGCAGAGTTGAGGATAATGATGTGTTTTATCGTATCATAAGTAAAAATACCATCAGTGAAGCTTCTTTTGAAAATAGGAATTGAAACAAGTTGTGCACTTTTTGCAAGCGATTTTCTCGAATCGCGGATTTTGATTTTGTGCCCTAATGAAATGTTTGGCTCGATTTAAAGGGTGGTATCCAAAATAGACACAAAATGGCGGTGTTTTTCAGAGTTGTATCAATTTTGACTCATTATTCATACCACTAGATTGGGTAATCAGATCTTCATATTGCAGGGCACTTATGTGGTTACAACTTATGATAGGGTAGTCAGATCTTCAATCCAATTCGTGCTCGTTGAAAAGGTTTTTTAATTACCTATCCAAAGATAGGTCGCATGAATATCATGAGATAAGATGAGATGATCATGAGATCCGGCCTCCAAAATGTGCATAAATAACACTTAGGTGTTTGTAAATTTTGATAGGGTTGTCAGATCTTCAATGTCTTGGACGAGTTGAAAAGGTCTTTTGATTACCTATGCAACAATAGGTCGCATGATAGATTCGGACAACGTTTCCATCAAAATATCTGAGATCCGGCCTGTAAAAAGTGCGTAAATAACACTTAAGTGCTTATAATTTTTGATAGGGTTGTCAGATCTTCAATGTCTTGGGCGCGTTGAAAAAGTCTTTCAAATACCTTTCTAAAAATGTATAGCATGACGGGTTTTCTTACAAAAACCACCCTTTTCACAATCTTCCGAACTTTTGTTAAAATCGTTTTTTTTAGCATAACTTTTAAAGTACTTAACTAAACTCCATAATTTTTAATAGCGACTTATGGGACCCCAGGACGGATCGATTGAGGCCAAAACAGACAAAATCAGTTTAGCCAGTCTTGAGATAATCGAGTGACAATTTTTTGATCAACATCCCACCACACACACAGACATTTGCTCAGAATTTGATTCTAAGTCGATAGGTATACATGAAGGTGGGTCTAGGAAGTCTAATTGAGAAGTTCATTTTTCAAGTGATTTTATAGCCTTTCCTCAGTAAGGTGAGGAAGGCGAAAATCTAGATTTAAAAGGAAGACTGGGGTCTCCCGTTTCACGCAAAAAAAAAATCCCAAAAAACGCTTCCCCTGGTTTGCGCCCCCTAAAAAAGAGCGAAATTGAGGGTTTTATTGTCAAGCAATAAAAAAGAGGTATGAACAAACTTCCAAAGGGTCCATGTGGTTTATGGAATCGAGTATTTATGTATCTTTCGATTTTATATCCCATATCTAAACCAAAGTGCCATCTGCAAAAATGCTATAACACATTTCGATCGTATTTCTTGATTCACGATCAAAATTTATCGATAGTAAATTTTCAATTGTAATTTCTCGACGGTAGATCAAGATTTGTCGATTGTAGATCGTAATCTTATCGAGATACTAGTTCATGAGTCGAGAAACTACGATCGAAAAATTACGATCAAGTGCAATAATCACCACGTCAGTCTTCGATTGCTAGTGATTTTTCGTTGCACTCTTTATCTTACATACTTACTGGTAGTTGATCAACTTCCTAAATGCATTTTTGGAGATTTTCTTTTTAATTTCTCTTTCACAAAATATAAAGTCGAAAATGTATAAGTTTTGAAAACGCTTTATTTATTACAACTGGCATTGTACAATTCATAGTTCAGGATTACCTTCGCGAACCCCAAGCGGGAAAAAAAGAAAAAAATAAGAAGTTTACTGTACAATCAAAAATAACCCCGCGTGAATTCAACTTCAAAACGTAACGGTGGCGTTTCGAGATAAAACATAACATAAGAAAAGTGAAAAAGGAAGCAATAGTATTTCAAGCACGATGCTTTCGCTTCTTACCGGCCCCGAGGTGATCGGTCGGCGTCATCGGCCCCGCAGAGTGCGGCGTGAATCCGGGCGGCTGGGCCATGTACTTTTGGCGGACCTCGCGGATCTTCAGCTGCAGCTGCTGCTTGTTCTGGAAGATGTCACTGTGGGCGAGCTGTTGGCGGGAAGGGGAAAAAAGGAAGATCGTTGTGAGGAGTTCAGGTTCCGAGGGGGACGAAAAACGCGTACCTGGAAGTTGTTGGTGGCCTGGGAGGACGGGAACATGCCGTGCTCCTGGAACAGCTGCATCACCAGGTTGCGCCGGTGCTCGAGGATCTTCCGGTGGCCCTTCTCCTCGGCCGAGTTGACCGACCGGGCCGACGGCGTTTTGGGCGTCCGCGGGGACCGGTCCGCACTGTCGGCGGCCATTTCTACAACGGAGAAGAAACCTTTGTCCGATTAGTCCGATAAAGGTCCGGGAGAGGATCGTGAAGTCGACCACCGTCGGCAATGCAAATTACCTTTGTACTGTTCCATGTTAAAGTCCGGCCCGAAGAACCGGTTGCCGATGATGTACGAGCTGGACGGAGTGGCCGTCGAGGACAGCGGCGCACTGCTGTCCGAGGTGAGCGGGGGCGGTGGGAGAGGGGGAGCGTGTTGCTGTTGTTGTTGTTGCTGCTGCTGCTGCTGATGTTGGTGCTGTTGTTGGGATTGTTGCTGATGCTGATGTTGTTGTTGTTGCTGATGTTGCTGGTGGTGGTGATGATCATCCTCGATAGCTGAAGTAAAAAAAAAGAGTTGATTGCAAAATTTGTGTTTTTTTTTGGACAAGCTATTGAACATCTTAATTTTTAATCCATCATCGCCAAGGTACCACTGAAAATCGAGAAAATCTCGACATGTGTTCCAAGCTTGTTTTAACTTTTGTTTAAAAATTTCTAATTTTTATAGATTTCCAATTTTTATAAAATTTTTAAATTTTAAAACTTAAAAAAAAGATATTTAAAAAATAAAGGTTTAAAAAAACTTTTTCTTGCCAAATCCATTAAAAGAAAATCCAAATACATCAAAATATTTTTTGTTATTTGACCATTTAGGGTAGAGTAGTCATCAATGAGACACGGGGAACAATGATACAATGGCTCTCACAAGTCGTAGTTTCAACCAATCAGGCTCATATTTGGGGGAATGGTGTGTCTACTGGATACACGTCTGCCATTATAGTGGCTTTGGTTATGGACGCTCCCTTGAAAAGTTATTCATAAATGTTTGATTCTGGGGTGTAAAAGTAAATTATGGACAACAATACTTTTTCGCTCGTAGGCAGCCATTAACACCAAAACTAATATTTTTTCAAATTTCTTTCGACGTTCCATAGGGATTGAGTTGGGCTACAATGTCCTTTCATTAGGTTTGGCCAAAATTTAGAATATACCCAGAATCCAGGGCTGTCTCATTGTTCCCCACTCATTTCAGCTCATGGGTAACAATAAGACACTTTGATTTTTCTTCATTAAACTTTTCAAAATCTATGGAAATCTTTCAAAACATGAATTAAAAGTGATTTTGGCATATTTATAGAGTTTTAAGTTCATTTAACCAAAAATACAAAGTTATTTGGTATAAATATATGGATTTTACAAAATTTAAATAGTTTTTAGTATAACTTTTGTTAATTGAAGTTTCATGTTGGCAAATTGCTCTAAAATGTTCAAGGCAAGTCAACTGTAATGGAACAATACAAAAAGATGATGTTTTACTAGAAAAATCTTAATTTTCGTAGTGTGTCTCATTGTTCCCCAGCTGTCTCATTGTTCCTGCCAAGTGCGTCTACAATGAGACAGTTGAATAACTCTGGCTGTAGATGTCGGATCGATCTCATATTTTGGTCAATGTTAGAACACATTAAAAGAAAAAAATGCAACAAAAAGCTCATTTAAACATGCTGATGAAAAAATGAGAAAAATCTTTGAAAGTTGAAAACCAAAAGTGTCTCATTGATGAATACCCTACCCTATATTTTCGTGTAACATGGGTAACTCAAAAAGTCACCCTGCCAAGTACAAAAAACTCGTTATTTTAAAATGAAAATCAACTCGCCTCTTTGTATTCACAGTAATGCATTCTGCTAAAACGCTCAACCAAACCACAACGAAAATCTAGTTTTTAGGTCCATATAACATATGACACACAATAGCTTATAGGCCCTTTAATAAAAACTCTAAAAATGTTTGTTCTCAGTACCTCTCTAGGTTATTGCAAATTGGAGATTCGGCAATTAAGTATCGGAAATCGGCAGTAACTGTAAAACTATTTTTAACTCTTTTTTTATAAAAAAGTTTTTTTTTTCGAAATTTAGATTGTTCTATCAAATCAAGCGTCCCATTTTACACATAAGTTCCTTTGACACCAAATTTCTATCTCTTCACAGTTTTGAGCTACAAATCCCCTACGAATAAAAATAATGTTATTAAGTAGAATTCAAAAAAAAAAAATCTTGAAAAATCAATTAGCTGTCTTTTATTTTGTTTGGGAAATCTACAAAATTCAGGTAACGAAAATTTTAAAACTTCAGAAGCTAATAAAATTAAAAATTCAAAACCTTCAAAAATAAAAAAAAATTAAGTCTTGAAACTTATTTTCTTTAATTGATAAGGTCGTTGCAAATATTTTTTGGTCGGGGTCGAGGGGGATGGCAAAAAAATATAAAAATTGAAATAACAAGCCATGGTCTCAACATTTGAATGAAAAAAGTTTTTTAAAGTGCATTTTACACCTTCCCCGTTGTTTTGCAATCATTAGTTTTCAAAATATTCAAAAGTAATGAAGAGATTTTGTATTTTTTGCCGAAACGATGAAAAATATTTGCATCGGCCTAAACTACAAAAATTAAAAAACCTTCAAAAATAAAATAAAAATGTATCATACTTCGTGTTATCGACCTTTCCTTTTTTATTTTTTTTTCGGGTTTGGTATTAGTGCATTATCTACCTTTTCTCTCAACTTTTCAAACATATTTTTGCGGGGCTGCTTTTTATTTTTAAGTTTTTTTAAGTCGCAAAAAATATGTTTTTCGAAAAATGCTAAGGCTGGTACAAATATTTTTAAAAGTTTTTGTTGTTGCCTTCAAAATTGGCCCGAAAAATCAGGGGGCAAAAAAAAAATTTTACAATAAACTTCCAAATTTCAATGAAAATTCAAGTGCAACCAGCTGAAATCAAATTCAAATGCATTCTCCTGCGTTTAAAATCATTTTTAACATGTTTGGGTTTATTAAAAAATCTTAAAATTTTTTGAAAATGTTCGATGCAAAATCTTTTTTTTCGATACAACTTTTGTTTTTGTTAGATCTTAGATTTTTTGAAAACTAATGATTGCAAAACAACTGAACTAGTGTAAAATGCATTTTAAAACACTTTTTTCATTTAAATGTGAAGACTATGGCTTGTTATTTAAATTTTCATATTTTTTATTTTTTGCCCAAAAACATACCTTAACAGTTGGGTCCTAGAAATAAGCTTAAATTTGTGATATTATTGTTCACTACGATAAAGCTTATTTTTCTGAGTGCAATGACCCTTTGAACGACCCCAAAGGGTCATTGTACTTCTAGTTGTACTTCTAATTTTATTTATTTTCATTTTTAGAATTTTTTGTGTTCTTTTTTAGAAATTTATAATTTTGAATTTTTTTTTTTGATTCCAAACCAGTAATATTTTTTTTTCGAGACCTTTGCATTTTTTCAAATTTATAATTTTTCTGAAATGTTTATTTTTTTTAATTCTAAATTTATAAAAAAATAAAAACATTTTTTATTTTAAGAAATATTTTAAATTTTATAAAATGTATTATTCAAGATTTAAAGTTTTTAGATTGTTTTTTTTTTCAAGTTTGAATTCACTAAAATTCAAGATTTTTGGATTAATCCAAACATGCTAAAAATGTTTCTAAACGCAGGGGAATGCATTTTAAATTTATTTCAGTTGATTGCACTTGAGAGCGGCCGTGGCTGACTGGTAACGGTGTTCGCTTTGTAAGCGAATGGTCCTGGGTTCGATTCCCATCTACTTCCAACGAGAAAGTATAGGCAATGTAAATCTTGAAACTATGAACATGAACGAAAAATCAAAGTCGCTCGAGTCGGGGTTCGATACCCCGTCCTTAGGATTGATAAGCAAAAATGCTAACCACTAGGCCATCGCGACTTGGTGAGCTATGACTGGAATTAGGAATACTGTTACTATATACGCGCTGGGTCCTTGTCCATTTGACAAGGGTTCGAAAATTCTAAATAACGTTTGAATCCGATTGGTACAAACGTTCTTCAGGGCGGGATTTTACAATATTTCTTTTTTGTTTTTAACTTTGCAACTATTTGTGATATTATTGTTCACAACGATAAAGCTTATTTTTGTGAGTGGAATGACCCTTTGAACGACCGCAAAGGATTTAAAATGGATTTTTAATTCATTTTTTCAAAGTTAACTTCACGCTCCTTCTTGACCGAAAAGGTCCTACTTGACAGCTCGTTCCAAGGAGACCATAGTTGATCCATCGAAAAAATGTTGTCTTGTCAATATTTTTTTTTTTTGCGTTGAATTGAAAAAAGTGATCAAAAATGGTTTTCAATCGTGTTTTTTACCGTTGTACATAATTTTTTTTTCATAGGGCTTTAGTACCCAATTTTAAAATTCTAAAATAGAGCAATTCCCTACCAAAACCGGAAATGGGTTTTATTTGTATTTTTTGATTTGGCTCAAACTTTGTGCGGGCCTTCCCTATTACCAAATAAGCTATTTTGTGTCATTGGTTCACCCATACAAGTCTCCATACAATTTTGGCTACTGTCCATACAAAAATGGTATGTAAATATTCAAACAGCTGTAACTTTTGAGTGAATTTTCTGATCAATTTGGTGTCTTTGGCAAAGTTGTAGGTATTGTTGAGGACTTTTGAGAAAAAAATAGATACACGGAAAAAAATTGCAGATTTTTTAATCAACTTTTTTTTTCACTAAAACTCAATTTCCCAAAATATTTTTTTTTTGATTTTCGAGATTTTTTGATATGTTTAAGGGGACAAAAACCCGCAACTTTTGAGTCATAGAGAAACATGGTCAAAAAATCTGCCGCCAAGTTATAAATTTTTGAAAAAAAAAAAACAGTGATTTTTGGAAAAAAAAAACGAAGTTTCATGCAAAAACAAGTTTGACATTATTTTTTAATGCAAAATTGAATTTGCAATCGAAAAGTACTTTACAGATTTTTTAATAAAGAGCTTCGTTTCAAGATATAGCCACCAAAAGTTTGATTTTGGCGAAATATTTGCAGTTTTTCAATTTTTAAAAATAGTGACCACGAGTGACCGTTTCTAAAAATATTTTTTTTGAAAAGTTCAGAAAATTTGCTATAAAATTGTCTAAGAGACATTGAAGATTGGACCTCGGGTTGCTGAGATAGAGCCGCTTTAAGAAAAAGAAACCCGAAAATTGAAGTTTTCTTAATCTCACCAAAACAACCCACCATTTTCTAATGACCATATCTCAGCAAATAATGGTCCGATTTTCAATGTTAAAATATGAAAAATTCGTGAAATTTTCCGATCTTTTCGAAAAAAATATTTTGATTTTTTTTTGAATCAAGACTAGCATTTTAAATTGGCGTAATATGCAATGTTTGGCCCTTTAAAAATGTTAGTCTTGATTTAAAATTTTTCGAAAAGATCGGAAAATTTCACGAATGTTTCATGTTTTAACATTGAAAATCGGACCATTAGTTGCTGAGATATCGACATTAGAAAATGGTGAGTTGTTTGGGTGAGACTTAGAAAACTTCAATTTTCGTGTTTCTTTTTCTTAAAGCGGCTCTATCTCAGCAACCCGAGGTCCAATCTTCAATGTCTCTTAGACAATTTTAAAGCAAATTTCCTGAACTTTTCAAAAAAAAAATATTTTTGGAAATGGTCACTCATGGTCACTATTTTTTAAAATTGAAAAACTGCAAATATTTCGCTAAAATCAAACTTTCGGTGGCTATATCTTGAAAACGGAGCCCTTTATCAAAAAATCTGTAAAGGTGGTTGCCAAATTTGTCGACTTGCCATAGCATTGTCGTTCGGATGGCACATCGACAAGCATCGCAGAGAAGTGCGCTCTCCAAACTTCGACCGACGTGCCTTCCGAAGCGTTGATGCCATGGGAAGGGCTTACACTACATTTGTTTTACTTACGTGTTTTAAGCTGCTGTTGTTGCTGCTGCTGCTGATGCTGTTGCTGTTGTTGCGATTGCTGCTGCTGCTGCTGCTTCTTGCGGTAGTTTTGGGTAAAGACCCGCGGCGACGATGGCACTGAGATTGCACTGGGCGATTGGCACTCTTCCGGTTTGAACTGGGGCAACGTTTTGAACTTTTTCTCAAAGTCCACCGTTCGGAGCACGCTGCAAAATTAGAACAGAATAAGATTAAATGTGACTTGGGCATTTCGTTGCTTCGAACTCACTTGTCCATGTCGTCCGGTTTGACCTTTTTGAAAAAGTTCTTGGTCTTGGTGGTCGGCGAGATCTGCGGGCTCTGGAAGTCGTCCAGGAAGGCGGACGTGGGCGTCGGCAGGGCCGACGGTGGCATCTGCGTGGCCGAGAGCGGCGGGTTGCCACCACCGTGGTTGCTGCCGTCCGATCCGACACTGCCCGTGGGCGACGAGGCGCATTCGCCGGCGCCGTTGCTGTTGGTGCTCATTTGGCGCCGCTGCAGTGGGGCACGACCGAGCTGGGCCGGAGTCGGGGCCAGGATGAACTTTTTGCTCTCGGGCGCCTGGTCAAAGTCGTCGTCGGTCTCGTCGGAGGCCGCCGGGACGGGCTGGTCAGCCGAGGGTGGCGGGACGGCTGCCACAGGAGCGCTGGAGGAGCACGAGTTGGGCGTGACGGGAAGATTGCGGCCTCCACTGCCTCCGCCGGGACCTCCCGGCGATTCCGGTGGTTCCTGCTTGATGCTGATCAGCTGCTGCTGGGGTTGCTGCTGTTGCTGCTGCTGGTGGTGATAGCCCTGTGTAGTGTTGGCGGCGGTTGAGATGAGAAGGTTCGGTATCTTTCCTTGTATCAAATATTGTACTGGTTGGAGTGTGTTGGTTGTGGTGGAGGTTGTACTTGATGATATGGCTTGCTTCATGTGCTGTTGCTGTTGCTGCTGCTGCTGACCCTGCGTGGTTAGTGCGTAAGCGGTTGAAGCTGATAATCCTGGCACGGTGGAAGAAGTTGAAGAGGAGGAGGTGGAGGACGAGGAGGAAGTTTGGGAAGATGGGGTTAGGGAGGCGGACGAGGACGACGACGACGACAGGGAGGTGGACGGGGAAGCGTAGAGTTTTGAGCGATCGCTCAGGGCGTATTGCTGGCTGTCGGGTAGGACGAATGCAAACTGGAATCGAGTCAGAGAGAGAGAGAGAGAGAGAGAATGGAAAAAGGTAGAAACAGTTCAAGGACCAGATCGATGTTAAAAAGATGTGAGGAAAAGGGGGAAGGAAAGGTTAGAAAAAGCGATTGCGGGATTGCAAGTCACCAAAGCTCTACCCGATCGTCCTGATTGAGAACTCTTAATCCTTACAACTTAATAG
Source organism: Culex quinquefasciatus (assembly GCF_015732765.1). Lineage (NCBI taxonomy): Eukaryota > Metazoa > Arthropoda > Insecta > Diptera > Culicidae > Culex > Culex quinquefasciatus. Next base: position 10,878,350 of record NC_051863.1, on the reverse strand, counting down.
AAAATTTGTCCTGCCATTCCTTATGACCAAACCATTTTTTAATTTTATTTATTTTTATTTTTAGAATTTTCTGTGTTTTTTTTTTTGAAATTTATAATTTGGAAATTTTTGTTTTTGACTCCAAATTACAGGGTTGTTACGGGAGAGTAAAAAAAAATCCGCGTCAAATCCGCGCCGACCTAAAATCCAAAACCGCGCGAAATCCACGCAAAAAAAAAAAAAAAAAACAAAAAAAATATCGCAACCATCATTTAAGAAATTTTATTTTTTAATAAAGAAAAACTAATTCAGAAAGTATTTGATTGAAAAAACTCGTTGTATGTTTAAAGGCTCCAAAAGAATGAAAGCAATAAATCCATTTAAAAAAATCCTCAAGAGACGGTCAAGGCAAGGGTCATGAAAAAAAAAATCATCAAAATAGAAAATACAATATTTAAAAACCTTAAAATTTAACTTCTAAAATATAACCTCAAAATTAAATCAAAATCTATAATATGATAAAATTTTAAATTTTGAAAGTCTTAATATTATCTTAATCTTATTATACAGTTTGGAATCCAAAATCCTCGCTAAAATTTCACTCCGAAAGAAATTTAATTTCCGATATTTAAAATAATGTCTTCTCATAATTTCAAAATCCTTTATATAAAATAGGACTTCAAAAATTGTGGAATTCAAGAATTTAAGAATTTATGAACTAAGAATTTAAAAATAAAAACATTTAAGAATTTACGAATTAAATAATTTAAGAATTTACGAATTTAAGAATTTAAGAATTTAAGAATTCAAGAATTAAAGAATTTTAGAATTTATAAGCTAAAATTATTTTAGATTTGAGATTTTTTCTATATTGTTTTGAATTTGATATTTTTTAGTTTTTAAATTTTGACTTTTTAATTTTGATTTTTTTTAAATATTCAAATTTTCGATTACCCAAATTTTTGGTATTTTGAATTTCAGATTGCTTAAATTTTGAATTTCGAAATTTCAGATTTTTTAAATTACAATTTTAGAAATTTCGAAAAAAATTAATATGTATTTTGATTTTTATTTTGTTATAACAAAAACTATTAAAACAATGATTTTTTTTGAATTTTTGAATTTCTGAAGCTTTGAATTTGGAATATTATGATCTTTTTTATTTTCGCCAAGAATGTTTAAATTTAGAAAAAAAAATAAATATTTCTACCGATTTAATTCCATTCCAAAATTCGAAAATGGAGGCCAGCTTCTGTTACGTCCAATCAAGCTCATATTTGGCGCCCACCAGAACAAACCCCAATAATAGTTTTTGTTACACTCTAATGTCTATATCTTCGGGAAAAAGTGTTATATTTGATTTACAAAATAAAAATTGAATAAATCCAGTATTAAATTTAAAATAAACCTTTTTTAAAAAATCATTACTCAAAACTCAAAAGAAATTAAATATTCAGAGCCGGAGATGTTAAGAAATGACAAGAAACATATAAAAAATAATTTCTACATAATCTTCATCTTCATTTTTCGACGTTTCGTACTTAAAAAATTCGAACAAACATTTTCAAAAGAAAATTTAATTAATAAAAATTATGAAATTCTTGCACTCAAAGGAAAAAGCAAATTATCGTAATTCCTGATAATATTTTTCTTAATAACTTGAAAGTAATTCTATCTCTCTCAATAAATTTATTTATCAAAATTGCCATCCGCGCGAAATCCGCGCCTGAGCAAAATTAGCCAGCAAATCCGCGCCATCTGCGCAATTCGCGCCGTCCGTAACAACTCTGAAATTACTTAAAATCTATGCTTTTGAGATCTCTTATTTTTTTAAATTTTCCAATTTAAAAAAAAATGTTTTTTTTTATTTAATCAAGATTTCAACATTTTAAGATGTTTTTTTTAAGTTGTGAAATCACTAAAATTCAAAAGATCTTTGAGCAGTTCTCTAGGATTTCGGTCATTCGATTTTTTTTGTATTTTTTAATCCGACTGAAACTTTTTTGGTGCCTTCGGTATGCCCAAAGAAGCCATTTTGCATCATTAGTTTGTCCATATAATTTTCCATACAAATTTGGCAGCTGTCCATACAAAAATGATGTATGAAAATTCAAAAATCTGTATCTTTTGAAGGAATTTTTGATCGATTTGGTGTCTTCGGCAAAGTTGTAGGTATGGATACGGACTACACTAGAAAAAATACACGGTAAAAAAATTTGGTGATTTTTATTTAACTTTGTCACTAAAACTTGATTTACAAAAACACTATTTTTAATTTTTTTATTTTTGATATGTTTTAGAGGACATAAAATGCCAACTTTTCAGAAATTTCCAGGTTGTGCAAAATCATTGACCGAGTTATGAATTTTTAATCAATACTGATTTTTCAAAAATCGAAATTTTGGTCGTAAAATTTTCAACTTCATTTTCGATGTAAAATTAAATTTGCAATCAAAAAGTACTTTAGTGAAATTTTGATAAAGTGCACCGTTTTCAAGTTATAGCCATATTTAAGTGACTTTTTGAAAATAGTCGCAGTTTTCATTTTTAAATTAGTGCACATGTTTGCCCAGTTTTGAAAAAATATTTTTGAAAAGCTGAGAAAATTCTCTATATTTTGCTTATTCGGACTTTGTTGATACGACCTTTAGTTGCTGAGATATTGCAATGCAAAGGTTTAAAAACAGGAAAATTGATGATTTCTAAGTCTCACCCAAACAACCCACCATTTTCTATCGTCAATATCTTAGCAACTAATGGTCCGATTTTCAATGTTAATATATGAAACATTTGTGAAATTTTCCGATCTTTTCGAAAAAAATATTTTCAAAATTTTCAAATCAAGACTAACATTTCAAAAAGGCCAAACATTCAATATTACGCCCTTTTAAAATGTTAGTCTTGATTTGAAAATTTTGAAAATATTTTTTTCGAAAAGATCGGAAAATTTCACAATTGTTTCATATATTAACATTGAAAATCGGACCATTAGTTGCTGAGATATTGACGATAGAAAATGGTGGGTTGTTTGGGTGAAACTTAGAAAACATCAATTTTCCTGTTTTTAAACCTTTGCATTGCAATATCTCAGCAACTAAAGGTCGTATCAACAAAGTCCGAATAAGCAAAATATAGAGAATTTTCTCAGCTTTTCAAAAATATTTTTTTCAAAACTGGGCAAACATGTGCACTAATTTTAAAAATAAAAACTGCGACTATTTTCAAAAAGTCACTTAAATATGGCTATAACTTGAAAACGGTGCACTTTATCAAAATTTCACTAAAGTACTTTTGATTGCAAATTTGATTTTACATCGAAAAATGAAGTTGAAAATTTTACGACCAAAATTTCGATTTTTGAAAAATCAGTATTGATTAAAAAATTCATAACTCGGTCAATGATTTTTTGCACAACCTGGAAATTTCTGAAAAGTTGGCATTTTATGTACTCTAAAACATATCAAAAATAAAAAAAATTAAAAATAGTGTTTTTTTGTAAATCAAGTTTTAGTGATAAAAAGTTAAATAAAAAAATCACCAAATTTTTTTTAACGTGTATTATTTTTTTCCAGTGTAGTCCGTATCAATACCTACAACTTTGCCGAAGACACCAAATCGATCAAAAAATTCCTTCAAAAGATACAGATTTTTGAATTTTCATACATCATTTTTGTATGGACAGCTGCCAAATTTGTATGGAAAATTATATGGACAAACTAATGATGCAAAATGGCTTCTTTGGGCATACCGAAGGCACCAAAAAAGTTTCAGTCGGATTAAAAAATACAAAAATTAAAATTGAAGAAATAAGACCGATTTCGTAGAGAATTGCTCCTTTGGATTAATCCAAACATGCGCAAAATGTTTCTAAACGCAGGGGAATGCATTTTTTTTATTAATTTCAGTTGATTGCACATGATTTTTTTGTCCATCGATTTTTTTTGGCAATCAATTTGTTATGAGTAGGGCTAGTGATTTTTAACGGCAAAAATATTGAAATTTCGCGGCATGCCAATTACAAAATATCTAAATTTCACGGCAATTTCACGGTACTTTGAAAACTACTTGAAAGTATAGAAAAATGTTATTTCTGTACAAGAAAAATACACCGTACAAAATTGCAATAGATCAACTTCCCAGAATCTTCATCAGATTCAATTGTCCTAGTTTTTCTAAGATTTAAGAAATTCAAACATAAAAAATATATGCAAAAAAAAAATCTCTGAAATCACAGCATATCCTTAACGATATATTAACCAAAAATAAATTAAGTTAAATAAAAAAAGAGAAATGTTAGTATTTCTTAAAGGTTTACAAAACAAAATCCATTGTTTTATTTCAATATTTTTGTAATATTTTATAATATGTTATGAAAATTATTCTATAAGGCCGTTGCAAATATTTTTTGAAGTTTATTAAAATTGCAGGCCACGATTTCAACATTTGAATGAAATTTTTTTTTAAATATGCATTATTTGCGAAAATTTTATTTTTGTGAGAAAAATTTTTTTTTGCGGTGAACACTGTTCAAATTATTTTTAAACAAGCCTACATAAGCTAAATAATGATTATCAATGCAGAAAAGGCGTTTCAGATGGTTTTGAGTTGAGTTGTTTTTCAGTATGTATCAGGAAAAAAAAATGCATCCTGTTTTTTTGAACCAATTTTGAAAGGGGGCGACATAAACTTTGAAAAATATTTGCAACGGCCTTAACTGCAAAAAAAAACTAATCTTTCTACAATTTTCACCAAGTTATATGAAACTTATTTTATTTAAAATGAAGTTGAATTTAAAAAAGAATGTTATAGTAGACTGAAGGAGGTATTAGACTACGATTAATAAAATGCACAAAATCAAACTTTTTCAGTAAAATTGCTGTATCTCGCCAATAGTTCATTTTAGTTTGAGGTTTACATTGATTATTATGTAAAATTGTCCGGTGTACACTGCCGTTCTACGCATAATTGTCCCATGTTCAAAAAAGTGCAACTGAGAAAAACGCGATTGAAATTTTTCGACCGATTTCTGTGTTTCTACGCATAATTGTCCGTGGGTTCCTATTCAACCTATGTGTCCCTAATCGCCCCAGTTAGCAGTTTATCACCCTTATTTGTGATCCTCTTGCTATACAACAAATAAACAAGGCATAATGCTTAGTAAAACTAATGATTCCGTGTAAGAAAATACTTGGTGGGACAATTATGCGTAGAAGTTCAACGATGGGACAAACAGACTTGGTGTTGTTTTTGATGAGTTTCCGAACAAAGTACCAGATTTTATGTGTTTTTCTTAAAGTACACATCAGACTAAACTTAAAAATGGCATAAAGTCAAAATCGTCAAAACTGACATGGGACAATTATGCGTAGAACGGCAGTACACGATGGTGAAAAAATAAATATAATAAAAATATAAGGAATTGGTCAAAACTGATTTTTTCTGCTTAAAACGTTAAAATATAGTATTTAAGGGTTTAAATTTTATTTTTATCGAATTTCTTGGACAATTTTCTATAAAATGCATCCTTTAGATAGATTTTTGCTCAACTAGTTGCAAAGTTATGATTAAAAAAAAAGTTTTTTTCTAGAAAATCATCAAAAAAGAGGGCGGTGCCAAAACTAGAGGGATGGACCAATCAGCACCAAACTTGGGATTTCTGTTAACAATCGATATATGAACGTTCCAAGTTTGGCCCAAATCGGTGAAGGTCGAGTCTAAAAGTGTACTCAGTTGACCTGGAATGACCATTATACATTTTTAAGCTGTCAAATTTACTTTAAAAAAATGCTGACTTTAAATTGTTTCAGGATTTTTGCGGTTTATTTTTAAAATTTAATAAAATTATAAACAAAAAAACAAAAAATGTCAGATCTTCAAATTTAAATTTCCAAAAAAAGTATCCACGTGGTTTATGGATGGTCCCTTTCATAATTTCATTATTTCATGATTTAATAATTTCATAATTTATTAATTTTATAATTTCATATAAATGCATAATAAATTCATAATTTCGTGTTTTTATTATTTTAGTATTTCTAGTTTTAGAATTTCTAATTTTCTGTTTTTTTTTATTTAAGAAAATTAAAATTATGGATTTTGCATACTTAGCTTGAAATGTTAAAGCTAAGTATGCAGATCGGAAGGAACGCGGTCAAGAAAAGTTGCGCATTCTTTTCGTGACACCCCCAAGAAAAGTTGACAGTTCGGTACAAGCGCGTTTAACGGTGTACGCGCTTGAGGTTCTTTGAGGAAAAAAATAAAAATATTCAAAGAGTTAAAATTAAATAGATTGAAAATGTTTATTCAAAAACTGTTAACAACAATTCTTAATTATAATCAAATTGAAGAAATCATTAATTCAAAATTTCTCAAATAAAAAAAAAAATAGCAGGAAATTCATAAATTCTCAAGCAAAAAATACTAAAGTTTCAAAATAATAAAATCATAAAAATACGAAATTATGAAATTGTGAAATAGTGAAATTAGAATTCGCAATTCGCAATTTTCAGTGTAAGAACGGGCCTTGACCGATCTTATGCACTTGGTTCCCGACGAACACGCACTGCCCTTACACCTACATCTCACCCTTGCTCTGAGTCAGTACGAGCAGCACGCTAGAACACGCTTTGAGTGTTCGTGCCAGGCATGCACACCTTCTTTTCCGGTTACGCATTTTAACTCGGCCGGGGGTGGTACATTAAGTAGGGTTTGATGTAAGTATAAGCGCCTAACCATTTAAAGTGTGCCTAACAACTTTCATTAAAGCAAAAACTGTTTTATTTTTAGTTTGAAATCAAAAACTAGTTGTTATTTTACTGTGTATTGTTTTCTCCTTAAGTATTTCCTAGTGTTGAGTCGTGTTTATATGTTGCTATTTCTTTTGTCGCGGTGTTTTGTTACAATTTTTGGTCCTAAGCATGTTATAAAAGTTTACCAAAAGTACAATAGTAATATTTGTGTTAATTATTTGATCATTCCAAAAATTGAGTAAGGGTTCAAACCTCACTTGTTTTTAAAGAAAAGGGTGAAGATTGAAAACAATGGACAGTGAAAGAAATATACTATTTGAAGAATCAATAGTAAAAGAAAGATATGTATGTATGAAGTAAGAAATTAACAATAGTTAATAAATAGAGGTAACAAACAAACTTAGATTGTATTAGGGCAATAACGTCATGATTCGAATTCCCGGACGCTTCGAAACCCGGACACTTCATCTTGTTTTATCAATTATTTGGATATAAGTTCGCATTATGTATGTCAAAACTGTGTTATTTGATGAATTCCAACATCAACTTTTATTTAAAGTTTGTTTGAACGCTGTAGTTAGTGCCATAACAATTAAATACAATAAAATTATAAGTTTACCAATAAAGGGAAACATTTCACTTGAAATATTTCATAGGCGTTCGAAGCACCGGGAAGGCAAAGCAGAAATTTATGGTTTCGATTTTCTTAAATTCTAGCAAATTTTTATATAAACTATCGATTGTTTTGATGTTAACAGCTTATTTGAGACCTAAATAATGCCTTTCACTAACATTTCAGTCCAAATTTGTGCGATTCATAAGTAAAATCGAGTGTCCGGAATTCGAAGCAAAAGTGTCCGGATTTCGAATCAGCTTTTGTCAGTGTCCGGGATTTGAAGCACAACAAGTCATTTTAATTTTAAAATTCTGAGGAAAAATTGTTAGAAAAGACATATTTTGCATGAACTTTCTTGAAACTGACTGTTTATTCTACATCCTGATGATATTTCTACATTTCCAACTTATTACAAGATTTTTTGCCAGCTATAACAAAAATGATATGCTACTAAGTGTCCGGATTTCGAATCATGACGTTATATAGGGCAGATGAAAAATTATTCAAATAGATAAATAAAGAAAAGGCACATGATAAACAAAATTGAAATCGCTTCCAAATTAAGGGAAAACAGAAAGTATGTTACAGCAGCATCAATTGGTAAAATAGAGTGAAAAAGCGTTGAGAAATAAGAGAATCAAATGAGTAAAATCGAAATCAAATGGAGGATAGTAAACAGAAGCCGCGTTAGAAAATCAGTGAAACAAAATAAACAGAAGATAGGTGGTAGATGAAAGGGAAAGAAGAGAAACCCCGTTTTGCGATGTTTCAGGTACATCCACAGCAGTTGACTCAACATACTGCGAATCAAAACAATACCGTCTACAATCACAAATTACTTCCCTTTCCCACATTGTCGCGCCCCTTTCTTTTAGCCGTCTCGACTTTGACCCGCGGTGGTCAAAGGTTTACGATCCGTTTCCACAGGCCACCAGCTAGGTCATCATGAAAACCAAGCCAACGTGGAGGTAAGAAAATAGGACACTTGCAAGGAACCAGAGCTATACTGTCTTGATCAAGTATGATCTAACAGGACTACGGACGTAGTCAGTGACGCTCCTTTCAGGATGTTCCTCGCCTGAGCGTCAACTGAAGAGGTATCATCAGCATCATTCGCACTTGGCCTGCTGTGAAATAGTGAAATTAGAATATTAGAAAATTATAAAATAAGGCTGGTACGAAGAATGTTTTGAAAGTTTTTCTTGAATTTTTAAATTCTTAAATTCTAAAACTTTTCAATTCTTAAATTTATTACATGGTGTCGATCCAAATCCCAAAATAAAATTCCCTGACTTTTCCCTGACCTCTCCAGACCACAATTTTTTTTATTTTCTATTTTTTAACTAGCATATTGTTTGGAGCGTTTTTATGGTTTCATGCATTTTCCTTTTTGAATATTAGAGATTTAAGATATTGAAAACTTCAATGACTTTTTTATTTTAATTTTTAACGATGGAATCTACAAAAACTTAAAAACTTTTTTTTTATTTTGTCAATCATTTTTTTTCTCATTGAACATCCAAAATGAGCAACCATATAATTGTCCTATGTTTTTTTTATCTGGGCCAAAAAATCTAGAGTTTTTTTGAATGGGTCCTATAAACATATGAAACACAATGGCTTACGGGATCTTTTTAAAGAAAAACTCTAGAAATAATAAATAATTAAAATTGTTGCAAATTACAAATTGCGATTAGTTAGTTTCACTTCATTTCTTAAAGAAAATTTAAAGTTAAAAGTTTTCCAAAAAAAAATTAATTAAACTTTTAATTTAAAAATGAAAGTCATGCTTAGTTTTAAAATTGTTGGCTTTTGCTTAATTTCCAAACGAAATAGGCCGATGCCATTTTTGATTGTGTTTTTATAAAAAAAACTAAAGCTTTTGGAGTCAAAAACTAGAAAAAATATATAATTTTGCAGAACCTTAAGAAAGATTAAAAAAAACTGAAAAACTAAGAAAAATATACAATTAAATGTGAATTTTTCAAGTTCATGTTTACGGTTTTAAAAAAGATCTAGGTCTTTTTCAACAATGGTTATAATTAAAGTAAAAGGTTTTCTGGTTATTTGAAGAAAACATCTTTTTAAATAATTTTACAAAAAAAAAAAAATATTTTTGCTTTAAAATTAAAAAAAAATGGTTTCTGCCTTGACCAGAACCTACAGACGATCGTTCACACGATCAATACATTTTATAAAAATAAAAACAAAATACAACCTGCTCAAGCTTTTCAAAAAATAATTATTTATCAAACTTCGATATTTAGGTGTTTTGGAATAGATTCCAAATTTAAGCTCGATCTGACCATGGGAACTCCTCCTTGTAAGCCCATGAATGTTGTTTTGGAAAAATATGTAAAATGTAGTTGTACAATCCCTATGAAATCTCGGATGCTGGAAACAACTTTTCTGAAGAGACCATATTTTATATATTCTTGAACTCTCAAATTCCATTATTCAGAGTTGTTACGGAAAAATCGATAAAAACCCCGCCATCCCAAAACCCAATCCGCGTAAAATCCGCGTCATTTCAAGAAAAATATTTTTTTCAATTTTGTAATCTCAGAACGCAGAATCTGAAATGTATTTTTGCTAGGATTATGTAAACTAGAGGGAAAAGCCAAAACAAACATTTTGGCAAAAAAAAAATCAACATTTAGAAATTTAGATCTAGAACTGAATCAAATCTAAATAAAAAAGGAAATTTAAAAATTGTAATAAATTCTCGATCTTGTGATTTGAAATTTCAGATACAGTTCATACTCGATGATCTTACCAAAGCGTCACTTAGAAAAATCGGAGCTAATTTTCCTACATCATCTTCTCAAAATTTCTCTAACCAAAAAAATAACTCCAAACATTATTCAAATTTTATCAGGTTTTCTGTAATCTAAGATGGTAACAAAAATTGGCAGCATTCAAGATCCTAGGAACTTAAGAATTAAGAAGAATTTAAGAATTTAAGAATTTAAAAATAATATTTTTTATGTTCTCTTGATTTTTTTTTATTTTATTATTTTTTTTTTATTGATTTTTTTTTTATTTTATTATTGAATATTGATATCTTTGAATGTTTTTTTAGATTTTTCAAATTTTTAATTTAATAATTTCGGATCTATTAATTTAATTTAATTTTTATTTTGGAGTTTTGATACTATTTTTCCTAAATTTATTTCCTTATTTCTAAATAATCCAATTTTGAATATTGGAGTCGTAATTTTTTAATGTTTTGATTTTTTTTTCTTCAAGAATATTTAAATTTAAAAAAATATTTCTATTGGTTGAATCCAATCTAAAACTCAAAGGCGGAGGCCAGCTTCTGTTACGTCCAATCAAGCTCATATAAGCACAGTACACCCACTAGAACATGCCCCAATAATAATTTTTGTTACATCCAGATGTCTGTATCTTAAGGAAAAGTTTGAAATATAATAAAGATTTATAAGATTAAAATTGAATGTATCCAGTATAAAAGAACACTAAATAAGGATAAAAAACATTACTCAAAACTTTAAAGAAATTAAATATTTAGAGTCAGTATGTTATAAATTAGTTGAGTGTAGTAATTTATTTAAGAAATCCTCAACAACACATTAAAAAAAATTTCTCTTCATAATCTCCATATTTCGACATTTTTTATTGAGAAAATACAAACAAAAATTTTCGGATTCAATTAATAAGAAATCCAAGTTTTTGCACTCAACGAAAAAAAAAAAAAAAAAATATCCTGATTCTTGATAATATTTTTCTTTATAAGTTGAAAGTAATTGTATCTCTCAATGTATTTTTTTAATTAAAATTGCTACCGCGTAAAATCCGTGCCAAATTCGCGCTGTCCGTAACAACCCTGTTTATTCAAGAATTTTTTGTTTTATTTCTTTGATTCTTGAATTTAATTCTTCAATTTTTAATTCCATTTCACCATCACTATTTTGCTAACATTTTAGATTACACAAAATTAAATTACTTTGCATCATTTTTAAAATCATAGTTCAGTTTAATTTTGAGAAAAATAAAAATTTAGATAACGAATACTAAAGTGAAAAATTGGAAAATTTTCTAACCTTACATTTTTTTAGAATTTTAGAATAAGAATTTAAAAAAATAAGGAATCAGCAATTCCAAAATATCAGAATTTTCAAAATTTAGCATCCTTGTGCTTAAGAATTTTAGATTTTTTTTTTTAATTTTAAAATGTTCGAATTTTTTTTTTCAAATTTTTTTTATCATTCAATTTTTCTGACAAAATGTATGATTTTCTCTATGGTCCCTGAGCAAACGACCAATTTTAGAACAAATCTCTGAGGATGGTGGTGGAACTGCCTTATATTGTCCCACCCTGTGTGCGCTAGTAATTTGTAATTTTCAGTTGAACGCAAATCCAAAGCAAATTAAAATTATTTGATTTTTAAACCTAAACATATTGCAAACAAACCACGCGCTTTTCTTCGTGACCCTATTCTTGAGCATTTTTATAGGGAGTTTTGCGTTCCTTCCGGACTGACCAATATAAAAAATTTAATATTATCAATGTTGCAAAGTTTGGCCTGGAAGACATTCAAATACATCCTAAAGGACGAATTTTCAAAAAGAAATGAAATTTTGTAGAAATATTTTTAAGATCATCGAAATTCCCTGACCCAGCTTAAAATTCCCTGACTTTCCCTGACTTTTCCAGGTCAAATAAAATTCCCTGACAATTCCAGGTTTTCCCTGACTTTTCCAGAAATCGACACCATGTATTAACATCTAAAATTCATAAATTCCTAAATTCCTACATTCCTAAATTCCTAAAATCCTAAATTTCCAAATTCCCAAATTCTTAAATTCCTAAATTCTTAAATTCCTAAATTCCTAAATTCTTAAATTCCCAAATTCCCAAATTCCCAAATTCCCAAATTCCCAAATTCCCAAATTCCCAAATTCCCAAATTCCCAAATTCCCAAATTCCCAAATTCCCAAATTCCCAAATTCCCAAATTCCCAAATTCCCAAATTCCCAAATTCCCAAATTCCCAAATTCCCAAATTCCCAAATTCCCAATCTAATCTAATCTAATCTAACCCTAGCGCAGCCAGTCTTTCGAGGGCATCCTGGAGAATGCCTTAGGTTGATTGACGCCTAGCATCTTCTTGTCATTATCAACATTTGCAGTGCGCCATTGCATTAACATGCATTGAAACATCACAAACGTCGAAACGGCCAGGCCAACTGCGTAAAGTTCACCGCAAAGATGATTCGTTGAATTGGATTGAGTTTGAACACGAATGTTCAAACAGCAATACATTTCTGAATCTACAGGGAGGAAGAAACGTGGGGATCCCCCGCTCACGTTCCTGTTTATTTAGGCAATTAATCGTTGGGAGCCACCATGCTAAGAAGTTTTGGTGCTCCGGGACCCTCGAGGATGGGACATCGTATTTCCACAAATGCCCTGGACACTATTTGCCGTGGTTATAGCGCCACAACTCGCTCTACCAAATTCCCAAATTCCCAAATTCCCAAATTCCCAAATTTCCAAATTCTTAAATTCTTAAATTCTTAAATTCTTAAATTCTTAAATTCTTAAATTCTTAAATTCTTAAATTCTTAAATTCTTAAATTCTTAAATTCTTAAATTCTTAAATTCTTAAATTCTTAAATTCTTAAATTCTTAAGTTCCTTAACTCTTAAATTCCAATCTGTGCATCAGCTTTAAGGTTGATCTGAAAATTTTGAAAATATGTTATTTCAAAGGATCGTGCATAAATGACGTGACCCTCGAATTTGGAATTGATCAAATCTGTATATTTTGCAACAGAACATATCGTTCCAACTTTTTTTCTGCGCGTGTAAAAAAAATCGCTCAAAATTCCGTGTAGTAGTAAGGACGAAGTAAGGATGTGAAGAAAAATATTTTGCCATCAAATAAAAAAAAAAGCTTATTCTTGAGTCAATTGGACGACTTTCCAGTAGCACCGTTGCTCGGTCGGCACATCGCCGTCTGGTCTGACTCACCTGCGAGTTGTTGGCGTTGACGGCAAACATAAACTTTTGCCGTCCGGCGGCCGCAGCCAGCAGCTGGTTCGGCGTCAGTATTGCTTGCTGCTGCCCTCCTCCATTCTCCGCGGAGAATTGCTGCTGTTGGTGGTGGTGCTGTTGCTGCTGCTGCTGCTGAAGTCCCATTGCCGACGGTGACGGCACAACTGTTGAATTTGTTGGATTAATCATTATAATTGATTGCTTGATATGGTTCTGGTTGAGGTTGTTGTTGCTGCTGTTAGTGGTGGTGGTGGTGGTGGTGATACTATTAGAGTTAGTAGAAGAAGTGGTGGTAGAAGTGGTACAAGTATTAACGAGCAGCTTCTTCGGCGTTCCGGCGTCACTCTGGTGCTGCAGCAGCTCGTTGAGGGAGGCCTGCGTGAGGACGATGATGCCGCCGCCGTTGGTGGACGGCGTCGTCGTTACGGCCGGCCGAATCGTGGGCCGTTCGATTAGGATCGTTTCGTACACGACGCCGGCGGCGTCCTTTTCCAGCTTGATCTTGCCGATCAGCGGCTTGGCCTGCGGCAACTGCTGGCCGGTTCCAGTTCTGAAGATGACCATGCTGCTGCCGTTGGTGGCGGTGCCGCCGTTTGCGGTCTGCGTTTGCACCACTGACGGGACAGTTACAACATTCACAACATTCAATGACTTGTTATTGGCGACTGAGGACTGCGTGGTGTGCGCGTGATGAGCAATAGTACTGACGCTACTGTTACTGTTACTGTTATTATTGCTATCGTTATTTACAACATGAACAGCGGAAGAAGTAGAAGTAGTAGTAGTTTGGATGCAGAGTGTTTTGGATGAGGAAAGCTCATGAGTTGAATGTTGATGGTTAACATCTAGATGAGTTGTTGTTGTTGGAGGATGGTGAACGAGATCGTTATCATTGATATTAGTAGTTGTAGTAGTATTGCTATTGTTATTATTATTAATATTACTCTTCGTACGACTAGTGCTCACAACATCCATCAATATTTTACCTTGTTTCATGCTCATCACAATAGTGTTGTTGTTGTTGTTGTTGTTGTTATTGCCGTTGTTAGCATTGCTTGTACAGCTAATGTTAATGTTGTTGGTGTTAGTAGAGTTAGCACCGTTAGTACCGTTTACGTTCGCGATCGTGTAACAGATCGGGTTCAAACTAATCGATTTACATTGCGACTGAGGTGGAGGCGGCTGCTGCTGCTGCTGACTTTGGTGCTCCTTGATCGAGGCGGTTGAAAAGTTGAAAATGTTACCACCACCGTTCGTGGTGACCATCTTGCCGTTGTTGTTGTTGTTATTGCACATGTTGTCCGTCGGTTCCGACTTGATGGCGGTCGGAGTCGAAACGCCCTGGTACTGGTCCTGCTGTTGCTGCTGCTTGGCGATCGTTTTCGGGCTCTGGGGCATCGTCTTGAAGGCACCACCTGGGGGATTTTGAGGGAAGTTTAGTGTTTGAATCACGAGGTTGAATAAATCAATTATTTAAAAAAAATCAGGAATCAAACATCAGAAAATTTAAATTCAAATTTTTAAAACTTTTAGTTTAAGTTATATTTACTTTGTTTTTTTGAATTTCAAATCATGTGATTTTACTTTGTATTTTGTAAATATTTGCAAGTTTTTTTTTAAATTTAAATATATTTTTTTTCAAATTTAGGTTCAAATGTAGGTTAATTTAATTTATTTTAAGTTTTTTAAATTTGTTATGAAAATAAAAAAAAACTCTTAAATTTTCTTAAATTTAGAGTCTCAATATATTTTTTTTTAATCAAAAATATTCGCAATTTTCAGTGTAAGAACGGGCCTTGACCGATCTTATGCACTAGGTTCCCGACGAACACGCACTGCCCTTACACCTACATCTCACCCTTGCTCTGAGTCAGTACGAGCAGCACGCTAGAACACGCTTTGAGTGTTCGTGCCAGGCATACACACCTTCTTTTCCGGTTACGCATTTTAACTCGGCCGGGGGTGGTACATTACGTAGGGTTTGATGTAAGTATAAGCGCCTAACCATCTATAGTGTGCCTATCAACTTTCATTTTAAAGCAAAAACTGTTTTATTTTAGGTTGAATTCAAAACTAATTGTTATTTACTGTGTATTGTTTTCTCCTGAAATCTTCCCTATTGTTGAGTCGTGTTTATCTGTTGCTGTTTCTTTTGTCGCGGTGTTTTGTTACAATATTTTTGTCCTAAGCATTTTAGAAAAGTTTTTCAAATGTACAATAGTAATATTTGTGTTAATTCTTTGATCGCAATTTTCAGTGTAAGAACGGGCCTTGACCGATCTTATGCACTAGGTTCCCGACGAACACGCACTGCCCTTACACCTACATCTCACCCTTGCTCTGAGTCAGTACGAGCAGCACGCTAGAACACGCATTGAGTGTTCGTGCCAGGCATGCACACCTTCTTTTCCGGTTACGCATTTTAACTCGGCCGGGGGTGGTACATTACGTAGGGTTTGATGTAAGTATAAGCGCCTAACCATTTAAAGTGTGCCTAACAACTTTCATTAAAGCAAAGACTGTTTTATTTTTAGTTTGAATTCAAAACTAATTGTTATTTACTGTGTATTGTTTTCTCCTGAAATCTTCCCTATTGTTGAGTCGTGTTTATCTGTTGCTGTTTCTTTTGTCGCGGTGTTTTGTTACAATATTTTTGTCCTAAGCATTTTAGAAAAGTTTTTCAAATGTACAATAGTAATATTTGTGTTAATTCTTTGATCATTCCAAAAATTGAGTAAGGGTTCGAACCTCATTTGTTTGAAGAAAAGGGTGAAGATTGAAAACAATAGACAGTAAAAGAGAATTTATTTTATAAAAATCAAGTATCAATAGTAAGAGAATGATGAGCGTATTTTGAAGAATAAAAATGAGAAGCTAGATGTATTAGATGTAAAATTAGACAATAGTTAATAAATAGAGATACAAAACAAGCTTAGATTATAGTAATGATAATTTAAAGGACAGATAAAGAATTATTCAAATAAATCAATTCGCAATAAAATCAAAAAAGATTAGGCGAATGATAAATAGACTTGATATTACTAGTACATTAAGAAAAAGTATATTTTAAGGAAAAAAAAACAAAACAAAGTTTGTTACAGCAGTATCAATTGGTAAAAAAGACTGGAAAAGCTTTGAGAGATAAGAGAATCAAAAGTTAGTAAAATTAAAATCAAATGTTGGATATTAAATAGAAGAATCAGTGAAGAATTGGGAATCAGAAGAGCAAAATAAAAATAGGAGATAGGTGGTAGCTGAGAATGAAGAGAAGAGAAACCCCGTTGTGCGATGTTTCAGGTACATCCACAGCAGTTGACTCAACATACTGCGAATCAAAACAATACCGTCTACAATCACAAATTACTTCCCTTTCCCACATTGTCGCGCCCCTTTCTTTTAGCCGTCTCGACTCTGACCCGCGGTGGTCAAAGGTTTACGATCCGTTTCCACAGGCCACCAGCTAGGTCATCATGAAAACAAAGCCAACGTGGAGGTAAGAAAATAGGACACTCGCAAGGAACCAGAGCTATACTGTCTTGATCAAGTATGATCTAACAGGACTACGGACGTAGTCAGTGACGCTCCTTCCAGGATGTTCCTCAACTGAAGAGGTATCATCAGCATCATTCGCACTTGGCCTGCAAATGGTCTCGCAAAATAGAAATTATGATCAAAAGTGCATTAAATTTGATCTTTTTGGCCAGTAAGGGTCCATTTTCATAACTCCAGAATTCTTGTTTCTTGCTGCTGAATTCTTGTCAAACCGGTTCCGAACCGGTGCAATGTTGTATGCAATTTTATAGCAACGCAGCCAAAACGCGTTGCGTCTTTTGTGAAAACTGCTGAGCAATGTCATGCTCCTGTCAAGACCAGCTGGTAAAAAACAAACACCAACTCAGAAAATGTTGAAAAATAGGCCTCACTTTGATGAAATATTCTTGAAAATAAATAATGTTACTAAATTTTACAAAAGTTCCGAAATAGGGCAGGTCTCAAAACAAAAATCCACTGACTTTGTCATGATTTTGGTTTGTACGGACCAGCTTGTGGTCGGAGTTGGATAATCTTGGCCACTCTACCTTTTATCGACCGACTCCGACTAAGAACCTGTGGACAGCGGACTATGTCCTGGATGGCGGCAGGAAAAACAAAAAAATTAATTCCGGTGGTCAAGACAGATGAAACTCTGCCATCCGATGTCGAAATAATCGGGGAGACCATCCTCGTGTAACCGTCCTTCCGCGCGACAATCTTTCCACCGGACAAAACTCTGCTCACCTTCCAAGTCGAACCTCAAATCGTCACTTCCACCCAGTTTGTTTCCCAAATAGCCGGCGGAGTCAAACCACTGATCTGGACCAAAAAAACGAAAAAATTTCAAACCCGATGGAAGCCTCGAACTCGCTTGACCCCTCGGAATCGACAAACGATCCAATTCTTGGTCGACCAGCCCAAGCACTCCGCATCTACCGCGGCCTTCGTCGACTATCCGGACGCTCTTCACGAGTACTGAAAAGGCGTTCAAAAAAGGAAAGATCGCCAAAAACTGACCGTCGAACAAAAGATGGAAAACAGCCGGGTGAGTCGCCGTATGGAAGTGATGTCCTACGCGATGCTGGGGGAGATGGGGCCGAACGGAACACGTTCCTGAAGAACACGACTTTATTGGGGCGCAGATTAATTTCTACAGGAACATCATGCGGCGCATAGGCATATGTCCTGGATGGCGGCCAGATGAAAACACTTTTCCGGATCAGGATCGTTGTAATTCTGCCATCCGACGCGAAGTGAAAGGAACTTACTTTGTCTGTGGACCAGAACTGGCCAGGAAGGGACGCCGGCATCCACAATATTTTGAAACAAAACGAATCGAATGACAAAATGTACACAAACATCTGTCAAATCGATTTATAGCACGAATTTTTGTTTGCTATAAACTGATTCTTGCTCGACAAGAATTGAATTCTTGTACGACAAGAATTGATTTATTGTCGAACAAGAATTCATTTTTTTTCCCGCTCACTTCGAATTTTCAACATCAATTTTTTCAAAGATTTCATTACGAATTTATGAAAAAAGTATGTGAATCACTTTGTTTCAAGTAAGCAAGCATTTTTCCGAGTTGCTTAATCAAAAATAAACGGAAAAAGACTGAAAAATAATTTATGTTAAAGTTGAACCGGTAACAAGAATTCAAGAACATGAATTCTGGAGTTATGAAAATCCACCCTAAGTGGCATAAATTTGCGTGCTTACTCGAGGCGGTGCTGTTGCTGGTAAGTTTATAGCCTGAAAAGTATTTTTGGAGCTTTAATCGAGCTTCAAACTCTCCATATGACGAAGATAGGTGTTTGATTAGAAAGGGTATATTTCCCCTATTTTGTAAATATTTGCAAGTTTTTTTTTTAAATTTAAATATATTTTTTTTAATTTAGGTTCAAATCAAGGTTTATTTAATTTCTTTTAAGTTTTTTAAATTTTTTATGAAAATAAAAAAAAAACTCTTAAATTTTCTTAAATTTAGAGTCTCAATAATTTTTTTTTTTATTTAAAATATGAAATTTAATTTAACATTTCAAAATCCTCAAATTAAAATATTAAAAAAATAAAATCTAATAATCTAGTTCGGTTTTGGAGATGATATCATAAAATTTTACATAAGAATCTCACACTTGACAATGATCCGACACACGGCGGAATTTTGAAAAAAAAAAAATCATTTTTTTCCATGCAAACTTCAACGATAAAAAGCGACCCTTAACCCTTAACCGATTTGGCTCAAAATTGGAACCTTAACTTATGTTTACCTAACGAATCGAGCCAGGGGGTATCTCTCACGATTTTCCAAAATTTTATTTTTTTTCTTGTCACCCTAATGTACATATTTGTAGGTTAATAAGATGTGATTTTTTTTAAATTCAAGGCATTATTTTCATTCTATTTTCTATTTTTGTACACCTAAATTATAGTTTTTTTTTTTAATTTTGTTACCTATATTTTTTTTATGTTTTTGAAATTTTATAAATAATTTTGAAATTTTGTTTTTATATTCAAATTGTTTAATATTTAATGCAACCATTAACCAAAACATATTTTCTTTGTAGTTTTTTAATGTTTAAATACAAGTTTGTATTTTTCTACATACAATCTACAAAAATTGAGAATCTAAATAATAAAAAAACAAAAACAAAAAGAATTTTAAATGAAAAAAGTAACCGTTACATACATTTAAAAACTCTAATAATAGGTTATTTACAAATCAAAAACGTTGAAGTCAAAAATGTAATATAAAATAAAAAAATATAGAAATATAAACTCAAAAAAATTATTAAAAACTCAAAAACGGCAAAATTTTAATTAGATTGTTCTGTATTAAATTAGTTTGTTTTATGTAGTATTTTGAAAATATTAGTATAGATTTTAAAACTTTGAAATTCTAAGAATTTTCATATTTTTTTTATTTAATATTTTTTATCATTATGTTTTATAATATATTTTTTGACGGCGGGTGCAAATATGATTTGCTTCGGTGTTTGTCCCCAGCTGTGGAGACACCCTAAGCTATAACTACAAATTTGCCGAAGACACCAAATCGTTCTGAAAATTCGTTCTCAAGATATTTTTTTTTGCACAAAAAGGCTATTAAAATGTCCAAAAATCTGGATCTTGGAAACAGTTTTTTCAATCGGATTTTTTTTTGTTGAAAAATGTTATTTTTGGAAAAATTTCATTTTTGAGATGCAAAATAAAATTTTCAGTATTAAGAATCAGGTATTTCAATGAGAAAAAAGAAAATTGCAAAAAATATTTTTGACAAACACAATCAAAACACAAATCTTACAAATTTCGTTTTTGTCTTCGTTCATATTGGACTGTTGGTTGCTGAGATACAGCCTCTTAAAATTCAAATATTGTGGCAAGTGGATTTCTGGAGTTTTTTTAAAGGTCCAATAAACAACTATTTGATTTTTTTTCCTTCGGAATGTCTCGATTATCACGAATCACATTTTTTTTTTCGATGTCTTATTTTTGATGGACGAGTTCAAGTAGGGGAAGGTGGGGCAAGACGACCATACGGGGCAAGAGGAACAATCGCTCGTACGGCCGTAATTTTTACAATTTTGATTATTTCCATTATGAGGAATTGTTGCTAGCAATGCAATTAGCTGATTCTACTACCACATAACCACCAAAACGACGTAAACGCCACGGGGCATAAGATTTAATGAAGTTTTTTCAAAACCTTTGTTTTCTTATAATATTTGGAAAGTACAAAATAAGGCTTAGGGTTCGTTTTAAGACTCACTTTATCAAAATGCTATTTTTCCTAGATCAGTAGTGTCCCTACCAATGACATGCACCTATTACAAAGTATGATTTAACTTTTGGTTATTTGTGTTAAGAGCTTTTAAAAAATCTTGTTCAGGTGGGGCAAGTGTACCATATGGATTTTTAATATTTTTAAATACTAATTGCTGCAACAACATATTTTATTGGGAAATACATACATGAAAGTAAAAAAAACTGATAAAAAATTGTTTAAAAAAAATTGTCCATGCAAAACATAGTGATATTATGAAAATTTACTATTTATCATCTAAATAATATTTTTTTCGTAAAAACGATCAAATTTTTAGTAAAACATTATTATTTAATCAAAAATTGGAAGAAACCTTTCAAATACATTCTAATCTGATGTATCTAAGAGATAACAGTTCAATTGTTAGCAAATTAACATGTTCATGCATTGTTCCTCTTGCCCCAACGGGTTGTTCGTCTTGCCCCACTAGTTGAGTAGAACGTACGGAAAATCAAAATTTTTAAAATCGTTTTTTTACATTAAAAACAGGATTTTTTAAAAACTTGCTCTGACAAAGTCTTAGTCAAGACCTAGAATAAGATGATTATAATAAAATCCGACAGATTTTATAACTTTTTAATGGGTTATAACGAGCATTTCCTTACCTTGTTACACTTGCCCCACTTTCCCCTATGACCCTAAACTACAGAATTTTTAAATCCAAGATGGCGACTACAATGGGAATGCTGAAATACTGTTTAAAAGACAATCAACTATTAAATTTTGACAAAAATGGGGTCGCAGAACTCTAATTTGTTGTTAAAAGTAAGAAAATAAAAAAAACTGGATTTTTTTTGTTCATGATTCGATTATGCGAAGGCCCATGCAAACTTCGGATAATCGAGTCTGGACTGTACCCCTGACTCAAAGCGGTTTTGAAAACGCTCAAAAATCTTTTTTTTTTTAATTTTGTTGGATTTCAAAAATAACTCTAGATTTTTCCCAGTGCCATCAAATTAGGCCGCATTCTTACAAACGCGAATTGCTAGATTTTCAATGTTTAAAAATGAACATTTCGTTAAATATTTGACATATTTCAATAACAATCTATCTCAACATTTTTTAATGCCAAAAATAAGTTATTTAAATCTAATCTAATGCTGGAAAGTCTTGTGATAAGATTACGCCCCAAGTACTTTTCTTGTCATTATTAATAATTGCAGTACATTCGAGAACACCCGAAAATGTATTACAAAAATTAAAGCGGCCAGCCCTACTGCGTTGTGTTTAACGCAGAGAGGATTCTGAGAACGGATCACATTTCCCAGAATCTACAGGGGAGGAAGAGTGCGTGGACATACCGTACCAAACGCTCCTGTTAATGATTGCATTGGTGTTGTGTAGAGTGTATAAAGTGTACTAATAGCTTGAGTAATAGTCATTTTATAACAATAAAAAATATTAAGAGATTACGATTAATTGATTGATAGCAAGCCACGTCTTGTGGGGCGAATCGGGACAGCTATTTTAGCAATGTTGCAGCCTAACAAAATTTTTTAGTGGTTTCGGTTAGACCAGGTTCAGAGCAACATTTCCAATTTCGAACCTTTCAACTGCTCTCAGACTGTAGTCCCGATTTGCCCCAGTTGACGGTTCAGTAACTTCAAACTCACCCGTCGGCTGAAACGGCGACACCCCGATCGGATTCTTGGGACTTCCGTACGAGTAGCTGAGCTGAGCAGAGTGATGATGATGGTGGTGATGATGGGAATATCCGTGGTGCGCCCCATCCTGGTGCCCACCCGCTCCCCCTACTCCTCCCCCACCGTTACCTCCAGCCCCTGCACCACCTCCCGCCTGCTGTTGCTGCTGCTGCTGGTGTGAAACCGGCGGCGGCAACAACGCCACCTTGATCGGTTTCGGCTTGCACGTGAGCGGATCCGACGGCGTTCCCGGCGCGGACGACCCATTGCTCGCCGTCTTGGAGTAGTCCGTGGGGACATTCTGCTGCTGCTGGGCCGATGAAACCAGTGAGTCTGAAACCTTGATTTTGTAGTCCGCGGCGTCGGTGTCGGCCACGTCCACGTCCGAGTCCGAGGCGGTCACCTTTTCGGCGCACTTTAGATCGATTTCGACGGTTTCGGCGATCGGGGGAAGGAGGCCGTTGGGCAGTCCGGACGAGGAATCTTCCGCGATGACCATCTGCTGCTCGTCGTCGGACATGGTGGCGTCTTCGGCTTCGGGAGCGGCCGCCGCCGCCGGGCGAACCGTGTTGTAGGGGGCGACCGTGATGGGAATGTTGTCTGAGGGGGGTTGCTGTTGGTTGGGGGTTGTTGGGACGGTTTGGGATGAGGGTTGATGTTCCGAGGGGGTGGTGGGACTCTTTTCGTCGAACGAATCGTTGCCATCGAAAGAGTCCATTCGGCCGCGGCCGTCCTTTGCGGAGGAGGACGATTTGCGACGATCTTTGGAGCACCATTTCCACTCGGGATGCGCCTTGAAGTGGGCCTCCTTGACCTCGCTGGCCAGTTCGTGGTATTTGGTTTTCTCTTCCGGCTTGAGGGCGTACCACCACTCGCCGAGGATCTTGCTGACCGTTCGGTTGTCCTGGTTCGGATGCTTCTGGTGGACCAGCGCTCGGTGCCGCTTCGAGAAGATCATGAACGCGTTCATGGGTCGTCGAATTTTGGCGTCCTTTTTGTTCAGCGGACTTGGCGGGGGTTGGCTATCCTTGGAACCTGCTCCTCCTCCTCCTCCTCCTCCTCCTCCGGCGGCCGCACTGTTGGCCGCTTGCAGCGCCGCACTGCAGGACTGAGTTCTTCGCTTGACCAGCGAATCGGCCTCGGCTTTGCTGCTGGCCGTACCGCCACCTAGATTCTGAGGTGGGAATGTCCCCGAGCCGGCCTCGATGTCCATCCCGCGGAGCAGCTGGCCTCCGGATCCGGAGCCCTGAAATGTCGTGTTGTTGTTGGTTTGGTTGCTGTAGTTTGTGTTGCTGGCGTTGGTTTTCACGGGCTCTGCTTCAAAGACATCATCATCTCCCTGGTCGTCGTCGCACTCGTCATCGCCGGCGGCCGACGGTTCCGACGGTGGCGGCGTGCACATCTTGACCGTCGGCGACGCAATAATCGTGGTCGTGGCCGCCGTTGCCGCTACCTGCAGCTGCTGCGAGGCCGGCGGATAGCCGCCCGACTGGTGGTGCTGCTGCTGGTGATGGTGGACGTACGCCTTCGAGGCCGGCGCGTGGATTATCGGAAGTAGAGTATGCCATTGAAAGATCGAACCCGTGCTAATGCCGTTTTTTGGCACGGTCACTGGTTGTTGTTGCTGGTTCTGCTGCTGCTGCACAATCGACGATTGCTGAATGTGGATCGTTTGCTGGGGTTGAGATCGAACCTGTTGCAGCCCCGGATCGACAATTACCTGCTGTTGGCTCGGAAAGGTCGCGTACAACCCCGCCGGATGCTGCTGCTGCTGCTGCGAAGCCGACGCCGAGGCCGGTGATATCCGAATCACGCTGGTGGCGTGGCCAGTCGGAGGCAACGACACAATCGGCTGGTGTGGTGGAGGCTGGGCTGGCCTGAGCAGTTCCGGTCGGATCAGTGGAGGCTGTTGACCACCGACTACCATGCCCATCCCTGGACCAACACCTCCCATTCCTTGACCTTGCAGGCCACCACCCCCGTAGATGTTTGGACTGGGCGTGTTAGTTTTGAACTTTCCTCCGCCGCCGCCGCCGTGGGGTTCCGACGAGGACGGGGCCGCAGGACTACCAATAGGCATGAACACGTTCTGCCGGTTGCCGATCGTCACCGGCGATTGGGTGGTGCTGGCCAGGGCCAACGGGGACGAGGCGTGTCCCGTCGGCGACGAGAACGAGTTGCACGGGGTGGCCGAGCGCGAACTGCTGAGCGACACTGTGGGAATAGATTGGAGAGAAGAAATAGAAATTATTTTATAGGTCTAACTTTTCTCTCAGACAGAACTTCTGCAATTAGAGAGGCATAAGTTGCAGCTAAACCGTTCCAGTACTTTTACCCTCTTTTACCTAGTCTCTTCTCTCTTCTGCTGGTTAGCTTCTTATGAAAATATCCCTCTCACTTATTTGCTCTCTTGTAGAACCTCTGCAAAAGAGAGACTCTTACAAAAATTTACTGTTTTCAAAAAATAACGCATTTTCTAAAAAAATTAGAACAGTCCATGTTGGGAGGCAACCACCCAAACAGCTCCATGGAGATGATTGTGGTGTCAATCAACAAATCGCAGTGTGCTACTGTGTGCGATCAACTGTAACTTTTCATTCCTAGTCTGACGATTCTTCAATAAAGACAGTTTTCTAAAGCTCCTCTGACTTCATCAGGTTATGGGCCCAGAGTACGTTCAAGAAGTTTGAAGTTTTTCAAGTTTTCAAGATGTCGGAGGAGAAAATTTGGTTGCTGGACGGAACGAATTTCGGCAACTGGAAGTTCCGGATGGAAGTCCTCCTGGAGGCAAAAGGTATGCTGAATTGCGTGGCCGAACCGCTGGACCTGGCGGCCTTTGCGGAGCTGCAGTCGGACACGCAGGACCAGAAACTGCAGAAGCGGACGCGTCGAGCTGAACGGGTTGCGAAGGACCGGAGCTGCAGGAATCTCCTGGTCAACCGCATCGCCGAGGACCAGCTGGACCACGTGAAGGACGCACGGACGGCCAAGGAGACATGGGACGCGCTGCGTAACACGTTCGAGCGCGTTGGGATTGCGGGCAAGCAGTTCCTGAAGAAGCGGTTCCAGGAACTCCGCTTGGCTGAAGGCGGGGATGTCCCGGCGTTCCTTGTCCAGTTTGACAAGTTGCTGCGGGAGCTTAAAGCGGCCGGCGTGAAGATGGAAAAGGAGGACGTGGTTTGCCAGCTGCTACTGGCGCTTCCCAGGTCATTCAACGCGCTGGTGACGGCGGTTGAAACGATCGAGCCGAAGGACGTGACCCTTGAGTACATCAAAAAGCGCTTGCTGGACGAACAGGCCAAGCGGAACGGTCAAGATGTTCCAAGTGAAGAGGAGAGCTGTCCTGGTGAGTCGTCGTTCGTCAGCAGGAGGAGAAGAGCGCTAAAGTGCTTCGGATGTGGTGGATATGGCCACAAACGAGCGGATTGTCCCGACGGACGGTCGGACGAGATGGAATCGGAAAGAAGCTGGAGGTCTGGTAAGTCTGGCAGAGCTAACGTGACCAGCGAAAACGAGATTGCGTTTGGCGTTGCTACGGGCAACGTTGCTGATTGGTCGTCGCCTACTGTGGGTCGAAAAGTTGAGTGGTTTCTGGATTCTGGAGCGACAAGCCACATGGTGCGGGACAAGTCACTCTTCGAGGAACTGCGGCCGCTGGCTCGGAAGGTGCACATTGCCGTGGCCAAATCGGGACAGTCGCTGGTGGCGGAATCGATCGGCACGGTACGAGTTAGGATGTTGGTCAAGGGAAGGTCGCTACAGGCTGTAGTCAACGATGTGCTCTACGTGCCAGAGCTGCGAAGCAATCTGTTCTCGGTTCGGCGGCTCGAGGACGTTGGAATGACCGTGAAGTTTGCTGGTGGAAGAGTGTCCATTGAAAAGGGAGATCGTATGGTGGGCAGCGGACGCCGATCTGGACAACTATACGCGTTGGACATTTTCCGGCGTGGTGGTGTTGAAGACGGTGGAAAACCATCCTGCGAGATCGGAGGCGGGAAACCTGCGGAAGAACAAGCTGAAGATGTTCCAGCTGATAAGCCGCCACGAAACTCCGAGAACGAAGGCAAAGAGGTGCGGATTGCCGGCTCGTCAGGTAGACAGCCCGGCGTAGCGGAGTTGTTGGAAGCCGAAGACAAGGAGGGACCCAACAGCGCGCTCCCTTCGCAACCAGAACGTGACAACTGCTCTGCAGAAGTGTCCACGAGGCCTAGCGGACGGGAGCGCAAAATCCTGGGTAAGTTCCTTGCAACCGTAACGAGGCTTGGCGGAAGTACTGCTGGTGGACGTTTTACAGATTCCACGACGGAGGACCCCAAGGTGATCCAGGCGAGGGGTGCTGGCGCAGGTACGATTGTCGAAAATCCGGAGCCGTTGGATAAAATGAAGCGGTGCGGTCACAAGAGAGAGGTGCCAAAGCTGCTAAAGGAAACTCGAAGCTTTAAATGGATGTTCAAGATCAAACGTAGTGCGAAAGAGGATAGGAAGCACTGACGATCAAGCTAAGATTGTGTGTTTGAGAGGGAGTGTTGGGAGGCAACCACCCAAACAGCTCCATGGAGATGATTGTGGTGTCAATCAACAAATCGCAGTGTGCTACTAGGTCTATTCCCGTACTGCAGAATTCTGCAATTCTGCACAAAAACGGCAGCAGAGCGTTCCCGTACTTTTCTGCAACAAAAGTAACTTTTTTCTCAGGCAGAACTTCTGCAGTGAGAGAGGTAGAAGTTGCAGCAAAACCGTTCCCGTACTTTTCTGCAAGCTCTCTCTTCTCTTTCTTGTTGAAAAGCTACTACAATTTGGTGTGATGGATGTTGAGTACACGCTTACATAAAATTTGCAAGTTGGGTGAAATCAAGCATTTTACTATTAGTTGTGATAATAAATAATTTTGGGGTAGTTTTTTATGTCTGGTTTTATTGAGAACGATTTTTTTATGTTAACGATTTGAGGCTTAGTTCAGTCATGTAAATCAGCTATTCTCAACCTTCTTCTAGGCCGGTACCCCCTGCCATGTAAATCAAGTAGGCCCGGTACCCCCGTTGAGAATCACTGATGTAAATGATAAAGCGATTTTTTTAGTGTTACTATTTTTACCTGATAAAAAAAACTGAAAGCTTAAGCCATAGTATTACAGCACGGCTAGTACCTCAACTAAAAAAAAATACCGTAAACTGGGGTCAATCGGGACACATGGGGCGAATTGGGACAGCAGTTTTAACCATGTTGGAGCACAATATTTTGATATTTCTGGTTGGTTTCGGATAGAACAGAATCAGGCCAACAAAATGTGTACATCCATTTCCAAATTTAAAAGCTTTAAGTGGTCTAAAAACTGCTGTCCCTATTCAGACTGTAGTCCCGATTCACCCCAGATTACGGTACTATAAAAACAAATTGTTTTAAAAACTTTTAAAAGACACATTTTGTTTGAGTTTAATAAATTCAAATAAATATTTGTTTAGGATAATAACTTTTGATCTTAAATTGATTTTGAATATAATAAATATATGTGTTAAAATAATAGGTAAATTTAATTGGCAAATAATAAATTGTACCTTTAACGGTGCTACCAATTTGTATTCTTATATGAACAAAAAAAAATATTAATGTATTTTTTCGAAATTTAAATTCTGAAACTCCGAAATTCCTGAATTCTTAAATTCTTAAATTCTTAAATTCTTAAATTCTTAAATTCTTAAATTCTTAAATTCTTAAATTCTTAAATTCATAAATTCATAAATTCTCAAATTATCAAATTCTTAAGTTCCTAAATGCTTAAATTCTTGAATTCTTCGCCATCTTGAACCATAAAAAACACACATATTTTGGAGTCATAGTTTAGACTAGAAACTCAAATTTAGATGATCTAGAGATTGGAAATTTTAACTGTTTCTATTTTATTTATGTTTGAGTTTTAAAATTTTTGATACACAGAATTTTTTAATTTTTCTTATTTTTGAAATCATAATTTCTTAAATTTTCTATCTTATTATTTTTAACTGTTGCTGTTGAATTTTTGGTGTTCTGAACTCATAAATATTCATTTTTTTGTTTTTTTTTTTATTTCGATTTTGTTTTCTACCTTTATTTTTTATTTTGAATTTTTAAAATTAAAATTCTTTTGCAATTTAAAAAAAAACTGAAATATTTAGTTTATAATTATTTGAATTTTTAAGCTTTGAATTTGTGATTTATTATTCTTTTTTTATTTTTCATTTTTAAAATTATCAAATATCTAATATATGTTTTTTGAAAATTTCTCAATTTGAAAATATTATTTTTAAAAAATATTTTTAAATATGGATTTTATAATTTCCAGATTTCTTAATTTAAGTGTTTCAAATTTTTTGAGTTTTTGATTCATTTTTTTTTTAATTTTGGCAATTTTGCTACGTCACCGTTGTTCTTTCGTGTGACATCCAGTCATAATTTATTTATGTTATTATGAATAATCTTTCAAACATTCTGCAATTAAAACATGTGTTGGTCCCTTCTATATAAAACCTTTGTTTGTCTTTTTTTAATCATATTTCAAAATCAAATCAAACCATCCACATTAACGACCCCCGGGTCTTTTGTGGTATCTATTGCAAGTTTCTGCTCGAACCTGGGAGTCCGAAGACTTGAATGGGGAGAGCACCCAAACCTCTTTTACTCCAAGGAACCTTCCACCACAGTGTTTGGACTGACGACCTTTGGATTGTGAGTCCAACCGCCGCCAGCGATTCCACCGGAGTAGGCTTGGTTTGGTGTGTTGTTTGTACTTATGGCATGGAGACGACTCCTACACCTGGAATGACTTAACGGCCTAACAACCAAGGCCGGGACCGACATTTTACTTCCTCATCCGATGGAAGGTTGCAGCAGATGGGAATCGAACCCAGAATCATCCGCTTACAAAGCGGACAGCGTAACCATTCGGCCACGCACTGCTTTATATTTATTAAACGTAATTGCCACTCTCATTTGTATTTTTTTTTACCTGATGTAAAAAATTTGAGTTGTTTCTAATATTAATTTCTACCTAAGCATAATTAATTTCTAGTTACTTAATAATTAATACATCCTTGATTTTTTAAATAAAATGTTGTACTGCATAAAAAATAATATCCCCGTTATAGAGGTAAACTTAACTTAAGAATTCTTTTAATTACTTTTTTTGTGAACTATTTTTTTAATATTTTGAAATAATTGAACAACTTTAATACCCAATTTGAGTAAATCCACTCAGCTGTGTACAATATTGCAGAAAAAGTACTGGAACGCGCTACCCAGGCAAAAGTTTTGCGGTTTCTCTCCTTGCAGAACTTCTGCAAAAGAGAGAGATGAAGAGAGCGAGCTGAAAAGTACGGGAACGTGCTGCAAAAAAGTGACTTATGCTGGCTGCAGAATTCTGCAGAAGCTGCAGAAATTCTGCAATTCTGCAAGTACGGGAATAGACCTACTGTGTGCGATCAACTGTAACTTTTCATTCCTAGTCTGACGATTCTTCAATAAAGACAGTTTTCTAAAGCTCCTCTGACTTCATCAGTCCAGACCCGATTATATGAAACATCGTTATCCAATGTTTCGATTATCGTCGATCGATTTCGATATTTTTTTATTTTCTTATAAGAGCAATTCTCTACCAAAACCGGAAATGGATTTTATTTGCATTTTTTGATTTGGCTCAAACTTTGTGCGGGCCTTCCCTATTACCAAATAAGCTATTTTGCGTCATTGGTTCACCCATACAAGTCTCCATACAATTTTGGCTGCAGTCCATACAAAAATGGTATGTAAATATTCAGACAGCTGTAACTTTTGAGTGAATTTTCTAATCAATTTGGTGTCTTCGGCAAAGTTGTAGGTATTGTTGAGGACTTTTGAGAAAAAAAAGGTACACGGAAAAAAAATTGCAGATTTTTTTATCAACTTTTTTCACTAAAACTCAATTTCCCAAAATACGTATTTTTTTTGATTATCGAGATTTTTTGATATGTTTAGGGGACAAAAATCCGCAACTTTTGAGCCATAGAGAAACATGGTCAAAAAATCTGCCGCCGAGTTATGAATTTTTGAAAAGATAGTGATTTTTGTAAAAAATCGAAGTTTCATGCAAAAACAAGTTTGACATTATTTCTTAATGCAAAATTGAATTTGCAATCGAAAAGTACTTTACAGATTTTTTGATAAAGGGCTCCGTTTTCAAGATATAGCCACCGAAAGTTTGATTTTAGCGAAATATTTGAAAATATTTTGAGATTTTTTAAATCAAGACTAGCATTTTAAATGGGCGTAATATTCAATGTTTGGCCCTTTTAAAATGTTAGTATTGATTTAAAAATTTTCAAAATATTTTTTTCGAAAAGATCGGAAAATTTCACGAATGTTTCATGAATTAACATTGATAATCGGACCATTAGTTGCTGAGATATCGTCATTAGAAAATGGTGGTTTGTTTTGGTGAGATTAAGAAAACTTCAATTTTCGTGTTTCTTTTTCTTAAAGCGGCTCTATCTCAGCAACCCTAGGTCCAATCTTCAATGTCTCTTAGACAATTTTATAGCAAATTTTCTGAACTTCTCAAAAAAAATATTTTTAGGAATGGTCACTATTTTTAAAAATTGAAAAACTGCAAATATTTCGCTAAAATCAAACTTTCGGTGGCTATATCTTGAAAACGAAGCCCTTTATCAAAGTACTTTTCGATTGCAAATTCAATTTTGCATTAAAAAATAATGTCAAACTTGTTTTTGCATGAAACTTCGATTTTTTCCAAAAATCACTATTTTTTTCAAAAATTCATAACTCGGCGGCAGATTTTTTGACCATGTTTCTCTATGGCTCAAAAGTTGCGGATTTTTGTCCCCTAAAACAAATCAAAAAATCTCGAAAATCAAAACATACGTATTTTGGGAAATTGAGTTTCAGTGAAAAAAAGTTGATAAAAAAAAAAATCCGTGTACCTATTTTTTTCTCAAAAGTCCTCAACAATACCTACAACTTTGCCGAAGACACCAAATTGATTAGAAAATTCACTCAAAAGTTACAGCTGTTTGAATATTTACATACCATTTTTGTATGGACAGCAGCCAAAATTGTATTGAGACTTGTATGGATGAACCAATGACGCAAAATAGCTTATTTGGTCATAGGGAAGGCCCCCACAAAGTTTAAGTCAAATATTTGATGAAGATATTTTCATATTTTTTGGTTTGAAGCTTGTTTTAGGGTCAGAGTTAAGGTGTCAAATTAAGATCTTTACACAGTAAAAAAATCTTGGTAATATTACATCTGTGGAGGGGTACATCTTTAATGTCATAAAAATGCGTAATTTTAGCTCTGAAAATGTGTAATTTTCCACTTTTCTGATGTTATGCCACTTTTTCATTCTAAATTGAGGTAAAATTACAACATTAAAGAGGTAATATTCAACCTTCCAAAATTACACCTTTCAAATTTCCTGTGTAGTAATAATCCGATTAACAAAACTTATGTTGATAAAAGATTAACACATGAAAGTGAACTTTTTAATTAAGCTGAAAAGTATCTTTTAAGGAACACTTTTTTTTCCTTGGTAGAACGTTTCGTCATGTTTGAAATTTCTGGACACCTCATCTTGTTTAATCAATTATTTGAAAATAATTTTGTATAATGAATGTCAAATCTGTGCTTTAGATTAATTTTATAATATCTTATTTATATGCTAGAGTCAACCTAAATAAATAAACGAGAAATGAGCGTGCCTTTTTAAGACCTACAAATGCCGTTCCTTGAAAATTTATTCTGAATTTTATGTTAAATAACCTAAAAAGAGTGTCTGGAATTCTAAGAAAATTAAGACACCTTAAATGCTAATCAGCCATTTTTTTTTAATCGGGAATTGAATGAGCACATGCGATGAGCAGGAGCGAGCACGAGCTACCTGTTAATTCCTAATGCTCATGAATGAGCGAGCACGGCTTCTGGCTCGCTCGCTCATTCGCAACCCTGGGGGTATTCAAAAACACCCAGAAAGCAAAATAAAATTTTAATTAATGATCCTAGTAATGATCCATTAAAAAAACTCCAGATTTGTATTTGTTTTAAACGTGGACAATCACCAACCCTCTAAAAGTGTCCACGTGGTTTATGGATGACCTCTTATTTTTGTTGATGAAATTAACAGCAAAAAGTAAATACAATCTATAAGCTATTGTGTTTCATATGTTTATAGGACTATTAAAAAACTCTAGAATTCAAACAACGACCTCCTAAAGTTTAAAAAAAAAGAAAGACAGAAAAGGGTCAATCGGTTTTTTCACAGTGCATCCCCGTCGAGTCGCCATTTTGAAAGCTCTCTTTCTTCAGTGGAATCGTGACACACGTTTTGATAATAGGTCTATTCCCGTACCTGCAGAATTGCAAAATTTCTGCAACTTCTGCAGAATTCTGCAGCCAGCATAAGTCACTTTTTTGCAGCACGTTCCCGTACTTTTCAGCTCGCTCTCTTCATCTCTCTCTTTTGCAGAAGTTCTGCAAGGAGAGAGGCCGCAAAACTTTTGCCTGGGTAGCGCGTTCCAGTACTTTTTCTGCAATATTGTACACAGTTGAGTGGATTTACTCAAATTGGGTATTTAAGTTTTTTTTATTTTTTTTTTTTTAAAGGGATTAACAATAATTGTAATTGAAAAAGGTTTTTTTACGGGGACTTATTTTTTTATGCAACTCAACATTTTATTTAAAAGATGCTTATGCTTAGGTAGAAATTATACATTAGAAACAATTCAAAACTTTTACATTAGGTAAAAAAATAGAAATGAGAGTTGCAGGTACGTTTAACAAATATAATTTAAAAAAATTACAAACAAAGTTTTAATAAAGAAGGGATCATAAATACATGTTTTGATAGCAGACCATTTGAAGGATTTTTTATTCAGGATAACAGAAATAAATTATGGATGTCATATGGAAGAACAACGACGACGCAGCAAAATTGAAAAATATTAGAAAGTAAATGAATCACAAACTCAAAAATAAGGAAACACATAAATTTAGAAACTCGGAAATTAAGAAAATCATAAATCTATGTATATAAAAAATTTCGACGGTTTTGTTCGAACGCGAATCAGTTGAACACGGAACGTCGGAACGAGGTGCTTTTTGTTGCGTTGGGTTCGTATAAGTCCAAGGAAGGTTCTTACGTCAAAAAGTGACAACTTTGGCCACTCTGGAACCGATCCCGGAAAATCTGCAGATTGTATGGAAAAAGTTACGTAAAATCAAATTTTGATTACAGGAGGCTGAATTGGGTACTAAAGCTCTATGTCAATTTTTATGTACAACGGTAAAAAACACGATTAAAAACCATTTCTGATCACTTTTTTTCATTTTAATGCAAAATATTTTTTTTGACAAGACAACATTTTTTCGATGGATCAACTATGGTCCCCTTGGAACGAGCTGTCA
Organism: Culex quinquefasciatus; assembly: GCF_015732765.1. NCBI lineage: Eukaryota > Metazoa > Arthropoda > Insecta > Diptera > Culicidae > Culex > Culex quinquefasciatus. The sequence goes on along the minus strand of NC_051863.1, from coordinate 10,844,553 downwards.
AGCAGGAGCTTTTCTGTCAAGAAGGACCGCGAGGATAATTTTTTCAAAATTGATTTAAAAATCCATTTCAAACTCTTTGTGCTCGTACAAAGGGTCATTGTACTCAGAAAAATAAGCTTTATCGCTGTAAACAATAATATCAGCAATCTAAACTTCATTTTAGGACCCAATTAGCAAACAAGCAAGAAACGTCAGGAAACCTAAAAAGGGCAGAACGAAGTTTGCCGGGAAGAGCTTGTGAAAATATAAAAAAAACTGATATTTGTTAACTGAGAAACTAAAAAAAATAAATCAGGTATTTGAGAAATTTAAAATGCAAATATTTATTTCAGAAAAAAATCACAAATTCAAAGCTTATAAATTCAAATTATTCAAAATAAAGTAATTCTAAATATTTAAAATTAAAAAAGTTTAGTTACAAAAAATCAAAATAAAAAAAAAGGTTGAAAAATATTAAAGTTAGACCTCAAAAATTCAAAAATTTTGAATTCGAAATGAACAAAATAAAAATTTTGAATATTTAATAGTTCAGAACATCAAAAATTCAAAATTAACAGTTAAAAAATAAATAAAAAAAAACAAATAAATTTTGTAAATAAAAAAAATTGATTATTAAAAATAGATACAGTATGTACTCTATTATCCGAAGACCTTTATAAAATTGCTAATCTCTAAATCCTCTAAATATGCATTTCTAACATAGAATATGACTCCAAAATAGGTGTATTTTTTAATTATTCAAGATGGCGGCATTTAAGAATTTAAGAATTTAAGAATTTAAGAATTTAAGAATTTAAGAATTTAAGAATTTAAGAATTTAAGAATTTAAGAATTTAAGAATTTAAGAATTTAAGAATTTAAGAATTTAAGAATTTAAGAATTTAAGAATTTAAGAATTTAAGAATTTAAGAATTTAAATCAATTTAAAATAATATAAAATATGATGTGTAAACAAAGTAACTTATGTTTCAGCAAAAAAAAAATATGGTCATTTCCGGCTGGTTCCCTCCTTGACTTGATACATAGTTTAACTAACAAGTACCCAATTTTAACAAATTATAAATTATATAATCAATTATATTTATTATTTGTTTGGTACAGCCTTATACCTTTTTTATGATTCCTTCATTGAAAGTTCAACAAAATACATTTAATATTTTGGTTCATATAAGAATACAAGTTGGTAGCACCATCACAGGTACAATTTATTATTTGCCAATTAAATTTACCTATTATTTTAACACACATATTTAGTCTGTTTAAAAACAATTGAAAATCAAAAATCATTTCTCAAACAAATATTTATTGAAAATATATTAAACTCAAAAGAAATGTGTCTTTTAAAAGTCTTAAAACCATTTTGTTTTTATGATACAAATTGTTTGTTGGGTTATTAGCCATGCTGTAATACTGGATTTACTTATCAACTTTATTAATACTAAAAAATAATAAATTCGCTACATCATTACATTAATGAACTAAGCCTGAAATCGTTAACATAAAATATTGTTCTCAATAAAACCGGACATTAAAAAAATATCCCAAAATCCATCAATTCCAAATATACAAACGTCCCTTCAAAACATCAAATTTATTACAACTACATAATAATAAAATGCTTGATTTAACCCAACTTGCCAATTTTATGTAAGCGTGTACTCACACCAACTTGCAGTTACTTTTCAACATGAAAGAGAAGAGAGAGCTTGCAGAAAAGTACTGGAACGGGTTTGCTGCAACTTCTGTCTCTCTCATTGCAGAAGTTCTGCCTGGGAGAAAAGTTACTTTTGTTGCAGAAAAGTACGGGAACGCTCTGCTGCCGATTTTGTGCAGAATTGCAGAATTCTGCAGTACGGGAATAGACCTAATGGTGTGCTGAGTAATTGTCAATGTGTGTGTAACGGGTAGCCTCATACAGACTCAAGTGCTGGAGACATTCGCAAATTATCGCTTGATATTTTGTTGCCAGGAGCAGTGACTTAGGCAAGTAACATCAAAATTAGTTGAATAATCGATTTCAAAACATACGATTGAAATATACTTACTCAAACATCTGATGTACAGCTCGGCCCCGGTTTGCAAATCGTTCAGATTCATGTTCAAGTAGTTCATCTTTGTTTCGTACACTATTCATCAATTCACTACCAACTGGGAAGAAAGGGGATTCAATTTTGGCCGATTGAAAAAGCGCCACTAAATCGATCCTAGTAAGCACTGCCGGAACACTTCGGACTAACTTTAGATCACACTTCGCTAACTACTTGGTCACAGTAGGCTGCCCGAGGTTCCAGCCTCAACGAAATGTGGCTTATGAATAAGCAGGGACGTTTTCACGCAAGTAGCTGCCGCTGGTGGAATGTGTGAGTGTGTGTATGAATAACGGAAACCCAAAAGGCCTTTTAACTCTCTCGCAGCGTGTCTATGTGTAAGTGTTAATGAAATGTTTAGGTGTGTGCGGCGTTCTTTGGATTCCTACGGATTAGAGACCTGAGCCGGTAAAATTTAAACAACGACTTGATATTTTTTCCACTGCCAAAATATCTTTTTTTCAGGTAAAAAACAAACACATGTTGCACGATTTAATAAATTTAATCAATGCAATGTTGGGACATTTTGGTCTATTTTAGAATTTAAAAATCATTTTTCAAAATGATTTTTATAGAAGAAGCATGAATGGGATTTGTCTTGATGTTTCTAAGTTTTGGAGTGTTTTTTTAAGGCCCAAAAAATAAATTATTATTTTTTTGGTTTTCGAGCGGTTTTGAAATACTTACTCAAGAAAAATTCAGTACAATTAAAAGCGGAAAAAAAAATCTGGAAAATTTGCAACACTCAATATTTTGATGTTGTACATAAAACAATCGATAATTCCAGGGCGCCGGGGCCCTGATATGAGCTACCCAACAACATTGTCAATATGGCGTTGTTGTTTACCAACGTGAAGTTGTTTGGGGACAAACCGAAAGTTGTTTGGGGACAAACCGTTGTTTGGGGACAAACAAACGTTTGGTAGTGTGTGTGAACTCCGTATAAAAGGGGTGTCAAACTAAAAAGTGACCCCGTTCGTTTGACAACAGTTGGTGTCAAACCATCGGGGTTTGAGTGTATGCATCGGTGGTCCCCTCGTTATTTTTTGTTCAGCCCAGTTAACGAGCAACATTCGGTGACTGGGCTACGTTCTCAGCCCAGTTACCGAACAACTACTGTATAGCTATTTGAAGTTTAGCAGTTAGCAGAAAAATATGTATTCAGAGTCTTCAACTCTTACTTCAGACAGACGGGGGGCAAATATGGGTTTTTATCATTTTTTGCTCTCGTTTACTTTCAAAATCAATAATTATGCCTAGAAATGCTATAAGTTTATTAAACTATTTAATCCTATTGAAAACATCAAAGAATTTCATTTTCCGAAAATGTCGAAAGTTAAACCATTTGCTACCCGATTTGATTCCCACCAAATTTTCTCTCGAGTTTGCCCCCGAGTCTCCCACGGCGCGTAGCAAAGCAGGTATCAAATTTGATCTCAAGTTCATTTGTAGAAGAAAACTATAGGGCTTTTGTTAATTTGATTTGGTTAACCGCGGTGGATTTTCTTGAAATAATTCGAACTGTCAAAAATCCACCAAAGCATCTACCACATTGATCGCACAAAAATCTGTGGTAGAAAAATATCCACCGGTAGATGCTTTGGTGGATTTTTGACAGTTCGAATTATTTCAAGAAAATCCACCACGGTTAACCAAATCAAATTAACAAAAGCCCTTATGTGTTGGTACCTGTCGCCCAGTTAACTCAATCCGAATTCTGAAACGGAATCTAATTAGAATCGTATACAAATTCCGTTTCAAACGCAACAACCGGTTCCGTGTTCGAACCGGTTGTTGCGTTTGAAACGGAATTTGTATACGATTCTAATTAGATTCCGTTTCAGAATTCGGGTTGATTTGACTGGGCGGGTACTCATTTTCTGATACCCGACAAGTACCGGCAAGCCGGGGGCAAAGTTTTGGATGCGTGTTTCGGAGATTTTTGTATGTCTGCACTTGTGTATGATTCAAAAATAAAAAAAAATCAAGAATTAGAAAATTTTAAAATTCAAAAATTCAAAACTGCAAAAATTCAAAAATACTAAAATTTAAAAATGTGTAGCTTATTTTTTTCAAATATTCAAAAATTTAAAAATTCAAAAATCAATAAGTAAAAAATTCAAAAATTTAAAAATTCAAAAATTCAAAAACTCAGAAATTTAAAATTTTAAAAATTCAAAAATGCAAAAATTCAAAATTTAAAAATACAAAAATTTAAAAACTCAAAAATTCAAAAATTAAAAAATTTAAAAATTCAAAAATTCAAAAATTTAAAAATTCAAAAATTCAAAAATTCAAAAATTTAAAAATTCAAAAATTCAAAAATTCGAAAATTCAAAAATTCTAAAATTTTAAAATTCTAAAATTCTAAAATTCTAAAATTCAAAAATTCAAAAATTCAAAAATTCAAAAATTCAAAAATTCAAAAATTCAAAAATTCAAAAATTCAAAAATTCAAAAATTCAAAAATTCAAAAATTCAAAAATTCAAAAATTCAAAAATTCAAAAATTCAAAAATTCAAAAATTCAAAAATTCAAAAATTCAAAAATTCAAAAATTCAAAAAATCCAAAAATTTAAAAATTCAAAATTAAAAATTCGAAAATTCAAAAAGTCTTTTGACTTTAAAATTCAAAAATTTTTAAATACAAAAATGCGTTTAAATAGTTTATTTTTTCAAAAATTCAAAAATTTAAAAATTCCAAAATACAAAAATTAAAAAAAAGCCGGATCTCAGATATTTTAATAAAAACGTTAATTTTTTTATTTTTACATTTTTTAAATATTTTTAATTTTTTTTTATTTTTTTAATTTCTTTTCAATGTTCAAACCTGCAGCCCTAAAGGGTTTCAAAAGGAATTTTAAATTTTGAAAGCGGTATCTCATACTAGTTACGTTTGATCCGGACGAATCTCTAGAATGATTTATACAAAAACCAATTCACCAATTATTTCCCGAATCAATTATATTTCAAATTTGTATTTATCCTCGAAAATATTCAAAAAAAAAAAATTGCTAAAAGAGGTATTAGACTACGGCAAACAAACAAACACCCCCTTTTTGACAGTTTGTTTGTAATTTTTAGCAGAATAACGTTTTGCTTTGTTTGCGAGTTTGGCAAATTGTCCAACACGAAAAGTTTGTTTGTTTGCCGGTCTAATACGAGCTTAACAATTTTCTGGGGGTCAATGGCCAACATAATTATACTCGTGTTTTTTGGCCCAACGCCGTCCTAGGGCGGTCTCAAAAATTTTCTTCAGCTTTCGCAAAAACAGCATTTTTCAAATATTCGTACAGTCATCCCACATATTCGGAACACCCACAAATTCGGAACACTTAAGTGGTAATTTGTCAATAGGATGCAAAATGCAACTTTTCTGTCGTCTCTCCTATTTTTAAGAGTTTTATTCGGACATTCTCTTGCTATTTCACTAGTAAAAATAGTACTTTTTGAACAAAAAAACTCTTTTCAAGACTATTTATCCAGGGCAGCAAAACACTGCCTCCAAAATGCCTGTTCTATGATTGTGGGATGTTATTGTGCCTCCCACAATTGTGGAACACCCGAATTTAATTGATATTTGCACAAAAAAAGTTATCAGACCATGTTTAAAACATCACTGAGCTTGAGTTTTATTGGTTTCAGAGTGTGAAGTCATTTTTTTGTAAAAAATATGTACTCCTGAAGAGAAAAAAAAGTTTGTTTACATCGTAAGAAAAAAGTGTTCCGAATTTGTGGATTTCAAGGGTCAATGTTTTTCTTTAAAAACTTGATATAAAACGTAAAAATGTACAGCAAGTCTATACATCAATCGAAAGATCGCAAGAAAAGCTTTCACATGAAGGAAAAAGCAAATCATTATGTTCAATTATCGATTTTCTATGATTTGTTGAACGTTGGCAGATCTGGAAACTGTTCCGAATATGAGGGATGACTGTAACTCTACGCCATTTCAAGTGATTTTTTAGCCATCTAGGACGCAAATGAAACTGCAGGGTTGTTACGGGAGAGTCGTAAAAAAAATCCGCGCCGACCTAAAATCCGAAACCGCGCAAAATCCACGCCATATAAAAAATATCGCGACCAAAATTTAAGAAATTTTATTTTTTAATAAAGAAAAAACTAATTGATTAAAAAAACTCGTTTTATGTTTAAAGGCTCCAAAAGAATGAAAGCAATAAATCCATTTAAAAAAATTCCTCAAGAGACGGTCAAGGCAAGGGTCATGAAAAAAAATCTTCAAAAAAGAAAATACAATATTTAAAAACCTAAAAATTTTACTTCAAAAATATAACCTCAAAATTAAATCAAAATCTAAAATCATAATATGATAAAATTTTAAATTTCGAAAGTCTAAATATTCAAACCTAAGAATTTTTATACAGTTTGTAATCCAAAATCCTCGCTAAAATTTCACTCCGAAAGAAATTTAATTTCCGATATTTAAAATAATGTCTTCTCATAATTTCAAAATCTCTTACATAAAATAGCACTTAAAAAATGTGCAATTCAAGAATTTAAGAACTAAGAATTTAAAAATAAAAACATTTAAGAATTTACGAATTTAAGAATTTAATAATTTAAGAATTTAGGATTTTAGAATTATAGAATTTATGAGCTTAAGAATACTAAAATTATTTTAGATTTGAGAATTTTTTTCTATATTGTTTTGAATTTGATATTTTTTAGTTTTAAATGTTGACTTTTTAATTTTGATTTTTTTTAAATCTTCAAATTTTCGATTACCCAAATTTTTGGTATTTTGAATTTCAGATTGCTAAAATTTAGAATTTCGAAATTTCAGATTTTTTAAATTACGATTGTATTTTGATTTTTTTTGTTATAATAAAAACTATAAAAACATTTTTTTTTTTCGAATTTTTGAATTTCTGAAACTTTGAATTTGGAATGTTCTGATCTTTTTACTTTCGCCAAGAATGTTTAAATTTAGAAAAAAAATTCTTCCGATTAAATTCCAAAGTGGAGGCCAGCTTCTGTTACGTCCAATCAAGCTGATATTTGGTGCTCACCAGAACAAGACCCAATAATAGTTTATGTTACACATTTTAATGTCTATATCTTCGGGAAAAGTTTGTAATATTTGATTTACAAAATTAAAAATTGGATAAATCCAGTATAAAATTAAAAATAAATAAGGTTAAAAATCATTACTCAAAACTCATAAGAAATTAAGTATTCAGAGCTTAAGAAATGACAAGAAACATATTTAAAAACAATTCTACATAATCTTCATCTTCATTTTTCGACGTTTCGTACTAAGAAAATACAAACAAACATTTCCAGAAGAAAATTGAATTCATAAAAAATTATGAAATTTTTGCACTCAAAGGAAAAAACAAATAATCGTAATTCCTGATAATATTTTTCTTAATAACTTGAAAGTAATTCTATCTCTCTCAATTAATTTATTTATCAAAATTGCCATCCGCGCGAAATCCGCGCCTGAGCAAAATTAGTCAGCAAATCCGCGCCAGATCCGTGCTATCCGCGCGAAACGCGCCGTCGGTAACAACCCTGAAGGTGATTATTGTACGATCACTTCCTTACTGGACTCGGTCGTTGGAAACGAATCATCTTACCGGTTATCTTTAAACAGTGGGTCAGGCCAAAAAAAAGGGATTATAGACTCAGTCAGCATTCTCCAGGATGCGAAACGGGGAATGTAAAAAAAAAAAAAACGGGAAATGTCTCATCCGCAGCATCCGATTGCTTGCCTTGAGAATAAAACATAATACCTTTCAACAAACACTATGATTTTGGGTCGCATCATCATCTTCTATGATGAATCCTGACCAAACACCCTATCCTACTAACAAATTTTCAGGTTCCTGGCGCTTGTGGGGTGTAAGCACAGAGTAAATCAGCTGCCCTAGTAGCAACCTGCGCTAACTAACATTCCCGTCCCTTAAAATCGAGATCTACAAACTGACATGGCGGGCGCCGTTGGTGGCCAATGACTGTTACCTATTCGCAACTGATCTTGTTCTGGAAATCATGGTGTATTATCTTTTCGGCGCATTCATACATGCTGTTGATAAGGAAAACACCACTAGATCGTCGAAGCCTATGATCAGTAGTGCTGAAAGGATATTACGGTTCTGTTCAGCAACGGAGGGGCAACAATGGGTGGGTTCTCATGCTCATGCTCATGCTCAGTCAGCATTCTCCAGGATGCGCGTACAGACGTATGTCAAGATAGCACAAAAGGTCGAGCAATATAAGAAGAAAATAACGGATCCCTAAGGTTGAGAATACAGGGGGAGGTTTAAAATCGACGAATTCCTCTCAAAGTTTTGCGTTTTTCGGACATTGCAACAATGTTTTACGATGCGTTCAGAAATTGCGTAATATATTTGTTTGCAGTTTCGCTATCACGACCTACTGCACGCTCTGCGACGGCAGCACGCCAACTCACCTAGCATGTTGGCCACGTCGGTCTCCTCCTGGTCAAACCGTCCCGCCACCCGATAGTTGGGCGACGTTTCCGAGTCCCGCGAGGTGTCCTCGTCGAGCTGGGTCTTGCTGCTGGACCGACTGCTGCAATAACGAGAACGAGATTAGGAGTTCACACCTCCGTCGAGAATTTCACCGAAACTCCGTACCTGTTGAAGTGGTTCGCGGTGGAGCCGGTCGAGGAGCGCAGCGCGTTGCCCTTTTGGCTGAGATGGCGCGAGCAGTAGCCGCGCCGCTGAGATTCTTTCGAGCAGGTTTCGTTCGAGCACAGCCGGCGCCACTGCTTGCCGTTGAACTTTTTCCGGATGCCACTGGGCGTGGACACGACGTCGCCCTTCTTGAAGCGGTGCGGCGTGGCCGCCTGAGATCGGGGCGTGGCCGGCTGAGATCGGGGTGTGCTGCGCTGGTCCAGCAGGCTGGACGTGCTGCCGCGGCTCTGCATGCTGCTGCGCTTGCTGCTGCCTGAGTATTTTTCGTTTTCTGCAAAAGAGAGAGAGAGAGGGCAAACATTGAAGATAATGGCCAACAGCACTACTGCGTTCAAAGCAACGTACCGCCGTCAATCGGAAAACTAATGTCCTCCCGTCGCAACTCGTCGTCACTTTCGTAGTCGTAGTACGAAGGTCGGTTCGCCCCACCGGATGCTCCCAAGTCGTGCGGACTGCCGGCGGTTAATACTGTGCTGGTCGTCAGCTGCTCCTGATGTGGCTGTTGCTGGGAGAGATGGTGCGGATTCTGGTAGGGATTCGCGGTCGTAGCGCCGGATTGGCCGTCGGTTTGAAAGGGCGAAGTGGCGGCCGTTCGGTAGTGTTCCTCGTTGGTGTGCAACGTCGGAAGGATCTGATACATTTGTAATGGCACGTGGGATTGCTGATTGCTGGGATCGTAACGGGATCCGGCGCTCGTAGCCGTTGCGATGCCACGACCTTGCGTAATGCTGATGGTCTTGTACTGCGGCTGGCTGCCGTACATGATGGTGGCAGGTTGCTGCTGTTGCTGCGTCACTCCCGGATCAGTATTGTGGTGAAACGACGTCGTTACCGGACTGGATTTGTTGTTCACTGGGACTTGCTGCTGTTGTTGCTGTTGTTTGCGTGCCCCCTCGACCGCCGCCACCATTTCTTCCAATTCGTCCCACCAAGGTGGCTTCAGCAGACGAATGTCGACTCGTTTCACGAGCTTAATCTCCTGCGGTCCCCCGCCACCGCTGGCCGTGGCCGCAGCCGGCCCGATCAGCTGCACCGAGAACTGCTTCGTGTTGTTCTGGACCTCCTTGACGACGGCCTCGACGTACACGTTCCCAGCCGGATGTGGCGGCACGGTTTGGGCCCGGATGCAAACCCGACAGCCGGCCACCACGTCCGAAGCCGAGGGACACGCGTCGTCGATGATGTCGTAGCGACCCGCGCCAAACACATCCCCGTACGTCTGCGTGCTGCCCTCGGGATAGTCGAACTGCACCGTGACCGTGTTCGACGACGAGCTGGACCGAATCACCCCGGACTCGTAGTAGTCTTTCCGCTTGGCCAGCACCCGGTAGCTGTTGGACCAGTCGCTCAGGTCGATCAAGCTGGACGGGGCCGCACTCGAGGACAACGAAGAAGACGACGGGGGCGTACTGGTGCTGGGTTCCGCCACCGGTGGCGTTCCGGCCAGCTGGTGGGGCGGTGTGCTACTGCTGGACGAACCGTGGTGGACGTTGCTGGTAGATGCCGCCGCCGCCGGAGAGCCCACCGTGGTCGTTGGCGCCAACGAAGACGGTGGCGTGGCAGCAGGTTTGTAGCTGTTGACCGGGGAGCTGAAATGAGAAGATAACGATCATTATGTTGCATTATTATTTTTAATTGACTATACTGCCGTTCTACGCATAATTGTCCCATGTCAGTTTTGGACGATTTTGACTTTATGACATTTTTAAGTTTAGTTTGATGTGTACTTTAAGAAAAACACATAAAATCTGGTACTTTGTTCGGAAACTCATTGAAAACAACACCAAGTTTGTTTGTCCCATCGTTAAACTTCTACGCATAATTGTCCCACCAAGTATTTTCTTACACGGAATCATTAGTTTTACTAACCATTATGTCTTGTTTATCTGTTGTATGGCAACAGAATCACAATTAAGGGTGATAAACTGCTAACTGGGGCGATTAGGGACACATAGGGCGAATAGGAACCCACGGGACAATTATGCGTAGAAACACAGAAATCGGTCGAAAAATTTCAATCGCGTTTTTCTCAGTTGCACTTTTTTGAACATGGGACAATTATGCGTAGAACGGCAGTATATTCTAACACTAGATTTTACGCTAAACACACCCTACAAAACACATATAAAACTGTAAAGTGGAGCGTTTGGTACGGTATGTCCACGCATCCTTCCTCCCCTGCAGATTCCGTGAAATGTGATCCGTTCTCAAAATTCTTTCTGCGGTAAACACAACGCAGTAGGGCTGGCCGCTTTTATTTTTGCAATACATTTTTGGGAATTCCAGGCATTCTTGTTTGAAAACTATTTTTAAACTATTGAATGATTTTGTAATATTTTGTACAATTTTCAAATTAAATTCACTCAATTCTACTTAAGTAACTTACTTTAAATTTAATATAAAAATAGAGCATAACGACCGGCTTAGAGTTATGATTCTATTTCATTTAGTCACATATCTGGAGTTTTTTTTTGAAAAGGTCCAATAAACCAAATTTCCCGTTTTTGCTTTTTGGGTGTTTTTAAAACCGCCTTGAGTCAGGGTTATTAAAAAACACCCAAAAAGCAATAACTGAAAATTTGGTTTATTGGACCATTTCAAAAAAAAAAAAAAAAAAACTCCAGATATGTTGAATATTTGAAAACAGATTTCAACTTGAGTTTGGCAATGTTTTTTTGGTAAATATTTCTTATTGTTCAGCTAAATTCATTAGGTAATTTCAAATTATTTTTTCCAAATGTTACCCTTGAACTTTTAGTGAGTATTTGTAAATTACCTACTATAGATATTGAAATTGCAAAAAAACATTTTTTTTTAAACATTTTGAATAATTGCAAAATTGTTTAAAAAATTGTATTTCCATTTTGTTTAAAATAAGTGGGAAAACATAAAATCATATCAAACTGAAGTTTTATTGAAAAAAAGTTAAATACTGACCACTAGATAAATCAACATTGTTTAAAAAAAAAATCAATATTAAAAATTATAAAATAAAAACGGAACTTGGCAAAAAAAAATTTATGGGTTCCTTGATATTTTTCTAAATTCTTTGAAAAAATATTAACAGCAATTAATCTTCGAAAAAAAAATAGGATTAAATTATTAAATTCAGTTATCTTCAACTTTCCATTTCCAGTTGAAACGAAGTACCAAAACTATACGTTTGCCAATTTAACAAATAACATGGAGGTTATAAGTACTGTTGAACTTTCGATTATTTTTCAAAGACTTAGTATCTGTGATTGCAAAAAATTGCCCATTTTTACATTCAATTAGATTTTTTTTCCCGATGGTTGATACAGTCATCCCACATATTCGGAACACCCACAAATTCGGAACACTTTTGTGGTAATTTGTCAATAGGATGCAAAATGCAACTTTTCTGTCGTCCCTCCTATTTTTAGGACCTTTATTTGGACATTCTCTTGCTATTTCACTATTAAAAATAGTTCTTTTTGAACAAAAAACCTCATTTCAAGACTATTTTATCCAGGGCAGCAAAACACTGCCTCCAAATTGCCTGTTCCATAATTGTGGGATGTTATTGTGCCTCCCACAATTGTGGAACACCTGAATTTAATTGATATTTTCACAAAAAAAGTTATCAGACAATGTTTAAAACATCCCTAAGCTTGAGTTTTATTGGTTTCAGAGTGTGAAGTCATTTTATTGTAAAAAATATGTACTCCTGGAGAGAAAAAAAAGTTTGTTTACATCGTAAGAAAAAAGTGTTCCGAATTTGTGGATTTCAAGAGTCAATGTTTTTCTTTAAAAACTTGATATAAAACGTAAAAATGTACAGCAAGTCTATACATCAATCGAAAGATCGCAAGAAAAGCTTTCACATGAAGGAAAAAGCAAATCATTATATTCAATTATTGATTTTCTATGATTTGTTGAACGTTGGCAGATCTGGAAACTGTTCCGAATATGAGGGATGACTGTATTGACTTTTCTTTTAGATAAAAAATGCCTATTATTTGAGCTTTCTGGAAAAGTCTGGAAAAGTCGGGAATTTGAGAATGGGATTTGAGTGGTCACCTTGCATTGAAATTTAGAGTTTTTGAATAATCGAATCTAGAAATCATCGAAATTTCCAATCGCTTAATCTTAAGGAGCTATTTCACTACGGCAAATAAACAAACAAATTCGCACTTTTTGAGAGTTTGACTGCTTTGTTTGTTTGCCTGGATTTGTTTGTACGAAAGGTCAGCCTGCATACAATTAGCCTTGTTTGCGAGTTTGGCAAACTGTCAAACACAAAAAAGTGCGAGTTTGTTTGTTTGTTTGCGGTAGTGTAATGGCTCCTTTATATGTTTTATGTTGGAATTATAGAGTTTTCGAATTTATTTTGTTTTATTTGAAAAAAAAAAAAATCATGGATTGTTACAGGAGGATGGACATTTCACAATCCCCCTTATCACTTGCAAAAATCACGCCACAAAGTTTCCAACCAAATATTTAACAGAAACTTCCGGCAGGCTGTTTTGCGGGAAAAGTGCGCGCCTGCGATTGTCTGGTTTCTTTTTCGTTTGTGAAACTAATTTTGTTGCGCTTGCAGAATTGTATATTCGCAAATTTTGCCAACAATCGGCGGATGCGAAACTTTAACTTAGTTTTGTGCAAAAAGGGGTTTCAATAAGAAAAAAGTTTCAATCGCCATGGATAGTTAATAAATTTGGTGCGGTGCAAAATAGCATTCTTCATTAACTTCCCAAAACCGTGCAACCATATAAGTTCAAGCTAAAATTGAATTCAAATGAACAAAACAAAAAAAAGTAGCATAAGTGGCCAACAAATTACAACGTTCTTATGGACATTGTAAAATATGTGCGCTCACAGATAGTCCAGACAAAGTGTCCCAGTAATTATTATTGTAAAGCAGCTTTAAAAAAAAAAAAACTTAAATAGTTATGTGGTATTTAACGACTTACAATAACTTTTCAACTTCTTTGATAAATAACAACAGCAATTTTAGTTTCCTTAGATTTTATCTTTGAATGTGTCAAAAAATACAGTCTTTTTGCCTTCCTCGCACTTGGAAAATAAACTTTTTAATTTGACCTACTAGACCCACCTTCATTTTTTACTAATCGACTCAGAATCAAATTCTGAACAAGTATCTGTGCGTGTGTGGGGATGTTGATCAAAAATATGCACTTGATTTTCTCGGCTTTGGCTGAACAAATTTTATCCGGATGTGGTCCATTCAGTTCATTTTAAGGTCCTACAGCTTGGTATTGAAAATTGTACAGTTTCATTTAATCGTTTAAAAGTTATGAGAGCAATTCCAGCTCAAATCAGGAATTTTTCTGATAATTTTGTACCCGACCCTCTCCGATTTTAATGAAACTTTATAGACATGTTATCCTAGACCTATATAAGCCATTTTTGTGTTTATGGAGCCAATAGTACTCGAGAATAACATTTGAGAAGGGAGTAAGGCATTTAAATATTTTTGTTTTTTTTTTTTGCAATTTAAAAATTACTGTATCAAACTAGTAGGAAATCAGACGGGCTCTTTGTAAAAAAAAAAAATTACGCTGAAATAAAAATACACGCCACTTCTATGAGATTTTTTTGATTTTTAAGTCTTAAACTTAAATTTAAAGGTGATGTCACGATTTTTTTTCGTTCAAACTTTTTGAGGAAATAGCCTAAGATGTTACCAAAAGACTGACGAAAAATGCAGGATGGTATGTCCCTTCTAAAACAATACAAAAATCATTTACTAAAACTTTTTTTTTGAAAAGTGGTCTAAACGTCGAAATTTTCAAAAACCGGTAGTGGGAATCGATTCCCCAGACAATTTTACATAAAAGTCTATTTATTGACCATTGTCCTATGTCCAATTCTTGGGAAGATACAGCGGTTTTAAAAATAAAAATGTTGAAAAAATGTTTTTTTTTGTGGTTTTTGCCAATTTCTATATGACAGACTTGGGTTTTCAGTCTGGTAAATTTTTTTACCGAAAAGCTCGTCCACTTTCCCATAAGTTTATCTTTGACAGCATTTCAAGTGGATGTAAGGGCTTACAGATATAAGGTAACATCTTAGGCTATTTCCTTAAAAAATTTGAACGAAAAAAAATCGTGACATCACCTTTAAATTTGAGTTTTAGACTTGAAAATCAAAAAATCTCATATAAGTGGCGTGTATTTTTGTTTCAGTGTATTTTTTTCAGAAAGCTCGTCCAATTTCCTACAAGTTTGTCCTTGACCACTTTTTGATACGACGCAACTGCTTCGAGATACAGTAATTTTAAAACTGCACAATACAAAAATATTTAAATATCTTACACCCTTCTCAAATGTTGTTTTCGAGTACTATTGGCTCCATATACACTAAAATGGCTTGTATAGGTCTAGGATAACATGTCTACAAAGATTCATTGAAATCGGAGATGGTCGGGTACAAAAGTACCAGAAACATTCCTGATTTGAGCTGGAATTGCTCTATGACAAAAAAGCTTCTTGGACGACTTTAAAAAAGGGTGATTTTCAACATAACCTCAAATGGCCGGGTCTGATTGCCACGAAAAAGCCGTGTAGAGGGATGCCATTTTCTTTAAATGCCGTGTCTGTGTATTCTTGTCAAAAAGTCTGTAGGAAGTTTGAGTTTTTTTTTAAATATATGAATAAAAAACGTTACTTAATCCACCTTAAGGTGGTTGGTGCCTTCCTCACATTCATGTTGTAGTTTAGGTTGTATTTACAAATTAATTTAAGATTTTTTTTTAAATTTTGTTTTCATTTAATTTTTTATAATTATTGTTTTTACCATAACAGAAATTTTCAATTATTTTTTTACCAACTCTCCAAAATAAAGGAGAAAAGGGGGGCTGTAATTGAATTTAAAAGTACTGATATGCCAACATTAGGTGCACGATGGAATTGCATGCTGTCCCCCTAGTCTTATTAAATAATGTTTTATGAGTTGCATATTTCAGTAAAAAGTTCGTGTAAATCTTTGTCGAGACAAAATGATGTATTCAGCAACATAATTAATACAGACTTTTTCCAGAAGAGACGCAGACACTGCTTAAGCAATGTGGCAACCGGGCGATATGCATGCTGCGCGACTCTCACGCGTAAGCAAAAAGACCAGGCCTTTGAGGTTAGACAAAAATTACCCTTTTTATTAGCTACAAAAAAACTTTTTCATGGCATAACTTTAAAAGTACTTCACTAAACAGAATAAAATATAACAGGGTCTTAAGGGACCCCAAAGGGAACAGAATAAGGCGGATCCGGCCAAAATCGGTTCAGCCAGTTCTGAGATAATCGTGTGGAAAAAAATCATGTCTACACACATCCCCACAGACATTTGTTCAGAATTTGATTCTGAGTCGATAGGTAGGTATACGTGAAGGTACATCTGAGAGGTGTATTTAAGAAGTTCATTTTTCGAGTGATTTTATAGCCTTGCCTCAGTGAGGTGAGGAAGGCAAAAACTCAAGCTTTCTAGTTGGTACAGACTTTTTGTAAAAAAAAAAACCATGGTAATTTTCCATCTCGGAAGGGGTACATCTTTTTTGTCAGAAAAAATGTGTAATTTTACTTCTGAAAATGAGTAATTTTACCAATTAGAAAAAGATAGTTAAACAATATTTTTCATGAGGCCTGCAATAAATGTTTGATATTAATTTTAAAAGATAAATTTTAGGAAAAATATACTATTTTGGTGAAACCTTATCATGTCACTTCATGAAATTGGGCGAAGTAACAATCTCAAGGCCAACGTTGGACACATCCGGAATTATGACGATTTTTTTTAAACCAAGAGTTGGCCAAATCGTGCAATTTTGTAACATCCTAACGAATATTTAACGCATATGAATTCACAAATCGGAATGAATGATTCATCTGTGCTCTAAATCGCTTTGTTTTGGTCCACACTTTCCAACCAACAGAGCGTAACGTTGTCGCCGTACGGAGACGCATAAATTAACCCGACGGAGCGACAACAACGCGACCAACTACTTTGCATTACAATGATCGAGCGATCTGCGATCTACTGGCGCTTGCAAACTTACCCGTACGAACTGCTCGCGTAGATCTTCTTGTTCGTGAAGTACCCGTCGACCGTTTGCTGCTGTATCCTGACCGTTTGTTGCTGCTGCTGCTGCTGCTGCTGAAGTCGTCCAACGTCAGCGGTGAGAAAGACTTGCCGGTGCTGTTGCGTTTGCTGCATGCCCTGAACCCCAGCTATGCTGTACCCAAGTTGCTGGTGGGATGACCTCGTAGTGCCGTTGTTGCCGTCAGCCGCCGCCGGACCTTCGCCAGCGTTGATAGTCTCACTGTTTCCGTTGATGATGAGACCGCCTTCCCCGCCTCCGTCTCCTCCTCCACCGCCGGTGTCCACGGGCAGAGGGGGCGCCCCGACGCTGCCTCGGTGCGATTCCATCTCCTCGAGTTCGGCCAGGTCGAACTTTCGCTTTTTGGGATGCTGCCGCGGAGGTTGGGGATTTGTACTGCTGTTGCCGTTGGCCGCGGTGGCCGCCCCCATCGAGCCGGCGCCCGTCGTCGTCGTTGTGGTTGGCGTTGCCGCTGCTTCCTGGGATATCATAGCGTCCGGGCGCTGGCGGTGGTGCAGCAGGTACAGCTGCTGGACCGCGCTGCTGCTGGCCGTCGTCTGCCGGTAGTTAACCGTGCCAACGCTGCTGATTACAGAGGCCGGAATCTGGAAAGGGACGGAGGGAGAGAATGCGGAAAAATGTTAGAAAATTGCAATCTTTCAAAAACGTTATTATTTTTTTTAATCCATTTAAAAAAGACCTAAAAAACTCTGGAACCTCGTTTGAATTGCTCATTTATTTGTTTGAAACTAGGTCTAAAGCCCAGAGCTTTTCACCTGTTTTAAAATTAGTAAATGGGTAATATCTCTGGAATAGCTTCACTTTAGCCCACAGACATTGAATCAATATTAAACAAATAAAAATTTGGAGTGGTGCACCTGCAATTGATGATTTCCTAGTTTATTGTTATTGACACTTTATTTTAGTGAGGTAAAATTTTTTACAATGCATTTTTTTGTAATTTACAACATAAAGTATTTTACAACAGAACCCACACTTAAACTAACAAATTTACAAACCTTTACAGTACAGTACAGAGTATACAGTGTTGAAGTTTACTTCCTTAAATTTTTTTTTGTTTGTATCGGGCAACAACCAAATTGTCTAAGAATATAGAATTGACCATTGTGGCGCCCCCTACAGCGAGGTACAGACCCGTAATGCTAGGCCAAGCTATGCTACGGACGTAAAGTCAAACAGCGCTGTTCTCTAGAATTTCGCAAAAAAAAAAAAAAAATAAAATAATTTTTGTATTTGGATGAAACTATGTCCATCAGTTGCTTAGGTCTAAATAAGCCATTTTGCGTGATTGGTTTTACCAAGAAGCCATACAAATTTGGGGGCTGTCCATGGCAAGGTCACCTAAATTTCAAATTTCAAAAATTTCAAAAAATTCAAAAATTTTGAAAATTTTAAAAATTTAAAAAAAATTAAAAATTTTAAAAATTTCAAAAATTTCAATTTTTTTAAAAATTTCAAAAATTTCAAAAAATTAAAAAACTTAAATGTTTTTAAAAAATTAAAAAATTTAAAAAAATTAAAAAATTAAAAATTTAAAAATTTCAAAAATTTCAATAGTTTAAAAAATTTATTTTTTTTTTTAATTTAAGAATTTCAAAAAATTTAAAAAAATATTTTTTTTTAAATTCAAACATTTCAAAAATTTTACCTTTGGCAACAGTACTGCTAGACCAGAGAGTTTTCCCTTCTTTTTAACTAAATTCAACATTAAAGGGAAAATTAAACTTTTGTCAGCAGTAAGGCCGTTGCAAATATTTTTCAAAGTTTATGTCGCCCCTCCTTTCAAAGTTGGCCTGAATAATCAGGGGGCAAAATATTTTTTTTCTAAAAACTTCAAAATTTTAATGAAAATAAAAGTTTAATCAACTGCAAATCAGTTAAAATGCATTTTCCCGCGTTTCATATCATATCATATCAAATCATATTTAGCATGTTTGAACTCCTTTGAAAACATTATATTTTTTTATGAAATAGCAGTACAATATACAATATACAATACAATTTTGCGAAAAAAAAAATCCGTCAGTACCTCGATATTTTTAAAACTACTGATTGGAATGCAACTGTACGCCTGTAAAATGCATTTTTAAACACTTTTTTCATCCAAATGTTGAAACCTAGGCTTGTAATTTAAATTTTTATATATATTTTTTTGAAATTCCGTTTAAATAAAAAAATATTCAAAAAAATCAATAGAATCCTAAAGCCCTATGTCGACTTTTATGTACATCGATAAAAATATGATTAAAAACAATTTCTGATCACTTTTTTTTTATTTGAATGCAAAAAAATAAAAAATTGACAAGACAACAATTATTTCGATGGATCAACTATGGTCCTCTTGGAACGAGCTGTCAAGTAGGACTTTTTCTGTCAAGGAGGGGCACGAAGTTTATTTTTTAAATTGATTTAAAATCAATTTTAAATCTTTTGCGGTCGTACAAACGGTCATTGTACTCAGAAAAATAAGCTTTATCGTTGTGAACAATAAAAGCGCAAATTTAAGCTTAATTTTAGGATTTTAGGAATTGTAAACTATTGATTGATAAAATACCTTAAAGCCCTATGTGAATTTTTATGTACAACGGTAAAAAAATACTGATTAAACCCATTTCTGATCAAGACGATGGAACGAGCTGTCAAGTAGAATGCTTTTTTAATCCTTTGCGGTCGAATATCCCCAATTTAAGCATAATTTTAGGACCCAATTGCGCAGAGCTTGTTCCTTTTGAATTCTACGGAAATTCCAATCAATTGGCCCATGACTGCATTCAAAAGATTGCTGTCACTACGCTCACCCACAAAAGCAAGACAGAGTCAGAAAAAAAGAATGAGCATGTGTCGTCGTGTCGCTGCAGAATTTTGCAGCCAGCAAAAGAAACTTTTTTGCAGCGCGTGCCCGTACTTTTCTGCAACTCTCTCTTTTGCAGCAGTTCTGCAGGAGAGCAAGAAAAGGAAAAGCAATATTTACATAAGAAGCTAACCAGCGGAAGAGAGAAGAAACTACCTGCAGAAAAGTACTGGAACAGTTTTGCTGCAACTTCTGCTTCTCTCATTGCAAAAGTTTTGCCTGAGAGAAAAGTAACTTTTGGCGCAGAAAAGTACGGGAACGGTCTGCTGCGGATTCTGTGCAGAATTGCAGAATTCTGCGGTACGGGAATAGACCTATTTACACACAAGATCTTCTGTAATTACTCGTAGCTTTAAGAAAAATGTAATTACATACAAAAGCTGACTCGGTCATAACCAGGTTCCAGTACCGAAAAGAACCTAATAAAAAAATATGAAAAATGAAAACGACGGTCGCATCCAAATGACGATCATAACCGG
The DNA here is from genome assembly GCF_015732765.1 of Culex quinquefasciatus. NCBI lineage: Eukaryota > Metazoa > Arthropoda > Insecta > Diptera > Culicidae > Culex > Culex quinquefasciatus. The sequence goes on along the minus strand of NC_051863.1, from coordinate 10,824,355 downwards.
CGTCGTCAGTGAACATTCAACGATCGAGTCAATGATAATAGCTGACTCCCGAGTTCTGGCAGCGACAAACTCTTTTCTAGCACTGAACTACAATTTTGACGAAGACACTAAATCGATTAGAAAATGTCGTCTCAAGATGCAGATTTTCGAAAATTGGATGGCACTTTTCCATTTTGTATGGAGAAACCTTATTTGGACCTAAGGGATCGACAAATCGCTTAATTCTTTAAGAATGCCTAAATTTGAACCATTTTTAAAATATTATTTTTTTGATTTTTGATTTTTGGAAGGCCCAGATTCTCAGCAATCGTATTACAAGAAGTTACAATAGCTAAAAAAATAACAGAATATTTGAAAAGAAAACTTAAGAAAAAATATAAAAAATGTTTTGAAGGAATAATTAAGAAATTTAACACAGTACTTCACCACAATTCAATGATCACTATTTCGAAAAGTATTTTTTCGAAAAAGTGATTGGGAAAACAAAATTTAACAATTGAACTTGAAATTCAGGCGTTATTTTTTCTGAGTTCTTCTGATCAAAACATAGTTATTCGTAAGTTTTCGCAGCACTTTGTATGGAAATGCCTCAAATTTGTAATTAATAAGGTTCATTAATAAATTAATAATTTGTTGTAAGTTAAACAGACATTTTCAACAAAAAAATATTTTTTTCTAAAACGATCACTCACTTTTGGTTTTTTGAAAACGAATTTGTCCATTTTCATAAAATATAATAGTATTTGTAGTGGTTTACTGTATTTTAAGTTGTTCAGTTTTTAAACCTTAAATGCACTTCTATTTTTTTGTATCACTTTGTAGCAATTGAATTTCCGTTATACGTTCCACCATGGTCAGCTCAGAACTGATTGCGTTTCCTGACTGCAATCGTCTCTTGTGTACAGTTAGCACTCGATTTCGGAAGTCGCGCTAGGATGCATGCGCGCCAAAAATGCGTCCGGCGCATTTCCTATCATCAGTTGGTTTTTTTTTCCTATCAATAGTAAGACATAATATCGTTCACAGATAAAAGAGATAAAAGTGATAAACAAAGATGAAAATGGCCAGTTTACTGAGAATTTCTCAACTGCTTAAAAAGATTTTGATTTTGCATCATTAGTTTGCCCATTTCATTTTCCATAAAAATTTGGCAGCTGTCCATACAAAAACGATGTATGAAAATTCAAAAATCTGTATCTTTTGAAGGAATTTTTTGATCGATTTGGTGTCTTGGGCAAAGTTGTAGGTATGGATAAGGACTACACTGGAAAAAAAATTATACCCGTTAATTTTTTTGGTGATTTTTTAAATTTCACTTTGTGTCACTAAAACTTGATTTGTAAAAAAACACTATTTTTAATTTTTCATTTTCTAATATGTTTTAAAGCATCAAATGCCAACTTTTCAGAAATTTCCAGGTGTGCAAAACATCATTGACCGAGTTATGAATTTTTTAATCAATACTGATTTTTTCAAAAAATCCAAATATTGTTCGCAAAAAATTTTCAACTTTTTTTTTTTAAATCAAATTTGCAATCAATAAATACATTAATGCAATTTTGGGAAAGTGCACAGATTTCAAGTTAAAGCCATTTGCAGATAAGTTTTTTGAAAATAGTCGCAGCTATTAATTTTTTTTTAAATTAATGCCCATGTTAGCCCAATTTGAAAAAAAAATTTTTTTTTTTGATTGGCTGAGAAAATTCTCTATATTTTGCTTTTTCGAACTTTGTTGATACGACCCAGTTTTTTCATTTTTTAAAATTAGTGCACATGTTTGCCCAATTTTGAAAAAAATATTTTTAAAAAGCAAGTTTTAGTGACAAAAAGTTAAATAAAAAAACATCAAATTTTTTTTACCGTGTATCATTTTTCCAGTGTAGTCCGTATCCATACCTACAACTTTGACGAAGACATCAAATCGATCAAAAAAATCCTTCAAAAGATACAGATTTTTGAATTTTTATACATTATTTTTGTGTGGCAGCTGCCAAATTTGTATGGAAATTTGTATGGACAAACTAACGACACAAAATGGCTTCTTTGGGCATACTGAAGGTACCAAAAATGTTTCAGCTGGATTAAAAAATACAAAAATGAAAATTGAAGAAAAAAATCGTTTTTGTAGAGAATTGCTCATCTTGAAAACGGACTTTCTGATCGATTTGATGTGTTCGGCAAGATTGTAAAATTGAGTCGGCGTTGAACCTAATAAGGTACTACGCCGACTCGATTTGGAGGTTAGAAAAGGGTGCACTGTTTACATCGGCTTAACAAAGTTCGATGCGATCGTCGATTTTGTTCGGAGAAAATCGTCGAAAATCGACACACGAGCTGTCAAATGACGTCACGGAGTAAAACCTAATAGGGTATGACCGACGTTGAGGGGTTGAGATTTCCGAAAAAGTTTCCACGTGATTTATGAACGGTCCCAATAAAAAAAACGAAACGAAACTATTGGCACTACGCCCCCCGGGGCATGGCCTTCCTCTAACGTGGGATTTCTGCTCCAGCGCCTCTGACGAGACAGGAGAAACCGGGACCGACGTTTTACTTCACCATCCGATAGAAGCTCAGTGGATAAGGCGGGAATCGAACCCGCGTCTCATAGCATCATCGGGATCGGCAGCCGAAGCCGCTACCCCTGCGCCACGAGACCCACAATCAACAAACCGAAATTACGTAATGTAAGAACGTCCCCCAACGCGCGCACGGTTCATGATGACTCACCTCGGCTTCGGTATCACATTCTGTAGTTACGACTGCGCCGGGATGCTGCTGCTGCGGCTGTGGCTGGAGATGTCGCTGGTCATCGCCGGATGGCCTCCCGCCGACATTTGGTTGCTCCCGAAACTCCGAACTGGACTGTCCACGGAACGGACTGCCGGACCTGCTGGTTCTGCTGCTGCTGCTGCTACTTGTGCTGTTGGTTTGCTGCGGGGACTGGGTTGTTGATACGTGCATATTATTTGGGCGCTGATAAGGTTTGCTCTTCTTTGTTGTTCTAGAAAGATCCCGCCGCGGATTCGCCACTTTTTTCGCGCGTGCTGATCACACCCGCACCGTCGTTAATCCGTTTGCACTTCAGGGACATCCCGAGCAACTTGAGTTTTCCTTCGAATTAAAATTGCGAGAAAAACCGGGGTTCTACACTTTTGACGAACTGGGCACTGAAATTAAATGAGAAAAAAAGAAGTAATTTTAATGACTGTGGCGCATTTTTTTTTTAAATTTAATTGATATTAAAAAATAAAACCCATAGACATCAAACGGATTCACCGGTTTCCTTCAGTGGCGGAAATCAAAGAGCAACTAAAAACTGACCCAACTATTCCTGGTCAATTCGAACCCAGAACGACCTAAAAGCCCGACAGCTCTTTTTTTGTCGATTTCCACCTCTTGAGCAAATCGCGAAACGTACCACCGTGAAACACTTGAACACTTTATGCAATCCTTATGGACCCGTAATTGTAATAATTAAAAACGCGGTTTTTGTGGATGACAAACTGTGCATTTTAGGTTCACCATAATTGGAATGGAACTCAACATTCATTAAAATAAATAATATTTTCTGCAGCATAAGTGTTTTTTTTCCTTGCTTTGGAAAACCCCTAGAATGCATTCCTTTTTTTCGGTTCGATTATGTCTCATTAATTATTTTTTTAAGCTTATCAACCACAAACACCAAGTCTTCTTCTTACTATGTTGATAAATATTGAATGAAAATGAAGTCTAGTCTCAAAATTTATCTATTTTTTTTAAAATAACTTTTGAGGTAATAATAATAATTTTAAAAACCAAAAAAAAAAATACATAAACGTTTTTTTCTATAAAAAATTTTTTTTAAACATTGACCATGTTTTTTCTTCAATTTTCAAATTTTAGCAAAGTTTCAATCTTATAAATAGTTGCCGTAATATCTTTGGTTTAATGTTTGCGGATTCTGGAATATGGAAAATATAATTGAACTTTGAATATTAACAAAAATCTGGATGTGACTCTGATTGATGCACCGTCAAAAGCAGCGATGGAATAATCATCATCAAAAGAAAATCTCTGGACGTTCATCAAGAGAAAAAATCCGAAACGAGCATGGCCCTCCTCTCTCGCGCACGAAAGATCGGTAAAAGAATCTAAAAAATCATCATCTTGATTATTCGGTGGAATATCCTTTTCACTACTACACTTGCAAGTGTAACGTAACACGTCGAAAAATGATCTGTCACATTTTGTAGATGGGCAATATGTGTAAACAAAGTGATATAAATATTATTAAGTGGTGCTGACAAGGAAATTCACAAAAAAACATCAGCAGATTGATTTTCTTGGAGAATTTAGGGAGAGATTTTCTCTTGTGTGATTTGCCTCCTCTCTCTTTCGCGGGTGAAGAAATTGATTTTTTTGCGATTATTCCATCCCTGGTCAAAAGTGTAAAAATTTCTTTAAAAAAAAGATATAAATTGACCCAATCAAACTAACCCTCTCAAATCTCAAAAATATTTATTTGGAGAATCGATTAAATTTCGGTTAGGCAACTTGCTTAGCACTAAATTGCCTGCAAAACATAACAATAATATCAACAATCAAGAATAACAAAACAAACCGACACGGGCGTCAACCTTTGGTTAGCCACGAACCCCGAATCGGGCATAACTTGATGGCACAGCATGTTTGGAGGTGATTGTAGTACGAGCTGCTGGACATGGCTTGGTTTAATCGAAACAAAATATGTGTCAACACCGAATGGTTTGTAAACACCTTGAACAACCTGCTGAACGAGCACAAATTTAAATCGTCACTTACCGATTTGTACTTTGTCAGATTTTTTAAGGCAAATTTACAAGTATTGCTCATTAAATTACATAAATTTGTGAATAGTGAGTGGTAAAACACCCTATCACTCATTAAAATCAATTAAGTTAAAGCGAGCGTAATCATTTGATTTTAAATGAAAACTTTTGATCGTTTCGTAAGGCTGGTACAAATATTTTTAAAAGTTTTTGTCACCCCCCCCTTCAAAATTGGCCCGAAAAATCAGGGGGCAAAAAAAATATTTTTACAATAAACTTCAAAATTTCAATGAACATTCAAGTGCAACCAACTGAAATCAAATTAAAATACATTCTCCTGCGTTTAAAATCATTTTTAGCATGTTTGGGTTTATTAAAAAATCTTAATATTTTTTGAAAATTTTCGATGCAAAATCTTTTTTTTCGATACAATTTTTGTTTTTGTCAGATCTTAGATTTTTTGAAACCTAATGATTGCAAAACAACTGAACTAGTGTAAAATGCATTTTAAAGCACTTTTTTCATTTAAATGTGAAGACTATGGCTTGTTATTTAAATTTTTATATTTTTTTATTTTTTTGCCCCCCCCCCTTGACCTCGGCCAGGGCCGAGGGACAAAAACTTTTTTAAATATTTGCATCGGCCTAAGCAGTCTATTCCTTTGCCCAAGTGACAGTTTACGTAAACTAAGAAGGGGATAGACTGCTTGTTTACAAACACAAATTCGCCCTATTGTACTGTTACTACGGAATTGTGGGATGTTATAACTTCATTTTAACTGAAAATTTTACCAAAAAAGTAATCCTACCATAGTCAAAAACATAGTGTACCTTACAATTTATTGGTTTCAGCATTTGTAGTGAAAAGAAACCTCTTTTAACAAGCCATGGTATTCACATTTTGATGAGAAAAAAAAAAGAGTTTTAAAATGCATTTTACACTTGCCCAGTTGTATTCCAATCATTAGTTTTCAAAACATCTAAATATTGGCGAACTTTTAAACATATTTGCAACGGCCTTAAGCAATACTATGCCGAAGACAGAAAAATTCTGTTCTCAAAATACAGATTTTTGAATATTTTAAAAGCGTGCGTTCATAAAAAAACTGTTTTCCCATATAAAGTAGTATGGGAGGAGGGGCATGGTGGCTCAAGTATTTTTTTATAATTTGTTAATAAGATTTATTAAGTGTCGTATTTAAACATGTTTTGCACCTCTTTTACCGTTAGTTAGTACAACCGTTAAAAAGGTATTTCTGCAATGAATATTTTTATTATATTACATTTAGTAACAGGCTAGCCTTTTTTCTGGTCATTTATTAACATTTCTAGATTTTTTTAAAGGACCTATAAACACTCTGGATATGAAACACAATAGCTGTTAGGACCTTCAAAAAACTGTAGATTTATAGTGCGCCATTGCATTAGAATGCATTGAAACATCACAAACGTTTAAGTGGCCAAGCCTACTGCGTCAAGTTTTACCGCAGAGATGATTCGTTGAAGTGGGTTAAGTTTGAGCACGGAGTGTTTAAACAGCAACACAATTCTGAATCATACGCTCCGAGTTTTGATTTAAGGCAATTATTTGTTGGGAGCACTCAATTTTAGTACTCCGGGACCTTCTAGGATGGGACATTGTTTTGCCCTGGACACTATTTGCCGTGGTTTGAGTACCACAACTCGCTCTTAGTACCCAGGCGTCTCTATTAGTTTGAAAAAAAACATGTTTTTTTTCCGAAATCCTGTTTTAATAAAGCTTGCAGTGTTTGCTAGGGTTCCCAGAATATGGGACTTTTTCTCAAAACCTCGCTCCACAAGCTGAAATTGCTCCTTGAGCTATTTTAAGAGGCCAGATAAGAGCAAAATCGGTCAAAATTTACCCATTGATACTCGAAGGTAGAGGGTGACGATTCTCGAGATTTTCAATTTCCCGGGAATCGAGAGTTGAATTTTGGAATTTCCCGGGAATTCCCGGGACCTGGGAGTTTTTTTAACTACGCCAGTAGTCCCAATAATTTATAAAGAAAAGTAATAAATGTGTTTCTTTTCAATTAAACGTTAATGAGTAGCCTAACTATTTTCGAAAATTGTACCATTTATTTCTTTCTGAATCTGCAAATGCAAGATCGTTTCTTAGCTTTTTGGGACTCAAAAATGTTGACGAATCTTAATTCGTACTGAGAGATTTTTCAAAAAATTGCACCTTGTTAACAGATTTTTGTGATGTAAAAAAATAGCTAATATATAATTTCTCAGTATCGACTCAAAACAACAATTAAAAATTGTTTGACCTTTTTAAAGGTCAACTGTAAATATTCATTGAAGAAATAGTTATCAGGAAAATATATGTGTGCCGGACCTCTCTGAATAAGAAGATTAGAGATACATTGGTTTATTCAAACTTGAACATCGAATATTGAACATCCAATGACAAAAACAATTTCGAATTTTTCAAATGTTTTTATGACTAGTTTATGTAATTTTGCTTCGATATTCCATAGTTTAAAATTTCCCGGGAGTCTCGACCAAATTTCCCGGGAATCGAGAGGTCCAAAAATTGTCGATTTCCCGGGAATTCCCGCTCGTCACCCTCTACTCGAAGGTGAAGTTTTTATGGGACAAATCGAAAAAAAATGTATGGAAAACCCTATTTTCTTACGGTTTGATCTGCAGGGTGCGCTACTTCCATCCAAATATTTTCTAAAGTGAGATTCTAATTGAAAATTTAATGCTGTCAACTTTGTAGAAAAAAAAGTGTTCACCTGTACAATGTAAAAATTAGTAATGCGGTGTTGATATATTTCCTTTTACAACGATCCCTTAGTACGAACAACAAGTAGGAATAACTGAAACTATCATCACAAACATTGAATGATGAGGCTGATGTTTCACGTGCTATAATAGCTTCACCACCCGCTAAAACCCCTCGAGTGAGAGAGTTCATTGAATCTTTCACCTCTAAAAATCCGACGTGCCTCCCTTCTACACTGCACTGCACACTTCAAACCCGAATCGGTTCTCACCTTATTATCAACATTTTTTTTGTTTGATTCTCTCTTTCTCTTTTTTGTTCTGAGTTTTGGGTCTACCCGATTGACTTTTACTGACGAGAGAATGAAAAGAAGATGACGCTTTGATAGTAAACTGCTTCTCTTTTATGATAATTATACTTTTTGCGTTCTGGAACTGTTTACATGAGTTCTCCAAACCTTTAGTTAGCTCACTCTGATTTGTTTTTACGCCAGTTGATAAGCGAAAAAATGCAGAAATTTCCGTACCGATTTGGATAACGACGTACTGACGTACTGTTAATGAAAACGTCAGAAGTTTTCTTCTCATGAAACGAGCTTGAAAAAGTGAGAGAGCGAATGCGAGCGTAAACGTGCATGCGAGAGAGAGCACGCGAACGCAAACATACAAAAAAAAAAAAAAAGAATACACTCGGTCTACTACGATTCATTGATTTAGATTCGGGCTACTTTGTCGTCACAGTCACGGTGAGTATTGGGTTGATCTGGCTGGCAGCGCGGATAGAACATGACAGCAGTGTTGCCGGAAAATTTTCGCTCACTTTGGCTAATTAGTATTGCCGTTTGCGAACTCCCGCACATTCCGCTCTTCTATACGCGATACTGCTACTTTTGTCGTGTCGTGACATGGCTGGTGCGCGCGTCTGGAACCGTTTTGTTTTTTTTTTCTTCTTCTGTTGTTTCGTTTTATTTTCGTCTGATTCTGCTCCACAGTCGTCCCTCTGTCCACTTGTTCTCTCCAACTCCCAAACACTCTTGCGATTGCTTCTGCATCTTCTCACACCCTGACGAACGCAGCTCGGCCCGGGGCACGTTCGCGTTCCGTCTGGAAATGCCTACCACTATCCACTTTCCCAAATAAGCCAGCCAAACTGGTTCTTCTAGGGCCGTCGTGCATCGTCACCATCGCCGCACAACCAGCACCGAGCGACGACGACCGAGGTCCAGAATTAGCCCCGTACGGTCGGCAGTGGTGCCAGCTAATCTCGAGTCTACGCTTGAGAATGTCTTTTTGTACGTTCTACTCAATGTGCGAATAAAATTAAACATTTGAAAAAATATATTCAGAACATCTGCCAGCACTGGTCTGGACGGCAACAATGGGAATGAAA